>NW_012113919.1:7023730-7121997 GCF_000951035.1 Colobus angolensis palliatus | reverse complement strand
TTCACTCCGCCTTCCGCTTCACTCCGCCTTCCGCTTCACTCCGCCGGCCGCTTCACTCCGCCTCGCGGGTTCACTCCGCCGGCCGCTTCTCTCCGCCTCGCGGGTTCACTCCTCCGCCTCGCGGGTTCACTCCGCCTCGCGGGTTCACGCCATTCTCCTGCCTCAGGCTCTCCAGCAGCTGGGACTACAGAGGCCCACCACCACGCCCGGCAAGTTAACACTTTTTAATGAAATGATGCTTATTTTAATCCAGTTGTCATTTACAGCCCATAATTCTTTTATATTGGTTTCTGTCATCTCCTTTTCATATGGGTATACTGATGAAGACTTCAAAATTTACCAAGAATCTTTGGGATCTAATTTCTTCAACCAATTTACTTTAGGGTCCTTTTTATTATAGATGGTGGGTCTGCCTGGTTCTCAATTTGACACCCTCTCTTAACATGTATGAGTTCAAATCATATTCATTCCTAAACGATCACACTCAAGAATAGTATAGATGTGTGGAATATGCCAGTCCCTTTAACTCCAGACATCATGTTCTTAAGATAAAAGCCTTTAAATAAAAAGCCATCGTAGGTATGGTCAACATGGAATTGGAATGCAAAATTAATCCTGCTGAGGATTTCCCTCATATCCCATGCCCTTTATCCGTTCTACAGTCCTAGAATCAATCTGTTTTTTGTTTGTTTGTTTATTTTTTAATTAAGAGACAGAGTCTGTCTTTGTTACCCAGGCTGGAGTACAGTGGTGCCATCAATGCTCAGTGCAGCCTCTAACTCCTAGGCTCAATCCTTTTTCCTCAGCCTCCACTTCCTGAGTAGCTGCAACTACAGGCACATGCCCCAATACCCAGCTAATTTTTAAATTTTTGTAGAGATGAAGTGTTTGTTACTATCTTGCCCAGGCTGTTCTTGAACTCCTGGTGTTAAGCAATACTTCCACCTTGGTGTGAGGATTGCAGGCTTGAGCAGGCTTGAGCCACTGCGCCTGGCCTGGAACCAACCTTTATGGCTATCAATACTCCCATCAGTTAACTGTCTCAGGTATCATAATATCCCTTCTTATATGTATCAAAACTCATACTGAACAATTAGTTCTGGGTTGCAAAAGAGGATTTATGTTTTGCACCTATCCATAAGTCTTTGTCCACAAGACCTCAACGTTTTTGACTATCATTGTAGTGAATACTTTATTATTTCCCAACTCTATGATTGTGCTAAAAACTATTGACTATACACTTTAAACAGTTGCATTCTATAATGTTTCAATTTTTCTCCAATAAATATGCTTTAAAATTATTATTAAAATACAAAAAGAGGATGTTTTATTGGTATCATAGTAGACAGAGAAGTAGACTAAACCAGTGGGTACAAACATGCAGAAATAAAGATATGTGATTTATGACACAGTTGAAGCTACAAACTTTTAGGATACAGACTATTTGATGTCTACCATCAGATAAACTTAATCTTTCTCCTGCAGTATAAATAATCAATTCAGTATTTATATATATGTTGTTACAGACTGAATATTGTGTATCTCCCAAAATTGAATATTAAAATCTAATCCTCAATATGATCCTCTTTGGAGTTGGATCCTTTGAGTGGTAATTAGGCCATAAGGGTAGTCTCTTAATGAATGCAATTAGTGCCCTTAAAAAAGGGGCCAGAGCACTAGTTTGTAATTTTTCTGCAATGTAGGGTAAGTTGAGCACACTCAAACCTTCAGTTGTGGGGAAGGCAATAAATTTCCAGTAGGGAAAGTTGAGCTCTGACATGCTTTCTTCTACTTGTTCTACTCTGTTGTTGAAACTTTCCACTGCATTTTGTATTTTTATAGGTATATCTTTCATTTCCAGAACTTGTGGTTGTTCTTTCTTTATAATATCTATCTATCTAGAAAATTTTTCATTCATATCCTAGATTGTGTTTTTAAATTTCTTTAATTGATTTTCAACTTTCTCTGGTATCTCCTTGAGTAGGTTAATAATCAACCTTTTTAATTCTTTATATGACGCTTCAGAAATTTTTATCTTTGTTTGGATCTATTGCTGTGGAGCTAGTGTAATTTTTGGGGGTTGTTATAGAGCCCTGTTTTGTGATGTAAATGTCCTAAATGCTCCACTTAAAAGATAAAGAATGGCAGAGGGAATAATTTAAAAAAAAAAAAACAGTCAAATATCTGTTGTCATCAAGAGATTCATCTAACACATTAAGGATTCATATAAACTTGAAGTAAAGATGTGGAAAAAGATATGCCATGCAAATGGAAACCAATAGTGAACAGAAGCAGCTATTCTTACATCACACAAAACAGACTTTAAAGCAAAAACAGTACAAGAAGACATAGAAGGACATTGTACAATGATAAAATGATTAGTTCAACAGGAACATATTACAAACCTAAATTTATATGCACCTAACACTGGAGCTCCCAGATTTAGAAAATAATTGCTACAAGATGTGCAAAATGGAATAGACAGCAACACAATAATAGTGGGGGGACTTCAAGACTCCACTGGCAGCACGAAGCAGATTATTAAGAGAGAAATTCAGCAAAGAAACAATGGACTTAAACTATACCTTAAAATAAATGGACCTAACACATTTTTAGAGAACATTCTTCCCAATAACTGCAGAATAAACATTATTTTCATCAGCACATGGAACATTCTCCAAGATAGATCATATAATAGGCCAATGAGTCTCATCTGAATAAATTTGAGAAAATTGAAATTATATCAAGTGTCTTCTCAGGCTGTTACAGTTGGTAGTTACTCAGACATGAGCAGGGAAGGAGAGGGTCCCATCCCCAACAGGAATGTTACATGACCATCCAGTGATGGTCATGTAGTTGTTTAACTGTCTCTCTAAAATAACAACTGATTGCAGCCAATGCCAGAAAAAAAGTAGTCTCCCAATAGACAGAAAACTGGAAACTGATGAGCAGCAGCCTCCCAATAAGATCAGAATTGGGTGAGTGGGCTCAAGCATGCAAACTAAAAGCCAAATTGGTGTAGTTTAACTGGTATATGACCTCTTTAAGGAACCCTTGACTCGTAAGGGAAGAACACTTCGATCGATTACGCGTATAACTTCAGTAAACACACTGCACGCAGCCCTTCCCAAGTGCTAGCAGGCCACTGCACATGTGAACAGCCCAACCCAAGGGAAGAATCAGAAAAGAAGGGATACTAGACGCCAGAATCACAACAATGTGTAAAACTCCAAGTCAAAGATCAAACTGTGCACTTGAATCCCTCAAGTTGCCTGCTTGGCCCTCTTCCATATGTACTTTATTTCCTTTTGTTCCTGATCTAAAACTTCTTAATACACTTTCATTCCTGCTCTAAAACCTGCTTCTGTCTCTCCTTCTGTCTTATAGCCCTCAGTCAAATACATTCTTCTGAGGAGGGAAGAATTGAAGTTACTGTAGACCCATACAGAATTGCCACTGCTAACACACTTTCATACTGTGATTTCGACACATTCCCTTGTGGTAACAAGACCACAGTGGAATTAAAATTGAAAATGAACTCCAAAAGGAACCCTCAAAACTATGCAAATACATGAAAATTAAATAATCTGCTTTTGAATGATTTTGGGGTTAACATTGAAATCAAGATGGAAATTTTAGAAACTTTTGAAATGAATGAAAATAGTGACAAAACTTATTAAACCTCTGGGATACAGCAAAAGTGGTGGTAAGAGGAAAGTTCATAGAGTTAAATATCTACATCAAAACTTCTAAAAGAGTGCAAACAGCCTGATGTCATACCTCAAGGAACTAGAGAAATAAGAACACACTAAACCCAAAGCAAGCAGAAGAATAGAAATAACACATATCAGAACAGAATTTAATTAAATTGAAACAAAAAAGTATAAAAGATAAATGAAACAAAAGCTCTTTCTTTGAAAAGATAAACAAAATTTACAGACTATTAGTGAGATTTACCAAGAAAAAAGAGAAAAATCAAATAAGTTCAATTAGAAATGAAATTGAGACCCCTGCATTGACCAGAACCCATGGACATGTGAACCGGGTTATCAAGTACAAGCCTGCAGTTGCCTGGGAGACTGGAAAGCCTCTCTCCATAGAGGAGATAGAAGTGGCACCCCCAAAGGCTCAGGAAGTTTAAATCAAGATCATTGCCACTGTGGTTTGCCACACCAACACCTATACCCTGAGTGGAGCTGATCCTAAGGGTTGTTTTCAGTGATCTTGGGACATGAAGGTGCTAGAATTGTGGAAAGTGTTGGTGAAGGAGTTACTAAGCTGAAGGCGGGTGACACTGTCATTCCACTTTACATCTCACAGTATAGAGAATGCAAATTTGATCTAAATCCTAAAACCTTTGCCAGAAGAAAAGAGTCACAAAGTTTATTTTCTAAATATCCACAGGTTGGTAAAGATTACAATTGTATGAAAATCCAAACTGCTAGGTATTTTGTTAAATTAATATGTGTATCTCATGTGTAGGCATTGTATTTTTGTTTCTAATTTTAAATTGAAATTGAGTCTACACACTTATAAGTGAGAGCTGACTGATGAGAACACATGGATACATTGGGTAAGGGAACAAAACACACTGGGTAACTGTAGGGACCTGGGGAGGGAGAACATCAGGAAGAATAGCTAATGGGTGCTGGGCTTAATACTTGGGTGGTGGGATGATCTGTGCAGTAAACCACTGTGACATACATTTACCTATGTAGCAAACCTGCACATCCTGCCGTGTACACCTGAACTTAAAAGTTGAAAATAAAGAAAAATAAATAAATTGAGTAGACAATTGTATTTATACACTTTGTAAAACTACATATTCCAAGGAGTGAATTGCTAGCCTTTTGGTATCATCATTAAGCTAATTCACTGACAATAAGTGAACATTAAATAAATAAGGCAACTAGTGGCTGGGCGTGGTGGCTCATGCCTGTAATCCCAGCACTTTAGGAGACTGATGTGGGCGGATCACAGGCTCAGGAGTTCGAGACCAGCCTGACCAACATGGTGAAACCCTGTCTCTACTAAAAATACAAAAATTAGCTGGGAGTGGTGGTGTGTGTCTGTACTCCCAGCTATGCAGGAGGCTGAGGCAGGAGAATCTCTTGAACCCAGGAGGCGGAGGTTGCAGTGAGCTGAGATTGGGCCACTGAACTCTGGACTGGGTGACGAGCGAGACTCCATCTTAAATAAATAAATAAATAAATAAAGCAACTAAAAGAATATCTACAGGGGATGATATTTATAGTTTACATTTTAACAAGTCTTATTACTCACAGCAGTAAAAAATGCAAGCATAATAAGCCTAGTAAATTAGTAGTTTAAAAAGTTAAAATTAATTAATGGATTCAAAGCATATTATATACATGACATGTTATTTTCAGATCATTAAACATGAGCATGATAAACAATTGCAGGTGCTTGAAATTTCCACAGTTTCATAAAACATTAATTAAACACTAAATGTCAGAAGAAAATCACTAATAGTGCTTCTCAAAGAAAGGTGCATGACCACCTGTATCTGAATCTCCTACCCGCTTGAGACTGCTAAAATCATTAATTCATGTCCATTATGAGAGGTTTATGAATTGCAACACTAGCTACAGGTTTCTGGGATCCCAGCTATATACAAAATATCCCACATGATCCTATGCATATTACTATTTGAGTTGAACTGCATTAGGGAAGAAAGGCAAAAAGTCTTCGTATTCGTTGTACTGTTTAATTTTGTGTGTCAACTCAGCAGGACCACAGTGTCCAGATATGTGGTCAAATACTTTCTAGATGTTTATTTGAGGACGTTTTGGGCTGAAACTGAAATTTGAAGTAGTAGATTTTGAATAAATAAGATCACCTTTTAAACTATAAGTCAGCCTCATCCCACAATACAAGACCTGAACATAACTCTGCCAACAGATGATCTTGGAACATGAACTGCAACATGAAGTTTTCTGAGTCTCCAGCCTGCCAGCCTTCTCTGCAGATTTTGAACTTTCCAGCCTCCATAACCACAAAATTCTTTAAAATAAATCTACACACACACACACACACACACACACATACACACACCATTGGTTCAGTTTCTCTGAAAAAAGTCTGATTTAATAAGTCTGTGATGCACTAATTAACCATCACACATTATATTTACCTCACATTAACTTACATTCTATACAAAACAACCCAAAAGACCCTGACCCCGTTACTGTCCTCAGCGCTGGGCGGAACAGGAATGCAGAGCTGCCTCAACAATCATTAACAGACCTCAGGGAAACCTTCTAGATCCGAATCCCTAATCTTGATTCCTGCTACCCTTGTTCTATTCTCCCCATAAAAGAAAAGCCTTTTTTTCTGCTTGTTCCTTAAGAATTTTGCAAATCTTTTGTTTATAGATATTTTATTGCAAAATATTTTAAATAATTTTTATATTAATTCCAAATAAGTTTTTAGTTGATAATTTCCTGTTGCTGCAATTAGGATCAACACTGGGACTCAACTATGAAACCTTCTCATTCTGACCAGGTAATGGAAACTTGCAAATCCTTTGAACTCCTTTTATCCTAATTGGTAAAGTGAATTTTTAGTGAGTTCAACACTCAGTTCAGTCTCCAGATGTTTTGTCTCTTGAAACACAGGAAGGATTTACTTTAACTCCTTTAGGCAAAGAGACTTCTGTTTGGCCTTTCTGTGCAGCCTCTTCTGGTTTTCTTCAAATTTCCAGACTGGAATTTCATGGAAATATTTCTCTGGCTTATCAGACATAGGATTGTGCAAGGAAATGAACTGAGAGGGAATCTTTCCTAGTTCTTCAAAGTCTTATCTCTGTTTAATAATCAAGTCCTGTGCATAGCTCACTGTATGGGTACCCTTTACTCTCTTCTCCCACTGATTGTATACTCTGTAATGTGCTACCTCAGTTAAATATCTCCAATGACACATATTTCTAAGAATAATATAGAACTGAAATGGCCTTTTTGAAGTTCTTGTGCCCTCCCCTATAATCAGTGGTCTGCTTGTTAATCAATAGTCTGCTTATTTGTTATGGAATGTGTAAACCAAAAAGCAACTTTCTCAGTGTAAGTTTAATTAGGACATTCAGCAATCTTGATCTACTTAATTTGAGCCTATTTAATCTCTCAATAATATTCTGTCTCCCTCAAATATTTATTTTCTAATTTCACAAATAACATTATATGTATTTATCATATACATATATATGCTCTGATATATATATATATGTTCCAAGATAAATATATATATAATAAAATGGTTAACTCTATCTAATTAACAAATGCATTACCTAACACAATTATTTTTATGGTGAGATCTACTTTTTTGCATTTTTCAAAAAGTACAGTATACTCTGCTGTACAATAGCCCTCTTGAATTTATTTCTCCTGCTTATCCTTACTTGTGTATTACTTAGGTAGACTTATGTGTATTTACTACTCTTTTATTTATCACTTACTCCATCCTCAAAGGCACTCTCAGCTATTCTCTTTTCTCTCTCTTTTTCTCTCAGGTCCTTCAAATCCATTCCAAGGTCTTCACATTACCTTAACTTCCCTACTATGTCCCACATACTGGGTCAACCTTAGATATTCTAAGGGAAAGAAACACTGGGCTAATGCCTATGCAAAAAGGAAGATAATTTATCAAACTCAAAAGTCTCAGTGATATCTTTGAAGGATATGGTCCTATGTGCCCCTCAAAACACCCTTAAACTAACTGAATAAAATAATAGTCTCAGTCAATGAGCACCCCTCCACCTTTTTGACAGACACTAAAGCCATTTGTGCTACTTTAAGACCTTGTATGATCTCACCATAATCCTTGAGAATATATCAACGATCTCATCAGTGGGATGGGAAAACTTGCCACATGACTTTCCCCTTTCTCAACCACTTTCTGTATCTCTTTCACCCTATAATGTCCAATGTAAGCGTTTATCGTCCACTAGTCTATCAGACAGATACTAACTTTCTTATTGGCATGTAAATATTTCATGTTCACCCCAAAGGACTAACCCTTGAAGTCCTGGACTCTTCCCCAATCACTGTTATACTCTAACAACTTCGATAGATCAACCCAAATTGCTTACCCCTCTCCCAGCTCCCAAAACTCTTACCATCGTCACATTCAGACATACTAACTGACTTTCCTGAGTCCCTCTGGGTGATGGAGTTTACAGACACAGGATGTATTGCAAACCATAATTGTTGAAAAGAAAATAATCCCCCAACATACCCCACCCTAAGCTACCCCGGTATCTTTCAAGAACTGAAGAAATTGAAAGTCTCAAACCTATCTTTCAAGGACTTTCGTCAAAGGACAATTTTTTCGTAATTTAGTCCTGGCAATACCCCAATTCTTCCAGTAAAAAAAAATCTCATTATCTCTTATTAAGTCTGGATTTATTTTTATTTGTCAAATAAAAGTAAGTCACATGAGCCCTATGTTTTCCCAGGTTTCCAGTCAGAGACACTTCCCGGACACTATCCCAGAGATGAATATCTCATTGAATTCAGATGGTAGAGATCAGATATTTGGAATTCTAAGGCAGGTGTAATTTGAGGGGCAGAGTTACAGAACTGAGAGATTTAAACAGATAAAGATCCCAGATCCTGTACAATATTTGGCTAAATATTAAGCTGGGTATGTTTAAAGTTCCATAATGCCAGTGGAAGAATGACTTATAGGAAACTTTAGGGAGAATAAAATCGGACTTTTCATAGAATTCAGAGATTTTGAATAACCAGAGAGGACAGAATTTAATGAACACCTGTAGTATTAAGTATTGAGCCCCCAAAGGCTACATACTTCAGGAGTAGTGCTAAACAAAACCTACAAAAAACTGCTAGATTATCTATGTAACCATAAAAACAATACTAAGAAAATTGAATAATATACAAAGTAAATTAAATGCCAATTGGTGAAAGGCTACAAAGTTTCAGTTAGATAGGTGAAACAAGTCCATTGATCTATTGCACAGCAGAGTGACTACAGTTAATAATAATATATTGGATATTTCAAAATAGCTAAAAGAGGTGATTTAGGTGTTCTCATCACAAGAAAATGATTAGTATTTGAGGAGATACATATATTAATTACCCTAATTTCATCACTCCACAATGTATACATGTATCAAAACATCACACTGTACCCCATAAATATATATAATTATTTTATTGGTAAACTAAAAATAAAAAAAAAATTTAAAAAGTTTTGTTTGCAAGGAAAAAATTAACACCATTTGAAGCAGGAAAATAAAATCCAAACCTGAGTTTGTCCTTATAAAATAAACTGGTAAGTATTCCTTCCTCTGGACATGAAGGAATACATGTCCAGTATTTCTGAGGAGTTTCAGTTAATTCTTTAAACGTGGAGTGGTATTCACCAGTGAATCCATTTCAATCTAAACTTTGTAGGAAATTTTTATTAATTCTTTAATCTCTTTATTATATGTCTATGTAGATTTTCTATTTCTTCTTGAGTCAGTTTCTGTTGTTTGTGTTTTTCTAGGAATTTGTCCATTATCTGATGTATTAGCATATAATCTTTCATCGTATTCCCTTATAATCCTTTTGATGTCTGTAATTATTAGCTATGCCCCTTCTTTCATTCTTGATGTTAATAATTTGAGTCTTCTTTCTTTTTTTAATCTGCTTAACTAAAAATTTGTCAATTTTGTTACTCTTCCCAAAGAACCAAATTTAGTTTCATTAATTTTTCTTTATTTTTTTATTCTCAATTTTATTTATTTACGATCTTGCATTTATCACTTCTTTTGGTTCACATGCTCTTTTTTTAATTCTGTAGGCAGTAAATAATTAGGTGGTTTGTTGATCTAGTCTAACAATCTCCACCTTTTGGCTAGATTTTTAATTCTTTCATATTCAATGTTATAGACATGGAGGATTATATTTGCCATTTTACTTTTGTTTTCTAAATGTTTTGTGTTCTGTTTGTTTCTATTTTTTATTATTATTACCTGTTTGGGGTTAAATAAATAATTTTTGTATATAAAATTTTAATTTGTCTCTGCTTGTATTATATTTTTAAGTCTTTTTTTCTTTTGTGGTTGCCCTGGGGATTGCAATTAACATCTCAGTGTATAATAATCGAGTCCATATGAAGAGTAACTTAATTTTAATGGATACAAATCTTTTGCTCCTATACATTTCAATTCCTTTTCTCCTCCTTTATGGTATTATTGGTATATTAATTTCATGTTGATACATTATGTGCCTATTAATGTTAATTCATAATTTTGGCTTTGTTGGTTTAATTTTTAATCAGATAGGAAAAACAAATTTTTTACAAAATACATTTATCTCCCTTTTATATTTACTGGTATGGTTATCTTTACCAGCGTACTTCATTTTTTCATACAATTCAACTAACTGTCAATAGTTCATACAATTCAACTAACTTTTGTTTTTCAGTATTTCTTAATAGGGCCAGTGCTAGTGACAAATTCTCTCAGTTTTGTTATCTGAGAATTTAATTACTACTTTATTCTTTTAAAGGTAGTGTTGCGAAATATGGAATTTGAAGTTAATATTATTGTGTCAGCATTTTGAATATGTCAACCTACTATCTCCTGGCGTTTGTGGTTTCTGATGAAATAATAGCTGATATTTTACTGAGGCTCTTTCCTACGTAACGATTTACTACTCACTTGCGATTTTAAGTTTCTGTTTTTGCCTTGTGGCTCAGAATTGTTTCGATATGATGTGTCTCATTTTTATTCTCTTTGACTTTATTTTACTTGGAATTCATTGAACTTTTTAGATTGGTAGATTTATATATTTTATCAAATTTGAGATGTTTTAAGTTAATATTTCTTCATAGTTTTTCCTGTATCTCTCTGTTTCTTCTCTCCTCCTGGGACTCTCATGTGTGTGTTGGTACTCTTGATAGTGCCCCACGAGCATCTGAGACTCTGTTTGTTTTTCTTCATTATTTTTGCTTTCTGTTCCTCAGACTGGATAATCTCAATTACACTGTCGTCAAGTTCACTGGTTGCTTCTCCAGCCAATCACATTTGCTGCTACTGATCAATACCTGTGTCAATTTTTTATTTATTATTATTATTTGGAACTTTAACTCCAACATTTTTCTTTGGATTTTCAAAAAATAATGTCTCTATACTTTGATATGTTCTATCTAGGGAGTATTATGAGGTGATTTTTTTTCCACCAAAATTCAAATGTTGAAATCCTAACCCCTCAGTATGTGACGATATTTGGAAATAAGGTCTTTAAGGGAGGTAAATAAACTACAATGAAGCCATCAGGGTCAGGGCATGACAACGACTCCTTGACCTGAGAACCTCTTGGTAAGCTATATGGAAGAAAGGCCTTCTCAGTCATTTCTGGGTACCCACATGATTTTTTAGGTCCCTAATCAAATCTGCCTGATGATTTTTATAAGAAAGAGTAGATGTGAACACACAAAGATGTACACAGGTCGAGGAAAGACTGTGTGAGAATATAGTACGGGCCGGGCGTGGTGGCTCAAGCCTGTAATCCCAGCACTTTGGGAGGCCGAGACGGGTGGATCACGAGGTCAGGAGATCGAGACCATCCTGGCTAACATGGTGAAACCCCGTCTCTACTAAAAAGATACAAAAAACTAGCCGGGCGAGGTGGCGGGCGCCTGTAGTCCCAGCTACTTGGGAGGCTGAGGCAGGAGAATGGCATAAACCCGGGAGGCGGAGCTTGCCGTGAGCTGAGATCCGGCCACTGCACTCCAGCCTGGGCGACAGAGCGAGACTCCCTCTCAAAAACAAAAAAAAAAAAAAAAAAAGAGAATATAGTACGAAGGTGGAGAAATAACCAAGGAGAGAGGCGTTAGATAAGTTTAAACTTGCCCACACATTTGTCTTAGGCTTCTAGCCTCCAGAATCATGAGAGAAGAAATTTCTCTTTTTCAAGAAACTCAGTCTGTGGTATTGTGTTACAGTAGCCCTAGCAAACAAATACAGTGAGACACTGTTTTCAAATTTTATTTTCGTTCTTTAGACGTGATGTATTTCTTCTTTTTCATATATATATATATATTTTTTTTTGTTTTTTGGTTTTTTTCTCCTGTTTTGAGACAGAATCTTACTCTGTCAGGCTGGAGTGTGGTGACACAATCATGGTTCATCTCCCCAGGCTCAGGTGATCCTCCCACCTCAGCCTCCTGAATAGCTGGGACTGCAGACACATACCACTACACCCAGTTAAGTTTTGCATTTTTTTTTTTTTTTTGGAGAGATGTGGTTTCACTATGTTGCCCAGGCTAATCTTGAACTCCTGGGCTCAAGCAACCTGCCAGTCTCAGTCTCGTGGAAGGACTGGAATTACAGGTGTGAGCCACCACACCTTCATTGACTATACTTTAAAAAACTGATGTATTATTTTTTGGGTTTTCTCTGGAACAGCTTCTGTTGATTGCATTGTTACCTATGTATGCCTCATACTTTGCTTTTTTCTGCATGTCACATATACTTTTGTTGAAAGCCTGACATTTAGAATAGTACAATGCGGTAACTCCCAGTGTCAGATTCTGTCCTCTGCCTAGGGTTTGTTGTTGCTGTTTGTTTGTATTGGGTTTTTTGTAATATTTTTCCTTTTTTTAACCTCTAAGTTAAGGGGTGCAGGTTTGTTTCAGTGGAAAACTTGTGTCATGGGAGTTTGTTGTACAGATTATTTCATCACCCAAGTATTAAACCTAGCACCAAATTAGGTATTTTTTCTAATCCTCTCCCTCATCCCACCCTCTACCTTTTAATAGGCCAGGTGTGTGCTGTTCTCTATGTATCCATGTGTTCTCATTATTTAGCTCCTATGTATAAATGAGAACATATGGTATTTGTTTTTCTGTTCCTGCATTAGTTTGCTAAGAATAATGGCCTCTAGCTCCATCCATCTCCAGGCAAAGGGCATAATCTCTCTTTTTTTTTTTTTTTATGGCTGCATAGTATTACATGGTGTACATATACCACATTTTCTTTATCCAGTCTATCACCAATGAACATTTAGGTTGATTCCATGTCTTTGCTTTTGTGAATAGTGCAGCAATGAATATATGCATGTACATGTCTTTATAATTGAACTATTTATATTCCTTTGGCTATATACCCAGTAATGGGATAGCTAGATCAAATGGCATTTCTTAGTGACTCTCCTAAAATAATTATGTGAAGTCTCCATATTTTGTATGTGGCCACTGACATTGCTGGAACCTGTAAATGTCATCTTATAAGCAAAGAGATGTTTACAGATGTGATTACCTTAAGGACTTTACCATGGGATGATTATTCTGGATTATGTGGGTGGGCCATAGATCCAATCAGAGGTGTTGTTGTAAGAAAAACGCAGAGGAAGATTATATGCCCATATTAGAAGAAAGTGACGTGAAGACACATGCAGAGATTGGAATGATGTAGACACAGCCCAGGAATTCTAGAAGCTTCCAGAAGCTAGGTTTCCAGATGCTAGGGTTCTCCTCTGCATTTTCTACAGGAAGCATGGCCCTACCAATTCTTTGATTTAAGCTTAGTATAATTAATTCTGAGTTCTTTGCTTTCAGAAATGTGAGAGAATACATTTCTGTTGGTTTAAGCTATGTTGTGCTTTTACAGGTTTTTGGTGATTTGTAATTTAAGCCATAGGAAATGAACACAACATGTCTGTGGCCTGCTGGATTCCCAGGAATACTTTGGAATGTACAAAATCCTCTATGAACATTCATACTCCAGATTTTGCATTGCAGTTTTCTGTCAGCCTCGTGTTTGCCCAAACTGTTATTCACTTCTTCAGACAGCCATAATGTTAAACAATTTTCTGTAATTGTTTTTGACAAATAATCTAGAGGAAAAGGCTTTCATATAGGTAAGCTTCAAGTCAGTTTGTATAAAGACAGGCTTACCATTACTGTCTCCCAGGAAACCACCAGCCAAGTCAATGACAGTTCTCTGGAAACATTATTTGAAGGAGCTTCTGTTTTTCTCTTTGGTGGCTGCCACTGTGGGTTTTCACTGGGATTGCAGGCTGCTGGTTTTCATTGGTACTACAGAGATGGGGATGGAGGAGACGTTAAAACACCACATAGTTTGCCATTCTTGCTGAGTTTCAGCCAGTTTTCTTACATACTATCTCTCTGTATTGGTGCAAGACTTAGATTTATTTCTAGAGTTTGAAAAAGTTGGTGCTGGAAATTTTGCTAGGATTCTTATTGCTTTAATATAGAAAAGAATTTTCAGAGATGCTTACTCTCTGAATATATGAGGTTATCAATTTTGGTATGACCATACATTTTTATTAGTCAATTATTAGCAGCAAATCTATAAGGTGATTTTAGGCATTTATTAAACTCAAATAATTATTCATTTATCTCTCTAAAGTTTTAAGTAAATATCATGAATTTCAACTTACTAAAAGTATCTATCAGTACTATTTGCAACATTGATATTTAACAGGCTCCCCAAATGATAATGCCTTAATAATTACTGTATCACTGTACTGAATATTTGGGACCCTGTTGTTCACTGGCAGAGTGACTTTTATCTTTCTTAAACCACACTTTTTTTTTTACATCCTCTGTGGATTAGTTCCTACTTTGTCACAGTGCAATCTGTTAGGTCATATTTAGCCTCGCAAATAGCAATTAATAAGTGAGGTCAGAAAGTAATTTTTAAAAACCTCAACTCTGTCTAATTAGATCTCTTCTCTCTAACTTTGTGTTGCTCCTGTCTTATAAAATTTTCAAGGTAGAATAGAGGTAGCACGGTGTTCTTATTTGTTTGTTTTTCTTTTTTGTCAGCTTCTTCCATGTAATATATGGTGGTTCCTGATCTCTCCAGTGATGCTGCCTCATATGAGGGGAATGACAAAAAAAAAAAAAAGCACTATTTTATTAGGCTGATGTTGTCTGAGTTTGTTGTTTTTTTCTTCTGGAATTTGATGGACATTTAAATCGACACATACTCTTTTCAGGAGTGCTTTGTGTTTTTTTAATTTCTTCTTAGTAACAACCATCACCAGCTCCTGAATTTCCATTGACCAAACCCTCTGTCAGATCATTCCATCTTCTCTTCAGTTAAGTCCCTTTTGAGATGGAATTCAAACCAGGTTACTTTTACACCTAGCCCGTGGAAGACGTACACTATTGTCTTGCAGACCATAGTAGCAACACAACTCACCCTTTCTTTCTCTCTAGTTTGTCATCTCAGATCGGTCCAGATAGAGCTTGGTATCATTCTGAGTACTAGTCAAACCCCAGAAACAGGACTCATGCAGTAGTTGGTCTCTGTGAATCCCCTTTCACTTCACTGATGAAAGGGAAACATACTACTTCTTCTCTCTCTTTTTTTTTTTTTTTTTTGTTGATATAGGCTTTCACTTTTGTTGTCCAGGCTGGAATGCAATGGTGTAATCTCAGCTCATCGTAACCTCCGCCTCCCAGGTTCAAGCAGTTTTCCTGCCTCAGCCTCCTGAGTAGCTGGGATTACATGTCTGGCTAATTTTGTATTTTTAGTAGAGACAGGGTTTCTCTGTGTTGGTCAGGCTGATCTTGAACTCCCGGCCTCAGGTGATCCACCCACCTCAGCCTCCCAGAGTTCAGGGATTACAGGCATGAGCCACTGCACCCAGATGGGAAACATACTGCTTCTAATCACTAATTGCAAGGACTATAGTACTTTGCTCCACAGAGGTCCCCTCCTAGTTGGTTTCTATAAACTTTTTATAAGATAGATTGGGGAGATCAGGAATTCCAGTCTTATAACCTCTTAATACATTCTGCACAGATTTTTTAAAAACACACTTTAGAATGTGTGCATTTTTGGTACCTGTCATCATTTTATTTACAGAAAGACCTTTTATTACAAATGAAAGAAATATAATGTGATTGGTGTAACAATTTTAAGGAGCAACACTGAATTTAAGAAGATAATTAAGCAACATTTTTCCTAGTTCAATAGATAAATAACTTTGAAACCATGTAAATATTATTGACTGAATTGTAATTTATATATGACATCTTGAGTATACTTTTTTTTAGACTTGGAATACTTAGAAAAATTGCTACTAACAAACTCTCTCTGAAAATTTTACTTGAAACTTTTCAAAAGAAGAGGAAATATCTGGGATGTAATAAGGAAAAAAGAATGTGATTTACTCACGTACATTGTAAACTTTTAATGATGTTTTAAATAATCAGAATGTAAGATACCAGATAATAAGATGTCAGATGGTGAATTGTAGAAGGTGTTTGGAACACAAGAAATAAAATAATGGTAATATTATTGTCTTAGGATTAATTAGTTCCACATATTCATTATGATATATTCATATTTCTGTGGCAAACATTTAGTGATAACCATTAGAAAAAAAGACATAAAATTCATGGCTTTAAACAACCAACATGAATAAAATGACAACGTTATCCAAGAGAATAGGAGTTAAGAAATTCCTACATTGCCATACAATTTGGTTAAAGAAGAAGTAGGAAATGTTTACAGAGCAATAACAACAAAATTATCAAATTGCTGCTGACATATTCATGATAGATGTCTTAGTCAGTCTGGGCTTCCATAACAATATATCAGACAATAAAAGATGACATCCTAAAAAACAACTTTTAGATCTAATAACAGTAGCAAACATTCATAGGAATAGTCAAATAAAAACTAATCCAGACGTAGATAAGGAAAGACTCTATTTTAAAAGGCTGTTGTAATAGGAATAACTGGACAATCTCAGGATTGTGAGCGTCTCACAATTAAACAGGGAAAAGGCTTTTCTACTATAGCCCAGGTAAGTAGAACTAGTAGGAATTTTGTGGAGAGCATGATAAGCCAGCAAAGCTTTCAAGTGGAAAATCACGGTGCTTCAATAAGAAATGCTTCTTTCTGTGGTCAGTAGATTATTGGAATGAGCTGTGAAGAGAGAGATTAATGCTTAGTGTTTGCTTAATATTAGGGTATGCCAAAGTTTAGGAGCCTTTGAGAAGAGAATCCTGATTCACATTTAGTCAGGCCAACTCCATGGGTTACTAATGAGCATTAATAACATTTTAGCAGGTACTTTATAGGTACCAGGTACTGTCTTATTTTCTTAACAAATATTAATGGATTTAATCAATAATGTTAAATTTTTGCAGGGAAAAAAACAGATGAATTTCATACAGGTTCAGAAAACTACTCAATGAAAAACAATGTATCAAAAATAGGTTGTGGGCCTCACTTTACATCAGAAAAGAATAGGGACTGGTGATCCTATGTAAGACTGCTAGGTGAGAACTGGAAATAATTGTTGAACATCACAATTGATTACTTTGTGTACATATTCAATATAAATACTTGAACATATATTATTAATACTACAGGGAAAGCAAGCACATTGATTAATCCGACCATAGAAAGATGTTTATATCATAAAAAGTATTTGAACATAGACCAATATGGATTAAATTATAATTTAATCATTCCCTTTTATGTTTCTATGTCATTTTTATAACTTAGATTTATAAAAGTGGATGTTCTCTATTTAAAATAAAAAGACACATATATACTATGGAAATATAATATATGAAGTATTAAGACATACAGACAAGCAAACTTTGCCTGAAATGTGTGACTAGATGATAAAAAGGGGAAAGAAATAAAGTGTAATATCTTTTATACTTTTCTGTTTAAAAAAATTGCAACTTAAAAGCACTACATAGAACACTAAAGTGTACTTTATACATGCATAGACTAATATTGAAATAACACACACACCACACATATATATATGTGTCTGTGTGCATATATATAGATATATATATATAGGTTTGTCAAGTGAAGCAGTGGAAGTGGAGAAGGAACAAATAACTCTGTAACTGATTATGATCAATTAGTTGTAAACACCACTGCACTTAGATTGGTCTAAAGTCATATTTTATTAAAATAGAAAAAAAAAACCTTCATCAGAACAAAGAAAGCAAAAGGTAATTATTGAGAATATAAAATACACATGGATGTTTTCTCAATTTTGGTTACTCCTGTTCCACCATCTACTGGTAACTTTTGAGAATGCTTTTTGTCTGCCTCAAAACCAATTCACTTTTCCTAAAATATGTTAACAAACCTCTTTATTGACAAAAGTTGTTTCTTCAAAATTTCCTCTTTACACACTTAGTAATTAACTCCAGAATAAATCTATAAAGGTAAGTTTGTCCTTGAAATACTACTTTCTTTGGCAATTGCAATATGCATTAAACAGGTCAGAGTGTACCAGTCTCTCTAAGTTTACATAACATGCAGGTAAAATTAATGCTAATTGATAATTAAAATGAATTGATTTAAAGTAATTTTTATGAAATATCTGTTATGAATTTATGTAGTATCAAAGATATTATAGTTAAGTTTATTTAACTTTGTTTCTCATTCTCCCTCTGTCTCCTTTGATCGCTCTCTCTCTGCATTTCTGTGTGTGTGTGTGTGTGTGTGTGTGTGTGTGTGTGTGTGTATCTCTTTTTCTCAATATTTGATTCAAGATTAGGTAGCTATGTGGGATAACGGAGACCATACTTTGTTGGTCGTTGTATTAGTCTGCATGAGCTGCCCTAATAACACAGATCGGGTGACTTAAACAACAGACATTTATTTTCTCCTAGTTCTGGAGACTGAAAATCCAAGATCAAGATGTTAGAAGATATAGTTACTGATGTAGACTGTCTTCCTGGTGAGCAGTCAGCAATCTTTTGGCTACGCTTTCATGAGTCTTTCCTCTCCGCATGGAAGAGAAGCAGAGAAAGAACGGGAGTGTTGTCCCTCTTATATAAACATCAGTTCTATTGAACTAGAACCCCACTCTTATGACCTCATGTAACCCTGATTACCTACATAAAGGGCCTATCACCAAACACCGAAATTTGGGAATTGTATTGTCCCCAAATTCCTGGGTTTTAGCTTCAACACAGGAATTCATGGGAATACAATTCACTCCATTATAGTAGGTGTAAATTGATGCAACTTTTATAAAAAGCTGCCTTGTAATACATAACATTTGCTTGGAAGCCTTTATCTCCTTATCTAGTCATTTACCTCTGGGAATTTATTTTCATAAAATATATGAAAGACTGAAGGTTTGCTCACAAATATGTTCACCACCGTATTTTTATAACGTAAGACTTAAGCAACGATTCCCAGATGTTTTCAGGTTGCAGCACACGAAGCCCTCAGTGCCCGCAGCCCACTGAGGAGACCACACACTCACTGAGGGCATCTGTGTCTTGGTGTATCTGGAACCTATTTGTGGAAACCAACGATCCTGGTTGTACTAAAAGGCTCTGATATAAAGACAGAATATCAGAGTAGGTAGTGGAGAGAACCTGATGTATTGGATTATTATGTCCTCTTCTTGTGAAGAAACAAGTGATCAGAGGGATTCCTGAAAGACGAAAAAGGTGCTGGCATGTATATTTATACCCACCCATTTTTTTGCCCACATATTCTTTAATATATTTTAAATTCATTGAAACATTATTTTGGTAAAGTTTATTATGATAGAGAAATAATATGTTCTCTAACGTTAATTTTTAAATTTTTTTAATCTATAAAGTTAGCATCAATAGAAATATAATAGTAATGAAAGATGCTACCACATTATCTGCTCCTGGGGAGTAAGAATATAGGTAATTTTGTTTATATTACATATTTTTACCTTGTTTTTACCAAAATAAACAGGATTTATTTAATGCAATGCTATAAAATCCTAAATTAAGTATGCATGATATGTTCAGACTATATTTGGCGTGGATGGAATCCTGTTCTCCCACAATTCACTTATTGAATCCTTAACCCCTCATGTAAGTGTATTGGAGATAGAGCCTTTAAGGAAGTGATTAAAGTTAAATTAAGTCTTAAGAATGGATCCCTGATAAGATAGAACTGATTCCCTTTTCATAAGAGAAAGAGATTCCAGAGTTCTCTTTCCACTGGTAAGGATATGGTGAACAGTCTATAGCCAGGAAGAGACTCCACCACAACCCAGCTGGGCTGGCACCCTTATCTCGGACTTCTAATCTCCAGAACAGAGAGAAAGCACACTTCTGTTGTTTAATGCATCCAGTCTCTTGTATTTTGTTGTGATGGCCGGAGCCAACTAACACAACCTTATCACTTCATAAGAAGCTCATGTCCCTTTATAATACACACACACACACACACACACACACACACACGCTCACACATAAATTTGTATAAAAATATCGGTATTTTAAGAGGCATCTTATTCATACGAATATATAATTTTCCAAGTCCTAGGACTTGTGAGAAGCTTAAAAATATCACTAATTGGCTTACTTTTTTGAAATATGTTAATGGTAATTTGCGGTAATTACTGCTGCTTTATCAGAAGTTCACACAAAAGGTTATGCTTTTGTGACACTGACACATTTCCACAGCTCTGCATTTTCCTGACATGGTTCTAAAATTACTTTGCTTCCTGAACTATATGAGTTCCACTTCTGAGGCTCACATTTCCAGGTTTGGGCTGGACCTCGTAAATAGCCCACTGATAACTTTGTGGTCTACCTAATTCTGAACCTGAGAGGAATGGAGAATGGCGTCTCCATGAAGTCATCCTGGTTGTTGCTCCCATTTTTACTGTTAAAGTAAGTAGTTAGGCAGACATAAGCAGGGCAGAAGAGGCCCTCCTGCCATGCTCCCACCAACCAGGAATGTCAGGTGACCATCAGTGATGGTCAGATAGTTGTTAAACTGTCTCTAGAATAATAATGGGTTGCAGCCAGCCAGGGAAAAGCACTCTTCCAGTAGGTAGAAAACACCTGAAACATGATCAGCAGCTTCCAGATAAGATCTCAGGAGTTGGGTGAATGGGCGTAAGCATGAGCACTACAGGCAAAATGGCAGAGTTTAATTGGTCTACGACCTTAGTTTAGGAACGCTTGACTGGTCAAGGAAAAATGCCCCAAATGAGCATGTGCACAACTTCAGTAAACACACTGCACATGCTCCCCTCCCAAGTGCTGCCAGGTCACTGAGCGTGCAGACAGCCCACCCCAAAGGAAGAATTAAGACAGGAGAGATGCAAAGCCCGGAAGCAAGCCAAAGTATAAAAACCCCAAGTCAAGGGTTGGAAGGGACAGAATCAAGTTTGCTGAAGACCTATTGGATTTGCTGCTGCTAGCATTACCTCTCAACCACTATTTTGGTGACTGAGCTCTTCCTCTGGTTATGTAAGTTTTTAATTTATTTGGTAATTGGGTTTTGTTTCTGAATCCTTATAATCCCATGTTTCTATTCTATCATAGCTGCCTAGTCTTTTTCTGATTTAATCATAAGCACATGACACCAAAAATTTGAAATGCCCTCATTCTTCTTAGCACATTTATACCACCTTTTCTACTTAGACCAAACCATCTTCCAGTTGATGCACTTGATAGATAGATAGATAGATAGATAGATAGATAGATAGATAGATAGATAGATAGAATATCTATCTATATATATAGACTCTATTTTGAGATAGAGTCTCCCTTGTCACTCAGCCTAGAGTGCAGTAGCGTGATCTCAGCTCATTGCAACTTCCATCTCATGGGCTCAAGCAATTCTAATGCCTCAGCCTGCCAAGTAGCTGGGACTACAGGTGCACACCACCATGTCTGGCTAATTTTCGTATTTTTAGTAGAGATGGGGTTTTTCCATGTTAACCACTCACACTGGTCTTGAACACCTGCCCTCAAGTGATCCACTCACCTCAGCCTACCAAAGTGCTGGGATTATAGGTGTGAGTCACCATGCCAGGCCTTGATCCATGATTTCTAATGTCTACATTCAAACTTGCAAAACGGTGCTGCTTAGTCTTGATCACAATACTATCACAGAAGATTAGACTTAAAAATATCCGTAGAAATTAATCCATCCAAATGCAGTCATTTTACACACAGAGAAATTTCAAAATATTTTGGTCAAACTTACAGCAGGAGTGAATTAATTTCCCGTTGTTGCTGTAATGAATTACCACAAATTTAGTGGCTTCAAACAACATATATTTATTATCTTAGAGGTTCTGTAGGTCAGAAATAGAAAAATCAGTTTCTCAGGGCTAAAGTCAAGGCATCTACTGGCCTGCTTCCTTCTAGAGGCTCTAGGGGAGAACCCATTCCCTGGCCTTTTCTAGACTCTGGAAGTGGCCTGCATTTCATTGTCATGGCGCCTTGTGTTGGCCTCACTCCAGCCTCTGCTTCTGTCATCACTTCTTCTCTCTCAGTCCAACTTTACTGCTTCCCTGCTGTAAGCAATCTTGTCATTACATTGGGCTGTACAACTATAAACAAGTTTGGAGTCAGGTAAAAGGAAACCAGTATGCTATTTGAAAATATTACTGCAATAGGGAGAAATACACTAAGAATAAAACATACAAGTGTCTCAGGAGTCAGGCAAAATAAGGTTTTTTTTTTTTTTTGATGGGAGAAGTAAACAAAGATAGAGGGTGTGAGGAAGTGGAATAAAAGAGTAGTGTGCTTAGGTAGTAGATCAGAGAATGTTTAACCCTGAGGCCAGGGTATTTCCTAAGAGAGCCCGTTAAGGAGGGTTGTGTTTGCTGAGCATGGTCGAAGTTCAGGGTCCTGGGGAAAGAGAGAATTTTAACTAAGGTTTGGCTAAGAATGATTTTGTTCTGATTGATCAGTGTGGGCAAAACAGTTCAACTAATCATTTATGGGGTAAATAAGGACAATTAAGAAAGTGTGTGTCTGATGTTGTTACGTGTAAACAAGGGGGTGTGATCTGTGAGTTTTATCAAAGTCACATAGAGAAGAGGGATTTTTTGCAGTAGCCGTTTTTCCAGAAAATAGAAATGTAGAGAGATTGTTTTAAGCTATCACTGTGTTCTACAATCAGAGGGCTTATGTAAACTTCAATACTGTCATGGCCCACCTGAATTATCCAGAATAATCTTTCCATTTTGTGTTCCTTAATTACACCTGCAAATGTCCTTTGCCATGTGAGGCAAAATATAGTTTTCAGGGATAAGGCACATGTCTGTCTTTGGCAAGGGGAAGGCATTTTTCAGCCTATCACAAAAGGTTAGTGGATAATCCTAAAAAGAAATGAAGATTTTTGTATTTCTAACCAGAGCATTTTTCTACCACTGACTCTAGAATATCTGTCTTTCTCCAGGTGCCTGCATATACCCACCACCCCATCTGAAAAACCATCTCTTCAGTTTCAACAAACTTCACAAATTTTTTATATACACGCTGACTTTCTGCCTTAATTGCTAACTCTGACTTTAAAGTGTACTCCATGTTTCAGCACCTCACATGTGCTACCAACATTGATAGCTTTATAAAGCTCAGAGCCCTAGTTTAACCACTTAAGGCCTTGGAGCACTGTCAAGCTTTAAATGAGTCCCTCAAAGTTCCTGTGTTGGAAACTTAATCCCCGATGCAACAAGATTGAGGGGCATGACTTAGTTAGAGGTCATGTGGGCTCCGCTCTCATGAATGCATTAATGTTGTCATTGTGAAAGTAAGTTAGTTATCACAGGAGTGGATTGTTACAAAATTAACTTCAGCCCCCTCTTACTCTCTTGTTCTCACAGTTTCTTGCCCATCCACCTTATTCCATGGGATGATTTAGATTCAACAAGAAGGTTCTCACCAGATGCTGGTTTTATGTTCTAGGACTTCCCAGCCTTTAGACCCATGAGCCAAAAAATGGTTTTTTTTCTTTATAAATTACTCAATCTATCATATTCTGCCATAGCAACAAAAAACACACTAAGACATAGAGGAAGCAAGTTTTTAAAGTGTGCCCTGTTCCATTGCCATTCTTGCCCCACACTAATAAAATATTCCCAAGGATGGGAGCAAAAACATATACCTTCTTGCCACTTTTGTTGTGTGTGCAGATGGGCTTATATTTCCTGACTATCATATATGGTTCTCCCCTTGAAAATTATGTATCTACTTAGACTAATTATGTATCTACATTTTTAGAGTAAAAAAAATGATTACCAATTTTTTTCATCTATAACTCCAATGAAATTACTGGAATAATTACACTTTCAAGGCATTCCAACTGTTCAGTATTTATCCTTCTGTGTATACAAAATAATATCATAGTCTGTTTAATATCTTTCCATATAGAGTTCATCACCAATACCACTTTTCAGATTATTATAGTCATACATATTATCCAACATTTCTGGTCATCTATTTTAACTTGAATTTCTGCAATGGGTTTCCAACTGGCTGTCCAGCTTCCACTTTCACCTTTAAGAAATCAATTGTGTACACAGTAGCTAGAGGAAAAAAATATACATACATACATATGTGTATGTATGTATATATGTGTGTGTGTGTGTGTGTGTGTGTGTGTGTATGTATGTACGTATAGTTGTTCCTTGGTATTAGTGGAGTATGGGTTTCAGGAACCTGCAGAAATACAAAAATCCATAAATGCTCAAGCTTCATATATAAAATGTCATGGAGTTTGCACATAACCTACCCATACTTTTCTAAATGTTTTAAATGACCTCTAGATTACTTATGTTACTTAATATATTATAAATTTAATGTAAATAGTTATACTATATTTGTATTTGTATTATTTTCTATTTTTTTATTTCTTTATTACTTTTGATCTATGGTTGCTTGAATCAGTGGGTGCAAAACCCATGGATATGACAGGCTGACTGAATGTACACAAACATACACATTCAAGTTTCTTCACACTTAACATATGGTAAAGGTATAAAGCTGTCTCACTATTTTTGAATAAAGTCCCACATTATAAACTAAACTTGTTTTCCCAGGCACTTGTTAGTATAAGATAAAGGTTCATATGGTAGGGCTCCACATGAAACCCTACCAGCCTAATACCTTGTCATGATAAACTGTGTATGTCAATGTCATTCCAAAAGAGATATCTGGCATTGGGCCTCAGTTTCTTGTAGGTAATATAGTTCTTACCTGGTAAGAGTGCCTTTGTTTCAGGTGGGGATGGCCAAATCTCTACGTCTTTAGAGTTGTGGCTAATCATGCCAGAAAGACCAACAACAAGGCTTAGGTTGGGGGCACATGAGTCAACTCAGAGGCTGAGCTAAATCACATGGAAAAGTAATAAATCAATGATGTCTACCCAAGGGATCCCTAGTAAAAGTCCAAAGGAAGGATTGAGTGATTCTCATCATTTGGCAGTACTCTGTGTGCATTGTTGCACACTGATATCTCAAAAGCAATGTGCCCTGACTCTCCAAAGAGAGGACAACAGAAGAATTTCATTTGGACACTTTGGGAGGCCGAGACGGGCGGATCACGAGGTCAGGAGATCAAGACTATCCTGGCTAACCCGGTGAAACCCCTTCTCTACTAAAAAATACAGAAAACTGGCTGGGCGAGGTGGCGGGCGCCTGTAGTCCCAGCTACTCGGGAGGCTGAGGCAGGAGAATGGTGTAAACCCGGACGCGGAGCTTGTAGTGAGCTGAGATTTGGCCACGGCGCTCCAGCCTGAGCTACAGAGCGAGACTTCGTCTCAAAAAAAAAAAAAAAAAAAAAAATTTCATTTGGAACATTTCTATATCTTCTTTAGTCTAATTTTAAACTGTATCAGATTTTTGAGAATAATTACTCTCAGTGAGTTATGTGACTAGTTCTAGCAAAGTATTAAAGCTTAAGGGTCTTTTTGGAAACCCTCCAAATTTTCAGATGGCATTAGAAGTGAAAGCACTTCTGTGGAGGATTTTGCCCTCAAACTTTACAGTTTGGTTAACTCTGAGCATTTGCTATGAGAAGTGGGATGGGCTAAAAATAATCCTAACTTATTGAAATATGTGGTTTGGAAAGAAGGATGTGAGGGAAGGAAAGACAAATGTCTTATTCCTGCATGGTTTTGAGGTGTCCCATTTTGTGGAACTGTAGCTAGGCTGCCATCAGTTACTGGAGCAAAAGTTACCAATGAAATTTAGAAATGATGGGTCTAACTTCTGAAGAGTTGGCTCACAAAGAACAAAAGCAAAATTTGAAATATCTGTTAAATGTTATCTATAATAACTAAAATAAAAGTAAGAGAATATTGGTGTGGATCCTGATGATTGGCCAACCTTGGATCTTGGCAGGTCAGAGCTTTGACCTCTAGCCTTAGAGCCACTACCAAAGAGAAAATGTGTGCTAAGAAGACAGTGAACAAGATTGAGCAAATTTGCAAAAGAATGGAGAAGGCGAGATAAGAGAGTAAAGGGTTTCATCCATCAGCCTGGACATCTTCATTTTTAGAGTTACTAAGAAGAGGAGTAAATACAGTAGAAATTGATGAAGTCAAAACAGATATCTTAATATAGCACTCTCTGAAGTTGGATGGACAAATAGCCCCTTCTGATTTCACAAGGTTGAAGAAATCTAAACAAATCTGCATGTTTGCTCTACTTTTAAGAAATTTAAAGTTATAGGCAAAGATGGAAACCTAACCTTCAATTGGCTGGTACAGTAAGTCTGCAATCTAATCAAGATAAGAGCAGACAAGTAGTTATGGGTCCTTCACTGGAAATCCAAGGCTAACTGCATATGACTGGGTGAAATGTTAAGACAGGTAGAGGATAGAAACAAATCTCAGACTTCTTGAAATGGAAATTCCATGTCCTGTGGTTACAACATTTTGATGAAGAATACAGTAATAAATAGATACAGATAGATATGTTTGAACAAACTTAGTGTAAAGTGGTTTTGTTTTCTTTCCTTCAATGTATTATGGGAATGGATATTGGGTCTGACTGGTGAATGTGTCCCCTGCCTAGTATTATAAAGCAAAATGTGTGTAAACCAACCTTTTCCCAAATATCAATTGGCTATAGCAAACGGAGACCATAAGATTGCACAAGTCCTCCCAGGTTGTTACTTTGCTGTATAGTAACTCTGTGTGGGAGACAGACTAGAGATTACCACAAAAGTCTGTGAGTGCCACCCGGAAACAACTCTGAGATTTTGGACCAGAACATTTCTATTTGGGAGGAAATTATTAGTTTGCTATTGAACATTAATTAAAACTGCCTCTATGTCTGAAGGACATAATGTAACCATGAAACTTATTATTCCCATAATGTCTTGGGTGATATCAAAGAAACAGTCTAATAAGGAAAACAGTATCCATAAGTGATCCTTAATTAAGTGGAAATGGCGTACACCGGAACATGCTACCAGGAAAATACAAGAAGGTGCTCCTGAAGAGGCAAGTTCTGTTCCCTTAGGAATGATTCTGAACCCCCCTGAGGAGCTGTCAGACACAGTGAGCACTTGGTCACTTAGACAGAAACTAACTCTTTGCTGACCAACAAAACGTTGTTTGGTGTATGGTGGCAGTTCCAAGGTGAATAGGCACTATGCTATTTGGAAACAAGTACTCTGATTTAAGAAAATAAAGGCAAATCAGCTCTGTGGGCTGTATTACATATGGTTTGCCCTTACGTTTTGGTTTTTACTGACTCAAGGCTGGTAAGTGATGGACTGGTCATATGGTCATGCACTACGGCTCATTAAAGACATGTCCATATGGGACATTGCCCTATGGGAATCGCTGTGGGAATTTAAGAAGTGCTTGAAAGCAGGATATATTAATACTTATCAGAAAACCCCCTGCCAAGACCCCTGCACCACAGGGAAAGAACAATAGAGCCCTATGTTTGGAACCCTTATGAACTCTGCCCTTGCCTCTTTTTCTTTGGCTGATTTTAATCTGTATCCTTCTATTCTTTTATAAGCTGTAACTATGACTGTAATAGCTTTCAGCAAATTCTGAATCATCTTAACAAATTGTTGAATCTGAGAGTGGTTTGGGAACTCCCTGAACTTACTGTTGGTGTCTGAAGAGAGCGCAAGGGAAGGCTGTTTGGCCTCTAACTTTATAGTTGGCCTCGAAGTCTTTGAAACTACTTCAAGTACTCCAGTGTAATTATTATTATATTTTTTTTCTGCCATTACATTGCTCAAATTCCTGTGATGAAAGCCTAGTGAACCTTTATCAGTAAAAGTAGAGATTGAATTCTCAAGTGAATTAAATTGACAGACACCAATTCTTGTGAATTATGGTATTTATACTTTGAAAAGATGTCCACATGCAATATATACACATGCATGCATAATTAATTTGGTCAGTTCATTTTGGTATCAATAACAATTTTTATATATAAATTTTAGCAAAATCTTTAGTCCTGTAGCTAAAAATGCACTTTTGTCTTTTTTGGTTTTTTGATTATGTGTGGATTCTTTTGCTTGGTGTTTTTTGCTCATAATATTTAAATGGAAGACATAGTTTTCAAATACTGCTAATTTTAACTCATTTGATACAACTTGGGATTTCATAAACTTCTTTTATTGGGATGTTTACTGTTTTATTTCGTTAGTCACTATTACACCATTCATCCTAAATATACTTTCTTAACAAGTATTTTGAGATATCATCTTTTCTTTTGTTGAGTTTGAATTCTGTTTCCAAGTGGTCATGAATTTGAACTCTTGTTTCCATCTCTTACTAAGAATGTAGCCGTGGTCAAGGTTCAATTTGTCTCACAATTATTTCTAGGATAATTGAAGCAGTGTCTTTCAAAATAAATTATTATTTCTTTAATGATTGCTGTTATACCTCAGGGAAAGTCTGTGACAATACAGTTTGCAAAATGCTTACTTCTATACATTATATGGTATTTCCTATACCCAACACTTTTTCCACAGTTGTGTAGCATTCCTATTATTTGTGCCAATATGAGGGTTACATTCCAAAAACTCCAACACTTAGGATTCTAGAATTTGCTTGTGTGTTGCTTATTGTGTCTTCTTTATACAGAAATGTGATCAGAAGCATATTTTGGCAGAGGTACCTTGGTCCCCTGTTTGTAGCTACTCAAGTATTTTAGTGTTTAAAAACCTATACTCAGAATAATGAAGACGTGAGCTCTTTTATATTTATAGACTGTGGCCATAACCTTTTATATTTTATAAGCTTATTGTGGCCATGTGTTCTGACCTACTTTAAATAACTTTCTCCCATAGCTTGTTGCTTACCTCCTGTTTTACCACTAGATGGTACTCATATATTCTTGGTATATTTCAAATACACAACTTCATTTCTCTAATCAGTAGAATTTAAGTAATTCAGGAATATAAATAACTCTAAATACCAACTTTAAATAAATTATACTTTTAAATGGTGTTTATTAAATTTAATTACAACTATATACATATCAAGTAAAAATCAAATGTTAAATGCAGATTTGTTTCTGCCTGTATTCCCTTTACTATGTTTTTACTCTATATGTAGGAATGTAAAAATGTAAGAATGATAATAATATTTATTGTACATTAAATGTATATGTGAATACTCTCCTTCCAAATTTTAATTCTTTGTAGTGATGGGGTCTATATACCCCTGCATATCTTAATTATGTGCAGTTTTCCTTTCCATTAATCAGATAGTTTTCCAATGAAGCTATTGACTGTTAATTAGCTAATACATATGAATATTGCCTTATATACACTAAAATCGGTTGGCTTAGTGTAATTCAAGCACTATACTAAATATTTTACATTTGTTAAATAATTTATTGTTGCACCAACCAAATGAGGTAGGTACTGCTTTAATCCTCATATGAGAAAACAGATTTAGAGAAATTAAGTAACTTCTCCATATCCACATAGTGAGTAATTTCTCGAGATTGGAAGCTGTCTCTTTCAAATCTCACAGTCGTAATTATTATACAATACTTCTAATACAATAACAATGGTGTGTTTATTATAAAACTTTCCACTTTTCTGTACCAGTAGAAAAAATAATTGGGCTTACGTATACCTGTTCAAATAGAGAAAAGGAAATATCTACCTTTGAGATCTCCATGGAAAGAAAACAGATTAATACATATACACATATAGTTCTTATGGGGTTACAAATTGAATGTTAAGAATCCATAGCAGGCTAATAAATTTTATTATCATGAATATAGCAACAGAATTTAATGCTCACGTCTTTATTTCTCTACTCTTTTATATGAATCTAGTGTTTCTGTATAAACTTTTTAACCTTTGCAGTTGAAAAGAAAAAAAAAGCAAAGACTAGCTGAAAATAAGAATGATAATAATAACAATTAATAATAAAAACCTGACTGTATCCATAGTATCTTTCTAGGCAGGTAGCTGAGTACAAAGTTATGTTTTGAGCAGGTAGGCAAAAATTTTAATATTGTATGACTTTAATTTGATTATCAACACTCAAAGGGAATAGTTATACCTATTAACTTGCCTTATTAAAACAAATTGGCCAGGTTTGGTGGCTCATGTCTGTAACCCCAGCATTTTCAGAGGCCAAGGCAGAAACGTCACCTGAGCCTAGAAGTTTGAGACCAGCCTGGGCAACATGGCAAACCCCATCTCTACAAAAAATAACAAAAAATGCCGGGCATGGTGGCACACACCTGTGGTCCCAGCTACTGCAGAGGCTGAGGAGGGAGGATCATTCGAGCCTAAGAGGTTGAGGTTGCAGTGAGCAGTGATCACGCCACTGCACTCTAGCCTGGATGACAGAAATAGACTCTATCTCAAAACAAACAAAGAAATAAACAGAATAAACTAAACTAAAATAAAATAAGTTTCTTAAGTTCAGTAGTGGGTTTTCAGTCATAGAGATTATAAATCAAAAGTAAATGGTATTTGAATTAGGAAATTATGGTTTTACATATGTAATGTGCTGTGAGAATGAAGCAGCTATTAGAAGGAGTAAATCTCATCAGTATGTAGGGAAAAATATTGAACCTCAGATAGTTAGTAGAAAAACAAAACTATCAAGAGCCATAAAATAAAAAGAATGTATTAACTATATATATATATATGTGTGTGTGTGTGTGTGTACAATTTTACAACTAAATATGTATATATATGTATACAATTTTTTTTTCAAATTTTATTTTAGGTTCAGGGAATAGATATGCAGGTTTGTTAATGGGCCAATTGTGTGCCACCGGGATTTGGCGTACAAATTATTTTGTTACTCAGGAAGTGAGCACAGTAAATGACAGGTAGTTTGTCAATCCTCACCCTCTTCTCACCCTCCAGGCTCAAGTAAGTCCTGGTGTCTATTGTTCCCATGTTTATATCCATGGGTACTTAAGGTTTAGCTGCCATTTAAGAACATGCCAAATTTGGTTTTCCATTTCTGCCTTAATTCACTTAGGATAATAATTCAGTTAATTCACTTAGGATGAAGTTTCTAGCTTCATCCATGTTGCTACAAATAACAATTATTATTATTATTATTATTATTATTATTATGGCTTCATAGTATTTCATGGGTTATAGTTACCACATTTTCTTTATCCAGTCCACTATGATGAGCATGTAGGTCAATTCTGTGTCTTCACTAGTGTGAAAAGTGCTGCAGTGAACAGAAGAATGCATGTTTTTTATGGTAGAATGATTTATTTTCCTTTGGGTATATACCCAATAATGGTACTGCTGAGTCATATGGCAGTTCCGTTTAAGTTCTTTAAGAAATCTTCAAACTCTTTACTGCAGTAGCTAAAATAACTTACCTTCCCACCAACAGTGGAACTTTTCTCTGCAACTTTGACAAGACAAAATCTGCTTTTATTTATTTTTATTTTATTTTATTACCTTTTAATAATAGCCCTTTTGACTGGTGTCATGGTATTTAATTGTGGTTTTGATTCACATTTCTCTAATGATCAGTGATGTTGAACATTTTTTCATATGCTTGTTAGCCATGAGTATGTCTTCTTTTGAGAAGTGTTTGTTTATGTCTTTACCCATTTTTTAATGGGTTGTTTTTTGGTTTGTTGATTTGTTTGCATTCTTTATAGATTCTGGATATTAGATAATAGTTGGATTCATAATTTGCAAATTTGTTTTCCATGTTGTAGATCTGTTTATAGTTTATTTTGCTGTGCAGAAGCTCTTTGGTTTAATTAGGTCTCACTTGTCAATTTTTATTTTTGCTGCAACTTCATGGAGTCTTTGTCACACAGTCTTTGTCTTGGCCTATGTACAGATGGTCCTAGATTTTCATGAATGGTTTTTAAATTCTTAGGTTTTAACCCCTTAACCCATTTTGAGTTGATTTTTGTATATGGTGAAGGAAAAAAATCCATTTTCAATCTTCTGCATATGGCAAGCCAGTCACTGAAGCATCAGTCATTGAATATGGAGTCCTTTCTCCTTAATTGTTATTGTTGATTTTCTTGAAGACCAAATGGTTTTAGGCTTATGACTTTATTTCCGGGTTCTCTAACTTATTCCATTGTTCTATATGTATGTTTTTCTACCATTACCATGCTGTTTTGGTTACTGTAGCCTTGAAGTATAGTTTGAAGTCAGGAAACGTGATGCCTCCATTTTTGTTCTTTTGTTTTGGATTATTTTGGCTTTTCAAGATCTATTTGGTTTATATAGGGGATTTTTAAGAACTTCTTTCCTAATTCCATAAAAAGTCGTTTTGGTATTATGATAGCATGGAATCAGCGTATTGCTTTGTTATTTGAAATATATTGGTTTTTCCTATCTTAGAGCATGAAATATTTTTCAATTTGTTTGTATCGTCTCCCAATTGTTTGAGTAGTGTTTGGCAATTCTCGTTGTGGAGAACTCTAACCTCCATGATTAATTCCATTTCTAGGTATTTTACTCTGTTTGTGGCTTTTGTGAATGGGACTGCATTCTTGATTTTACTCAGTTTGGTGGTTATTGGTGTATAGAAAAACTACAAATTTATTACATTGATTTTGTAATTTGAAACTTTACTGAAGTATTTTATCAGTTATCAGCATCAGTGGGCAGATACCGTGGGTTTTTCCAGGTATAGACTCATATCATCTGTGAAAAGAGACAGTTTGATTTCCTCTCTTTCTATTTGGATGCCTTTTATTTCTTTCTCTTGCCCAGTTGTTCTGGTTAACGCTCCAGTAATGTGTTGAATAGGAGTGATGGTACAGGGACAGTTTATAGTGCTAAAAATCGATATCAAAAAGTTAGAAAGAATGAAAATTAATAACCTAACATCACACTGAGAGAAACTAGAAAAACAAGAGCAAACCATACCCATAACTAGCAGAAGAAAATAACCAAAGTCAAAACTGAACCAAATGAAATTAAGAAATTAAGGCAATGATCTATACAAAAGATTAACAGAACCAAAAGTTAGTTAGCTGAAATAATAGATAAGATTAATAGAGCACTAGCTAGACTAGTAAAGAAAAACAGAGAGAAGATTCAAATAAGCAGAAGCCGAAATGACAAAGGTGACATTATCACTGACTGCACAGAAATACAAGGAGCCCTAATTAACTATTATGAACACCTCTGTGCACACAAAGTAGAAAACCTAGAAGAAACAGATAAATTCTTGAAAGAATAAAACCTCCCGAAATTGAACCAGGAAGAAACAATACCAGGACAAACCAACAATGAGTTCCAAAATTGAATTAGTAATAAAAAATAACTACCAATCAGAAGAAGCCCTGGACCAGATGGAGGTACAGCTGAATTTTAACCAACATATGAAGAAGAGCTGGTAACTATCTTACTGAAACTTTTCTAAAAAATCCAGGAGGAATTTCTCCCAAATTCATTCTCTGATGCTAGCTTCATTTTTGTATAAAAAACTGGCACAGATACAACAAATAAAGAGTACTTTATGTCAATATCCTTGATGAATATAAATGCAAAACTTATCAACAAAATACTTGGAGATCAAATATAGCAACACATTGAAAAGCTAATTCTCTATAGTCAAGTAGGCTTTATTCCTGGGATGCAAGGTTGGTTCAACATACACAAATCAATAAATGTAACTCATCACATAAACAGACTAAAAACAAAAACCCCTCTACCATCTTAATAGGTGAAGAAAATACTTCTGACAAAATTAAATATCCCTCTATGTTAAAAACCCTCAACAATCTAGGAATCAGAGGAACATAATGGAAAATAATAAGAGCCATCTCTGATAAACCCACAGTCAACACCATACTGAAAAGGCAAAAGCTGGAAGCATTTTCCTTGTGAATGTGATAATGGTAGTGTCATCACCAGATGCTGGGAAGAGTACGGGGTGTGGGGATGGTTTGTTAATGGGAATATAATCCTTTTTTTTTTTTTTTTACTATTTTAGTGAGTACATATTAGGTATATATATTTATCATGTACATTAAATATTTGAATATAGGTGTACGATGTGCAATAATCATATGAGGGTAAAATAGGGTTTTTCTCACCTCAAATATATATCCTTTCAATGTGTTACAAACATTCCAAATATAAACTTTTAGTTATTTTAAAATGTATAATAAACCAGCGCTGACTATAGTCACCCTGTTGTTGTGCTATCAAATACTAGGTCTTATGCATTCTATCTAGCTATATTTGCGTAGCCATTAACCAGCCCCACTTTCCCTCAACATTGCCCTTCCCAGCATCAGGTAAACATCATTCATTCTACTCTCTACCTCCATGAGTTCAATTGTTTTAATTGTTAGCTCCTACAAAGAAGTGAGAAGATGCTACTTTCTTTTTCTGTGCCTGACTTATTTCACTTAACCATGTCCTCCAGTTCTTTTCGTGTTGCTGCAAATGACAACATCTTATTTTTGGGAGGTTTAAGAGTACTTCACTGTGTATATGTACCATATTTTTTTTAGCCATTCAATTGCCGATGGGCACTTAGGTTGATTCCAAATCTTGGCTATTGTGAATAGTGATGCAATATACAGAGAGGTACATTTCATATATACCTTTGATATATTTATTTCCTTGCCAGCATTTGTTGCTGTCTTTCATATATGCGCCATTTAACTCAGGTATATATACCTAATATGTACCCACTAAAATAGTAAAAAATAGTAAAAAAAAAAAAAAAAAAGGATTATATTCCCATTAACAAACCATCCCCACACCCCGTACTCTTCCCAGCATCTGGTGATGACACTACCTTAAGGTAGTTTTGATTTGCATTTCTCTGATGATCATTGATGCTGATCACCTTCTCATATACCTGTTTGCCATTTGTATGCTTTCAGAAATGTTTACACAAAACTTCTGCTCATTTTTAGTAGGATTCTTAAATGTTTTGTTATTGAGTTTTTTGAGCTCTATCTATATTCTGATTATTATCTCAGATAAACTGGTTTGCAAATAATTAGTTTGCTAATAATTTCTGTCATTCTGTGGATTGCCTCTTAGCTATGTTAATCGATTCCTTTGCTGTGCAGAAGCTTTTTGACTTGATGTGATCCCATTTGTCCACTTCTGTTTTTGTTGCCTATGCTTGTAGGATATTGCTCAAGGAATCTTTACCTACTCAAATGTCCTGAAGAGTTTCACCAAGGTTTGCTTTTAGTAGTTTTATAATTTGATTTCTTTAATTCAAGTCTTTAATCCATTTTGATTTGATTTTTGTATATATTGAGATGCAGTGGTCTAGTTTCATTCTTTTGCATATAAATATCCAATTATTCCAGCACTATTTATTGAAGAGACTGTCTTTTCCCCAGGGTATGTTCTTGGCACCTTTGACAAAATGAGTTCACTATAGATGTATAAATTTATTTCTGGCTTTTCTATTCTGTTCCATTGGTCTATGTGTCTGTATTTGTGGCAGTACCATACTCTTTTGTTTACTATAATTATGTAGTATTATTTAAGGTCAGGTAATGTGATTCCTTCGGTTTTCTTCTTTTTGCTCGGGATGACTTTGGCTACTCTAGCTTTTTGTGGTTTCATATAAATTTTAGTGCTTTATTTTTGTAGTGAATGTGTAGTAGTTGGTTTTCACACTGCTATAAACTACCCGAGACTGGGTAACTTATAAAGGAAAGAGGTTTAATTGACTTACAATTTAGCATGACTGGGGAGGCCTCAGGAAATTCACAATTATGATGGAAGGCAGAAAGGAAACAAGGTACCTTCTTGACAAGGTGGCAGGAAGGGAAAGTGCTGAGCAAAGGGGAAAGAGCTCCTTATAAAACCATCTCGTGAGACCTCACTGTCATGAAAACAGCACAAGAGAAACCATCCCCTTGATTCAGTTATCTCCACCTGGTCTCTCCCTTGACATGACCAAATTATGGAGATTGCAATTTAAGATGAGATTTGGGTGGGAACACAAAGCCTAACCGTAACAGAATGTTATTGATATTTTGACACAGATTTCATTGAATTCTTAGATTGCTTTTGGTAATATGGACATTTTAACAATATTGATGATTCGACTCTATTAACATGGATTTTTTTGTGTATCCTCTTAAAGTTATTTTTGTAGAGATATTTCTGTTCTTTGGTTAAGTTTATTCCAAGGCATTTTGTTTGTATTTGTAGTTATTATAAATGGGATTACTTTCTTGATTTTCAGATTGTTTATTGTTGGCATGTAGACATGCTAATTTTTGTATGTTGATTTTGTGTCCTGCAAATTTATTGAATTTATCAGTTCTAATAGTTTTTTAGTGGTTCTTAGGTTTTCCAAGTATGTGATAAAATCACCTACAAGCAAAGATGATTTAAATTTTTCTTTTCCATTTTAAATGCTATTCGTTTCTTTCTCTTTTCCGATTGCTTTAGGCGGGACTCACAGTACTTTGTAGAATAACAGTGCTGGAAGTGGGCATCATTGTTTTGTTTCAAATCTTCAGTGAAAGACTTTTTGTTTTTAGTCATTTGCTATGATATTGGTTGTTGCTCTGTCATATATAGCTTTTACTGTACTGAGGTATGCAGCTTGCACACCCAGTTTTTTGAGAGGTTTCATTGTAAAAGAATGCTTAATTTTATGAAATGCTTTTACAGCATGAAAGAAAATTATCATAAGAGTTTTGTCCTGTATTCTGTTGATACGATGTATCATATTGATTGTTTTGTGTGCTTTGAGCCGTACTTTCATCCTTTGAGTAAATCCCTCTTTGTCATAATGAACAATATTTTTTATGCATTGTTGACTCTTTCTTGCTAGTATTTTCTTGAGGATTTTTGCATTGATATTTATCAGGTATACTGACTTGTAGTTTTCTTATTTTGATGTTTCTTTTTGTAGTTTTGATATCAGGGTAATACTGGTCTCCTACAATGAGTTGAAAGTATTCTCTCTGCCTCTGTTTTTTCAGAATAGGTTGAGTAGAATTGTTATTAGTTCTTTTATAAATGTCTGGTAAAATTTAGGAGTGAAGTCATTGAATCCTGTGCTTTTCTTTGCCTGGGAGATCCTTTGTTATGGCTTCACTCTCATTACTTGTTATTGATCTATTCAGGCTTTTAATTTCATCATCTAAATTTGGCCAATTTTATATGTCTTTGATTTTATCCTTTTCATCTAGATTTTCCGATGTGTATAACTTAAAGAAGTTACAAACTTTCCCTTATCTTCCTGTCTTCTAATGACCCTTTCAAACTCATCCAACCTCTGTCCATTTCCCAGTTGCAAAGTTGCTTCCACATTTTCAGTTACCTTTATGGCAATGCCCCACTTCTAATACCAATTTTTGATGTCAGGCTGTTCTTATGTAGCATAAATATGCCTGTAACTGCATAAACATAAGTTAAATGATTAAATATAAGTTTAATTGGCTTATGGCTCTGTGGGCTTTGCAGAAATGTGGTAGTGGCATATGCTTGGCTTTTGGAGAAGTCTCAGAAATCTTATAATCATTGTGGGAGGTGAAGCAGGAGCTGGTATAACACATGGTGAGAGTGGGAGCAAAACAGAGGTGCAAGGAAGGTGCCGTATGATTTTAAACAACCAGATCTCAGAGAAACTAATTCAATATTGTGAGGACATCATCAAGGGGATGGCACTAAACCATTTGCAAGAAACTTGATGCCATGATCTGATTACATCCCACTTTGCCCCACCTCCAGTATTGGGGATTACAATTCAACATGTGATTTAAAGGGACAATTTCCAAATTATATCATGTTTCTTGTGTGGATAGTTATTCAATTTGATGTTCCTGTGGGGTGGGGTTAGTAATCACTGGATGATTTTCTTTGGCCATGTTGCTTCAAATCCTCTCTTGGAACATAATTCTTACGTAACTTTTACTGTTTTAGATTGGTGCAAAACTTCTCAATTCCTACTTTCTCTCTGCTAGCATGTTTGTTAATATTAGCTTAACTCTAGCTTAGCTGACATCTAACAGTATAACACAGATGCTCAATATTTGGACAATCATGGAAGAAAAAGTACAAGTAGAACAAGAAGTATACCATAATAGAAATTACATATCCACAGAGAGTATTATATCTAGCTTGTATTGTATTATAGCTAGAATTGATTCAGAGCATAAAAATATGACTCTGTGTTAAGGATTCCTGAAGATAAGAAGAAGGCAATATGGTTTGAATTTGTGTGTGTCCCAGCCCAAATCTCATGATAAATTTTAATCCCCAAAGCTGAAGGAGGTACCTGGTGAAAGGTGATTGGATAGTGGGAGTGGACTTTTCCCTTGCTGTTCTCATGATAGTGAGCAAGTTCTCACAAGATCTGCTTGTTTAAAAGTATGAAGCACCTCCCCCTTCTCTCTCTTCCTTCTGAGCCAGCCATGTAGAAAGTGCCTGCTTTCCCTTCACCTTGTGTCTTGATTGTAAGTTTTCTGAAGCTTCCCCAGCCATGCTTCCTGTACAGCCTATATAATCACAAGACAATTAAACCTCCTTTCTTTATAAATAATCCAGTCTCAGGTAGTTATTTATATTAATGAAAGAATGAACTAATACAGAAAATTGATTCTGGGAGTGAGACATTTCTATAAAGATACCTGAAAGTGTGGAAGAGACCTTTGAACTGGGTAATCAGCAGAGGTTGGAAGAGTATGAAGAGCTCAGAAAAATGAGAGAAAACTGAGGAAAAGTTTGGAACTTCTTAGAGTCTTGTTAAATTGCAGTGACCAAAATGTTGATGGTGATATGGAAAATGAAGTTCAGACTGAGGAGGTCTTAGATAGAGATGAGAAACCTATTGGGACTGGAGTAAAGGTCACTCTTGCTATGCTTTAGCAAATAGACTGTCAGCATTGTGCCCTGCTCTAGGGATCTGTGGAACACTGAACTCAAGAGAGATGACTTAAGGTATTTTTTGGAAAAAGTTTCTAAGCAACAAAGCATTCAAGATGTGGCCTCACTGCTTCTAAAAACATATGCTCACATGCATTTACAAATCGATGGTCTGAAATTGGAACTCATATTTAACAGGGAAACAGAGCATGATCATTTGGAAAATTTGAAGCCTGGCATGTGGCACAAAAGAAAAAACCTGTTTTCTGGGGAGCAATTTAAGCCAACCATAGAAATTTGCATAAAAGTAAAGAGGAGCCAAATGTTGATAGACAAGATAATGGAAAAAAATGCCTCAGATACATTTCAGAGACCTTCATGGCAGCCCCTTCCATCACAGGCCTGGAGGCCTAGGAGGCAAAAATGGTTTTCTGGGCCTGGCCTAGCGCTTCCCCTACCCTGTGCAACCTCAGGATGCTACTCCTTGCATACCAGCCACTAGAGCTCCAGCCATGGCTATAAAGGCCCCAGATACATCTCGGGTCACTGCTCCAGAGGGTGCAACCCATAAACCTTGGTGACTTCCACATAATGTTAAGACTGCAAGTGGGCAGAGGACAAGAGTGGAGGCTTGTGAGTTTCTGCCTAGATTTCAGAGGATGTGTGGAAATGCCTGGATGTCCAAGCAGAACTCTGCTGAAGGAATGGAGCTCTCATAGATAATCTCCACTAGGGCAGTGCAGAGAGGAAATATGTCAGAGCCCCCACACAGAATCCCTACTGGGGCATTTCCTCATAAAGCTGTGAGAAGAGGGCCAGCATCCTCCAGATCCCAGAATGATAGATCCACTGACAGTGGGCAATGTGTGCCTAGAAAAGCTGCCGGCACACAATACAAGCCCTTGAGAGCAGCCATGGGAGCTTAGCCCTGCAAAGTAACAGGTGTAGAGCTGTCCAAGGCCTTAATAGCTCACCCCTTGCATCAGTGTGTCCTGAATGTGAGACATGGAGTCAAAGGGGATTATGTTGGACCTTTACAATTTAATGACTGTCCTGCTGGGTTTTGGACTTGCATGGGGCCTGTAGTCTTTTTGTTTTAGCCAATTTCTTTGTTTTGGAAGAGGAGTATTTAGCCATTGTCCATAGCCCCATAGTATCATGGAAGTAACTAAATACCAAGTGCATTTTCATAAGATCTTGTTGTTTAAAAGTGTGCATAACCTCCCCCCATCTCCTTCTTTCTCCTGCATTGCCCATGCACAATATTCCTCCTCCCCATTTGCCTTTCACCATGATTGCAAGTTTCCTGAGGCCTCCCCAGCCATGCTTTCTTTACATCCTGTGGAACTCTGGCTAATTAAACCTCTCTTCTATATAAATTACCTAGGCTCAGGTAGTTCTTTGCAGCAATGCAAGAGTGGACTAATAGAGGGGATTTCTAAAATAAATGGAAAAAATAACACTTATATGTTTAAAGAGTTTCAACATTTAAGAACACGTTTGCCTACATTGTGTGTGTACATATATATGTATATATATACACACATATATAATTTTCTTATTAATACATAATATTTATGTATATTATGTGATATTTGGTTACATGCAAATAATGTCTAATTATCAACTCAAGGTATTTAAGATATTCAGCATGTTGCACATTTATCGTGTCTACGTTTTGGGAGCATTTCAAGTCCTCTCTTCTAGATACTTTCAAATATACAATACGTTGCAGTTAACCACAGTCACACTGTTCTACTATCAAATATAATTTATTTCTTTTGTCTAACTGTATGTTTTACCCATTGACTAAATTCTCTTCATCCTTCATTCTACCCACACACACTAACCAGACTGTGATATCTATTATTCTACTCTCCACCTGCATGAGATTCAGGTTCTTTAGCTCCCACTAAGTGGGAGAACAAATAAGTGAGAACATGCAGTATTTCCTTTTTTTGTGCCTAAGTTACTTCACTTAACATAATGACCTCCAGTTCCATCCATGCTGCTGGAAATGATACAGTTTTATTCTCTTTTACAGCTGAAGAGTATTCTGTTGTATATAGATGCCACATTTTCTTTATCCATTTTTTCTTTAATAAACTCATAGTTTGATTTCACATCTTGGCTATCATGAACAGAGCTGCAATATACATGGAAGTGCAACCATACCTCTGATACATTGATTTCTTTTTTTCCTTTGGATAAATAATTGTGGGATGGGTAAATTATACAGTCATTCTATTTTCAGTTTTTTGAAAAATTTTCATACTCTTTACCTTAGTGAGTGTACTAATTTACATTCCCATCAACAGTGTTTAAGAGTTCTCTTTTATTTTCATTTTCTCCAGCATCTGTTTGTTTGTTGCCTTCTTAATAATAGCTGTTATCGTTTGGTTGTGTCCCCACTCAAATATCATATTGAATTTTAGCTTCCATTATTCCCATGTATTCTGGGAGAGACCCAGTGGGAGAAAATTGAATCATAGTGTGTCCACAGTTGGTAGGTTCTTGGTCTCACTGACTTCAAGAATGAAGCTGCAGACCCTCACAGTGAGTGTTACAGTTCTTAAAGACGGTGTGTCCAGAGTTTGTTCCTTCAGATGTTCAGATGGGTCCGGAGTTTCTTCAGATGGTGGGTTTGTGGTCTCACTGACTTCAGGAGTGAAACTGCAGACCTTTGCGGTGAGTGTTACACCTCTCATAGGCGGCGCATCTGGAGTTGTTCACTCCTTCCAGTGGGTTCATGGTCTCGCTGGCCTCAGGAGTGAAACTGCAGACTTTTGCACTGAGTGTTACAGCTCATATAGTGTGGACCCAAAAAGTGAGCAGCAGCAAGGTTTATGGTAAAGAACAAAGCTTCCACAGCTTGGAAGTCGACCTGAGCAGGTTGCCACTGCTGACTCAGGCAGCCTGCTTTTATTCCCTTATTGGGCCCCACCCACATTGTGCTGATTGGTCCATTTTACAGGGAGTTGATTGGTCAATTTTACAGAGAGCTGATTGGTCTATTTTGATAGGGTGCTGATTGGTGCGTTTACAAACCTTGAACTAGACAGAGAGTGCTGATTGGTGCATTTACAATCCTATAGCTAGACACAAAAGTTCTCCAAGTCCCCACTAGATTAGCTAGACACAGAGCACTGATTGGTGCATTTACAAACCTTGAGCTAGACACAGGATGCTGATTGAGGCATTTACAAACCTTGAGCTAGACCCAGAGTGAGGATTGGTGTATTTACAATCCTCTAGCTAGACACAGAGTGCTGATTGGTGCATTTACAAACCTTGAGCTAGACACAAAGTGCTGATTGGTGTGTTTACAATCCCTCAGCTAGACACAGAACACTGATTGGTGCATTTACAAACCTCGAGCTAGACAGAGAGTGCTGATTGGTGCATTTACAATTCTATAGGTAGACACAAAAGTTCCCCACTAGATTAGCTAGAAACAGAGCACTGATTGGTGCATTTGCAATCCTTGAGCTAGACACAGAGTGCTGATTGGTGCATTTGCAATCTTTTAGCTAGACATAAAAGTTCTCCAAGTTTCCACCCGACTCTGGAACCCAGCTGGTTTTGCCTAGTGGATCCCGCACAGGGATCCCAGGGGAGCTGTCCACCAGTCATGCCCCAGGAGGCCACACTCCTCAGCCCTTGGGCAATCATTGGGACTGATGCCACAGAGCAGGAGGAGGCTTCCATTGGGGAGGTTCTGGCCACTGGGGAGTCCACCGGGGCAGGTGGTGGGCTCGGGCATGGCAGGCTTCAGGTCCCAAGTCCTGCCCCTCCCAGGGAGGTGGCTGAGGCCCTGCCAGAATTCTGGTGCAGCACAGGTGGGCTGGCAGTGCCAGGGGACCTGGCACACCCTCCGCAGCTGCTTGCCTGGGTGCTAAGGCCCACACTGCGGTGGCGAGCAGCGCTGGTGGGCTGCTCCAAGTGCAGGACCTGTAAGCCCTGGCCCACCTAGAACTTCCGCTGGCCTGCAACCACCTTGCACAGCCTCAGTTCCCACCCTCGCCTCTCCCTCCACACCTCCCTGCAAGCAGAGGAAGCCGGTTCCAGCCTTGGCGAGCCTGGAGGGGGGCTCCCATAGTGCAGTGGAGGGCTGAAGGGCTCCTCAAGTGTGGCCATAGGGGACACCGAGGCTGAGGAGGTGCCAAGAGCGAGCCAGGCTTGCTAGCACTTTGTCACCTCTCAATAGGGGCAGTTTTCCTCCTACCATTCTCATGGTAGTAAATAAGTCTTATGAGAGCTTATGGTTTTATAAGGGGAAACCCCTTTCACTTGGTTCTGATATTCTGTCTTGCTGCCGCCATTAATAAGTACCTTTTGCCTTCCAACTTGATTGTGAGACTTCCCAGCCACGTGGAACTGTGAGCACATGAAACTTTTTTTCTTTACAAATTGCTGACTCAAGTGTGTCTTTTCCAGAATTGTAAAGACAAACTAATAAAATAGTCATTCTAATTGAGGTAAGATGTGGTTTTGATTTGTATTTGTGGTTTTGATTTGTATTTCCCTGATAATTAGTGATGTTGAGCATTTTTTATACACCTACTGGCCATTTGTACATCTTTTTTGGAAGTAGAAAAAGCTACTCTCACCTATTCCACACTTTTGAATTGAATTATTTGTTTGTTGAATGTTATTTGACTTTTTTAAAGTACTGGATATTAGTCCTTTTTCAGATGAATATCTTGTAAATATTTTATCTCATTCAAGTAATTGTCTTTTAACTCTGTTAATTGTTTGCTTTGCAGAAGTTTTTTAGGTTAATAGAGTTTCATTTGTTTATTTTTATTTTCATTGCCTGTGTTGTGAGGTTGTAGCCATACAATCTTTGCTTATACAAATGTCTTGAATTCTTTCCCCATGTTTTCTTCTACTAGTTTTACACTTTCATATATGAAGTTTAAGTATTTAATCCATCTTGGGTTGATTTTTGCATGTGGTGAGAGGGTTCAGTTTCATTCTTCTGCATATGTATATCCATTTTGTTTTCAGCACAATTTTTTGAAGAGCTTGTCCTTTCCTCAATGTATATTATTAGTGCATTTCTAAAAAATTAGTCACCTGTAAATTTGTAGATTTCTTTCTGAGTTTTATCTTCTGATCCATTGATATTTGTTGGTTTTTGTGTCAGTTCCCAGCAGTTTTGATTACTATAGCCTTAAAATATTTTTAAAAGTCAGATACTATAATTTGTCCTGCATTTTTCTTTTCATTTTCTCAGAATTGCTTTCTGAGCAAAAGAGAAAAGTATTGTTTTTTTTTATATACAAATTTTAGAATTGTTTTTTCACTTTCCATGAAAAGTGACATTGATATTGTTATAGAGATTGAATTGAGTCTAAATTGCTATGAAGAGTATAGTTGTTTTAATGCTATATGCGGTTCTTCCAATCTATGAGCATGGGGTACCTTTCCACTTGTTTATGTCCTCTAATTTTTTTTTTTTTTAATCAGCGTTTTGTAGTTTTGTGTGTGTGTGTGTGTGTGTGTTAGAGGGCTTTCATCTCCTGGGTTAATTTACCCCAAAGCATTTTGTTTTATTGTAGCTGCTGTAAGTGGAATTGCTTACTTTTTGCCTTTTTCAGCTAGTTCATTTTAGGTGTATATAAATGCTACCAATTTTTATATCATTTATGTTATCTTTTGGTTACATTATTTACCCTCATTTTGTGTCCTGTAACTTTATAGAATTTATTTATCAGGTCAATTTTTTAATAGAAATTTTAGGTTTCTTTTTTTTCTACATAAGTTTATGCTATCCAAAATGAAGGAAAAATTGCTTCAGCTTTTCCAATTCAGATGCCTTTTATTTTTTTCTCTTTCCTGATTACTGTAGCTAGGAGTTTCAATACTATGTTGAATAGGAGTCATGAAAATGGGCGTCCTTGTCTTTTTCCAGTTTTTAGAAAAAGGACTTTCAGCTTTTATGCATTCAGTATGATGTTAGCTGTGTTCGTCATATATGTCTTTTATTATATCGAGGTGTGTATCTTCTGTGTCTAGTTTTTTGAGAGTTTCTATTATAAGCAGTGCTGATTTTTATCAAATGCTTTTTCTGTATCTATTGAGATTATCACATGGTTTTTGTCTTTCATTCTGTTTATGTGATGTATCGTAGTTCTTTATTTGAATAAGTTGAACTACTCTTGCATTTCTAGGATAAATCCCACTTGATCATGAAGTATTATATTTTGATATCCTTTGGACTTGGTTATCTAGTAATTCATTGATAATTTTTGTGTCGTTGTTCATCTAGGATAATGGCCTCTGGGGTTTTGTTGCTGTTGTTTTTGCATTTTTGTCTGGCTTTGGCAATGCTTGCCTTATTAAATGAGTTAGGGAGAAATATCTCCTCTTTAATTTTTTCATATATATGGCTTGAGGAGAATTGGTGTTATTTATAGTTCTTCATTGTAAGTTGAATTCAGTCATGACACTATTGAGAACTGAAGTCTTATTTGTTGAGAGACTTTTGTTACTGATTCAATTACATTACCCATTAGAGGTCTGTTCATTTTTTCTATTTCTTCCTGACTTTATCTTGATAGAGTGTACATGTCCATGAATTTCTCTATTTCATCTATGTTTTCTAGTTTATGAGTATATAATTCTTCACAATAGTTTCTGATGGTTTTTTAAAATTTTTATGGTATCAATTTTAATGTATCTTTTATTTTTGATGTTATTTATTTGGATCTTCTATCTTTTTGTCGGTTGGTTTTTTTTTTTTTTTGAAGACCTTTGATGTACTCAACAGTAGAATTAACACAACCAAGGAATGAGATGAAACAATTTCTTTCACAATAGTTTCAACAAAAATAAAACACTCAGAAATAAATTTGCCAAAAGAACTGCAAGACTTATGCACTGAAAATTACAAACCATGGCTGAAAGAAATTAAAGACCTAAATAAATGGTAAAAGACTTGTTTTTTTCTTTTTTTTTTTTTTGAGACAAGGTCTCACTCTGTCATCCAGGCTGGAGTGCAGTGGCATGATCATGGCTCACTGCAGTCTCAGCCGCCAGGCTCAAGCAATCCTCCAAGCTCAGCTCAGCCTCCTATAGGCATGGGCTACCATGCTCAGCTAGCTTTCTATTTCTTTTTTTTTTATTTTTTATTTTTTATTTTTTATTTTTTATTATACTTTAAGTTCTAGGGTACATGTGCATAGCGTGCAGGTTTGTTACATATGTATACTTGTGCCATGTTGGTGTGCTGCACCCATCAACTCGTCAGCACCCATCAATTCATCATTTATATCAGGTATAACTCCCCAGTGCAATCCCTCCCCCCTCCCCCCTCCCCATGATAGGCCCCAGTGTGTGATGTTCCCCTTCCCGAGTCCAAGTGATCTCATTGTTCAGTTCCCACCTATGAGTTAGAACATGCGGTGTTTGGTTTTCTCTTCTTGTGATAGTTTGCTAAGAATGATGGTTTCCAGCTGCATCCATGTCCCTACAAAGGACGCAAACTCATCCTTTTTTATGGCTGCATAGTATTCCATGGTGTATATGTGCCACATTTTCTTAATCCAGTCTGTCACAGATGGACATTTGGGTTGATTCCAAGTCTTTGCTATTGTGAATAGTGCCCCAATAAACATACGTGTGCATGTGTCTTTGTAGTAGAATAATTTATAATCCTTTGGGTATATACCCAGTAGTGGGATGGCTGGGTCATATGGTACATCTAGCTCTAGATCCTTGAGGAATCGCCATACTGTTTTCCATAATGGTTGAACTAGTTTACAATCCCACCAACAGTGTAAAAGTGTTCCTATTTCTCCACATCCTCTCCAGCACCTGTTGTTTCCTGACTTTTGTGGTTTATACTTTTCTATCTTTTCAAAAAAAACACTTTTTTAAATATTTTGTATTTTTCAGTTACTATTTTATTTAGTTCTGCTTTAATCTTTTTGTTTATTTTCTTTCACTAATTTTAGATTTGGTTTGCTCTTTCTTTTATAGTTTCTTGAGGTACATCATTAAATTATATGTTTGAAATCTTTCTACTTTTTGACATAGACATATTGTTATAAACTTCCCTCTTAGCACTATTTGGTATGTTATGTTTTGATTTTTATTTGTTTCAAAGAATATTTTTTAATATATTTATTGTCCCACTGGTTTTTCAGGCATTTGATGCTTCATTTCCGTGTATTTTTATAGTTTCTAAAATGCTTCTCTTACTAATTACTACTTTTATTCCATTGTGATCTGTGAGGGAAAATTGATACAATTTCAATTTTTTAAAAATATTTTAAGACATGTTTTGTGGCATTAAGTATGGTCTGTTCTTGAGAATGCTCCACGTACTGAGGAGAAAGATGTGTATTCTTCAGCTTTAGGGTACAATGTTCTGTAAATGTCTGCTAAGTCAATTTGGTCTCGAGTGCGTTTTAAATCCAATACGTCTTTGCTAGTTTTCTGTCTGCATGGTCTATCCGTTATGAGAGTGGTGTGTTGAAGCTTACAACTGTTATTAAATTGAAGTTTGTCTCTCCTGTTAAACCTAGTAATATTTGTTTATATACCTAGGTGTTCCAATGTTGGGTGCATATATGTCCAGAACTCCAAATCCTTTTGCTGAATAGACATGTTATTGTTATGTAATGACCTGCTTTCTTTATTTTTAGTGTGTTTGACTTAAAATCTGTTTTATCTGATATAAGCATAGCTACCTTTGGTCAAATTTGATTTCCATTAGTGGGAAATATCTTTATTTATCCTTTACTTTCAGTCCCTATGTGTCTTTACAGGCGAAGATAGTTACTTATAGGCAAAATATAGTTTGATCATTGTTTAAAATCTCTTTGTAGTCTGTATCATTTAAGTGGAAAGTTTAATCTGTTTACATTCAATGCTATTATTGATATGTGACAGGTTATTCCTGTCCTTTTATTAATTAATTTGTGATGGTTCTGTGTATTCCTTGTTCTCATTTTTCTCATTGTTTATCACTGTGATTTTGTGGTTTTCCTGTAGTGGTAACATTTGAGTTCTTTCACTTTATTAGTAGTGTGTTTGCTCTACTCTGGGTTTTATGCTTTTGTGTATATTCATAAAGGTAGATATCGCCATTTTATGTCCAGGTATAGGAGTTCCTTAAGAATTTCTTATAGAGCCTATTTGTGATTAATTCCATTAGCTTTTACTGGTCTGGAAATAAACTTGATTTCTTCTTCATTTATGAGGGAGAAATTTGTTGGGTATAGTATCCTTGTCTAGCAGTTGTTGTCTTTCATCCCTTTGAATATATCATCCCATTTTCCCTGGCCTTTAAAGTTTCTGCTGAAAAATCCACCGTTAATTTGATGTGGGTCTACTTATAACTGACTAGTTGATTTTCTCTTACCATTTCAGAATTCTTTGTCTGACTTTTGGCAATTTGTCTACAATGTGCCATTATAAAGATCTTTTTAAATTTTCTATTTTGACCTCTGAGCTTCCTGTGTACAAATGTCTCAATCTCTTGGTAGATTTGAGAAATTTTCAGCCATTACTTTGTTACATAGTTTTTCTATCTCTTTCATTTTTTTCATCTCCTTCAGGGACACTAAAGATTAGAACACTGATTCCATTATGATGCTCCATATGTCACATAAAATGTATTCATTTTTAAACACTTTTTTCTTTATTTTTTCCTTTTTGACTCGGTTATGTTCAAAGGCTTACCTTCAAGTTCTGACATTCTTTCTTGTTCTTGACCCAGTCTATTGCTAAAGCTTTCAAATACATTTTGTATTTTAGTCAATAAATTCTTCAGTTTCAGGAACTCTCTTCAGTTCTTTATCATAATATCTAATCTCTTCATAAATTTATTTTTTATATCCTGAATTGTTTTTCTGATTTATTTGTACTGTTTATCTGTGTTCTCTTCTATCTCATTGACTTTTTACAATTATTCTTTTTTGAATGTTTTTTGGAATGTTATAATATTTTTAACTGGAATCTATTGCTGGAGACTTACTGTGTTTCTTTGGAGATGTCATATATTCTTGCCTTTTATTTTCTTCTCCATTCTTATATTAATATTTGTGCATTAAGTGTAATAGTTGCTTCTTCCAATTTAAAACATTTGCTTTCATAGAGGAGGAATTTTTTTCCTGAACACATATCTGTAACATTGGATGGGTAGAGTACTTTGACTTTGATTCTAGGTGGGCACAGTGGTGTCTTTATACAATTGTTTTTCAGCTCCAAAAAAATCAGTGGTGTCTGTATTTTCCTCAGTGGTTTAGGCTGTGGTCATTATTGGGAAGCTGTGGTGAAGTCTTGCAAGGGGTGGGAATGCCAGTAGGCCAGTCCTCAGGCTCCAGTCATGACAATAGTGCACCAAGTATACTTGTCTTTGGGGTCCAGGGTGGCATACCCTGGTATCATTGTTATCAAGTTCAGATGGCCAGTACTTGGACCTCCAAAAATTTTGCTCAGGAGCCAGTGGTAGTAGTGGGCCAGGAGGGCTTGTGGGTATTCAACCCCCTGGAAAGTACCCATGTCATGGGTGATGGTGCTAACAATGATGAGAGGAACTTCTGGCTCCCAAATGATCCATACTGATATTTATGGTGACTGTGATGTGCTGGCCTACAACTGGAGTGTGTGTGTGTGTGTGTGTGTGTGTGTGTGTAGGCTGTGGTGGTAGCAGCAGTTTGAGTGGGCTCAACCTTAGGCACCTGGGGAAAGTTCTCAGGTACCAATGCTGGTGGATGGGGCAGGATGATCTACAGACCCCTGGATGGTGTGCTTGGGTACTGGTAGGAAAAAAATTGGGCTGGGTAGAACTGCTGTCTGGCTCCCTGATATTGTGTGTCAGCACTGGCTTTGGTGGGATAATCCAAAAGCCCTTTGCAAAATGCTTAGGTGGGACTACAGCAGCTGCTCTGCACACCAGCTGCTGAGGAGGATAGGGTTACTTTCAGTGATGGGAGTCATGGACGGGCGGCTTGGGAGTTTGGACCCTAGTAATAGCAGCCAGCAGTAGGGGTGGCTGCAGGTGGGAGAGTGTCATCGGAACATGTAAAAATGCAGCCCTGCCCTACTTCTGGGAGTAGTAGAGTCACTGCCGATGGCTTGCAGTTTGGCACTGGTGGTAGCAGCCAGTTTGATGGCAACTTCAGTTGGGGGATGTCAACAGGCTACAGGGATGTAGAGATGCAAGGAGTATAGGCCAAGGGCAGGAGGCAGTCTGCTGTGAGCTAAGATCTCAAAATAGTGCATTGCTGTGACTGCTTAGGAAATAGGGAAAGCATGAGACCCAGTGCAGGCTTCTTCTCTAGAGCAGTGCCATCATATAGTCTTGGAAAGATCCCTATGTTAGTTGTAGAGACTGCAAGGGTTGATGGGCTCCCTGATGGCTAGAAATGTAGGAGTTTCTGCTGGGAATGTGGGCCACTGGGGTATCTCACTCTTTCCCACATTGTGGAGGCTCGCTGGCTCCTAGCTGATCCCAGCTGAGAAGAGTGCCTAGCTTTTTTTCTCCTCTCTTGCCTTGGGTTTTTCTTGTACTTCTCTGTTCAATTCCAGTATTCCCGTTAGAACATTTATTAAAAGTGTAATTACTTATATTTTTGTTCTTCTTGGCAGAGGAGGCAAATACAAGATTCCTTTAATCTGCCATTTTGATGCCAGCTACATGCATATATATATATATATATATATATATATATAATCCATCTCTTTAATTGTATTATTGTAATTTTTTCTACTTTGTACAACTTAACGTATCTCTGTTTCACTTTTTCAAATGACTTTATTAAAGAAAAAATTTTAAGGTGAGTAGTTGCAGTATCATATGTAGTAGGAATACACACTCACACACACATACCCTAAGTTTCTGTCATTAATAAACAGAAAAATTATGATCAATGCATTTAGTAAAATAATTTACATGGTTTGAAGCTCTAAATAAATTAAATGCAATGATACTGAATTATTGTAAAAAATGCACAATGCAAAATAATGCCTTTTGGTATAGCATTTAAAAAACACAAAAACAAGGAATGTACATAAGAACTCTCACTTGTATATGTGCTGATTACTCATAAGTGTATGAATAATGACTACCTCTGATAAAAAGTTCTAGAAAACTTTAAAACTGAGGAGAAAGAGTAACTTATTTTGCACTGTTACTCTTTTAAATACTCTTTTTAAACAAATGTCTATACTATCTACTCAAATCAGCAAAATACAAATATAAGAAAATCTAGTTATCTAAAACATAATAAAGACATTCATTTGACAAGCCAAACTGCTTCTGCTTTTCCTGGACATTGCATGTGGCTTCTGAATAAAGATGTCAGTGTGTGGGAGAGAGATGGAAACAAGATAGATGGGCCTTCCTTCTAGATATGTATAGAACTTTTCTCTCCATATGTCAGTGACTAAACTCTGACTTGCTTCTGTCTCTGATGCCACTGTTTATTCAAGGAGATTATAATGGTAAATCCCCATTTGTACCTACAATAGCATTAAAATCATCAATAATGTTTCTAAGGCTGGCAAGTATATATATTCAAGTATACATAAGTATATATATATATGTGTGTATGTGTAAGTATATATACACATATATTTGAGTACATATAAAAGCATATGTATACATATATTCAAGTATATATAAAGGATATAGGTATATATACACATAGGTATTCAACTGGAAGGTACATAATCTCAGCTTTTATGTTGCCATAGATATGTGTAAAAGTTTTATTCAGTCACTGAAGGATGGAGTGAAAATACACTTGATTTTGAGAGTCTTCTGGAAACATCAATTTGTTCATGAAGTTCAGAACTAAACTTTGTCAAAGGACTGGTATGTTCCTCCAATTCAGGTATTGAAGCCCTAACCCCAATGTTATTGCACTTGGAGATAGAACATTGAGGAGGTAATTAAAGTTTTTAATCAGGCCACAAGAGAAACAACCTAATCTGATAGCTTTAAAGCTCTTACGTGAAGAGGAGAAGGGAGGGATCTCTCTCCATCTCTCTCCATCATACATGCAAACAAGGAAGATACAGTCTGCAAGCCAGGAAGAGAGCTCTCACCAGGAGCCAAAATGGCCTGCTCCTTGACCTTGGACTTCCCAGGCTCCAGAAGAGTGAGAAATAAATATCTGTTAAATCATCTGATGGTATTTTGTTATAGCAACTCAAGCAGATTCATATAATTAGAATAAAAAAGTAAGTTTATACTTGGCCAGGCACAATGGCTCACACCTGTAATCCCAGCACTTTGGGAGGACAAGGCAGGAGGCTTGCTTTAACTCAGTAGTTCAAGACTAGACTGGGCAATCTGGTGAAACCCTGTCTCTACCAAAAATACAAAAAATTAGCCAGTTGTGGTGGTGGGCATTTGTGGTCCCAGCTATTCATGAAGCTGAAGTGGGAGGATCGCTTGAGCCTGGGAGGCAGGGGTTGCAGTGAGCCAAAGTCACACCACTACACTCCAGCCTGGCTAACAGACTAGGATTCTGTCTCAAAAAAAAAAAAAAAAATTATACTTTATCAAACTGAGAACAAAAAAGGATAAGAAAAATGTACAGTTAACAAAATAGTAAATGTATGTATATGAGTAAATACAAAATTAAATAATTTTAGTATAGTTCCTTAAAATTCACATGTTAAATATCAAATGTACTTACTGTTAATTGTGTATTACTTGAAAGGTAAAACACACTGAGGCTAAGCAGATGACATTGTAATATTGTTTTTGAAATCAAAACAATATTTACAAAATCAAATAATCATAAAAGTAAGAATGAAAAATAAATAATAAATAACAAATTCATTTTATGGAAAATACTGTTTTTAGAATGTTAAGAAAAAGAGATATTTTTTCTCATTACATATTGTTCCTCTGATATCTGAAGTTTCAAATGACTTTCAAATTTTAAATTACTTGTAAAGTTACTATTTTGTATTTGGTGTATTTGTTTTCATATATACATTGTTTTTCCAGATAAAACATATGGTATACATGTATATTTTTAAAAATAAAGTCATCTATCTCATAATGATAAGAAAACATTATAAGAAATGCCTCATTAATTTCAATGTTGTTCAAACATAATAAAGTATACTTACACAAACCAACGTGATATAACCTAGGCTATATGGTACAGCCTATTGCATCTAGGCTACAAGGCTGTATAGCATGTTATTATACTGAATACTGTAGGCAATTATAACACAATGGTAAGCATTTGTGTATTATATAGAAAAGGTACCATAAAGTTATATACTATTATAATCTTATAAGATCATCAGTGTATATTTGCTTCATTATTGACTAAAATGTTATGCAGCACATCATGTTTATACACATTCATCACACACAAACACACATATATATGTACACACACATACACTTGTCAATACAATAATGGAATCATCGTAGAGAAAATTTGGGGGCTTTTTGCAAAAAAATACCGTCGTCTGGTAAAGTCTAACAATAGACTTTGCACCATTGTTTATTGCTCGTGTTTGCTCTTACATTTTGAAGGGTGTGCTATGATGTATCACAGAGAAAATTGATCATACTTCATGGATATTTAAAAAGCACATCGTGATTTTGACTAAAATCCTCTGGAATTAAAGAAAGCATTCAATAATTAATTTGTAGCAATGTTTATGTACTACTTGAAGCATGCTTTATTATACTTGGAAATATTTATCTGCCTTCATAAGTATATGAACACACACAAATGCACACATAAACTCATTTTTATTTCTAAACAGTAAACTAATTGGAGAATATTTTAGCACAATCACCATATTTTCAAATTTCAATTACCTACATTTATAAAATTAAAGATGGTTACTTTTTCAACTGTCTTGTTTTTCATGCCACTATGTATTAGTCAAGGTTCTCCAGAAAATAAATAAAAATAAAAACAGTACCAATTAGGGATGATCTATCTATCTATCTATCTATCTATCTATCTATCTATCTATCTATCTATCATCTATCTACTTATCTTGGAGGCTGGTAAATTCAAAATTTGCAGGGTAGAACTGTAAGCTGGAGATCCAGGGAAGAGCTCATGTTGTATTCCAGGTTGTAAGGCCATCTGCTTTGAATTTCTTCTCACTTAGGGGAGTCAGTCATTTGTTCTGTTCAGGCTTTCAAATGATTCGCTATGACCCACATACATCACGAAGAGCAATCTACTTTGTAAAACAGACACCAACTTCACTGTTATTCTAATCTAAAAACACCCTCATAGAAACATTCAAAATAATATTGGACTGAATATCTTGGAACATCGATGAAGCCAAAGGGACATATGAAATTAACCAATTCAAGTTCATGTGTTATGAACTTAGCACCTATACATGTATTCTTAAGCCTTATGTAAATTCAAAATTTTAAAAAACATCAAAATATATATCTTCCTAAATTATTACAGTTTTTAGGACTGAAAATACAAATTATTTCCCCAGAAGATGTTGCAGACTCTTTGGGTTATTTTTATTCCTCTCCTTGATGTCTGAAATTTAAATACTATGAGGTAAAGTTAACAATACTTAAAAACTTTGATGTAAAATGAATATATCTTATGCCAGAAAACAAAAATATAATAGACAAAAATGTTTGCCATATTTTTGATAAAAATACATACAATATATGATGCACACACATTCATACACACGCGCGCGCACACACACACACAATCTAAAACCATCCTCACAGGATTAACAAGAATTGCATGTTGTGTTCTGGTCAAAAATATAGTTATAATGAAGCATTAATCAGGCTGCCCTCTGGTTCATTTCCGTGTAACGGAGAGTCACGTATCATTAGATACTGACCGTTTGCATCCTCATTGTTTCTACAGATAGGATTTCTAATGTTGGATTCATAAAACTTTTATTTAAAAATTGCTTAAGGTGTTTTAGATCCCAAATTCCAGTGGGTTGGCTGATGCCAATCAGGTTGAAGATACCCACAGAGGAACTGAATCAGCATGAGTTGCAGTTTCTTCATGTCCCTGTCCAGGACCTTCACCCTGTGATCTTAGACAAATCAATGATCCTACACTTCAGCCCAGTTCCTTTTTAACTTTCATTTTAAGTTCAGGGGTACATGTGCATATTTGTTACATAAGTAAACTTATGCCCTGGGGGTTTGTTGTACAGATTATTTGATCACCCAGGTATTAAGCCTAGTAAATATTCATTATTTTTCCTGATCCTCTCCCTCTTCCCACCCTCCATCATCTAATAGGCCCCAGTGTGCGTTGTTCCCCTCTGTGTGTCCATGTGGTCTCATCATTTAGCTCCTACTTATAAATGAGAACATGTGGTATTTGCTTTTCTGTTCTTGCATTAGTTTGCTAAGAATAATGGTCTCCAGCTTTATCTGTGTCGCTGCCAAGGACATGATCTGCATATACCCAAAGGAATATAAATCATTCCCTTATAAAGACACATGTATGTGAATGTTTATTGTAGCATGATTTACAACAGCAAAGACATGGACTCAACCTAAATGCTCATCAATAATGGACTAAAGAAAATGTGCTATGTATACACCATGGAATACTATGCAACCCACTCTTCATCTCTTAAAATTCTAGCTTCAAACTCTTCAGAGAGGCCAATTTGATATTTCCTCCCATCTCCTTGGTTGGCAGCCTTACTAATACAATGCTCTGTCTGCTGTAATTCTTGATGTTGACTTATTGACTTGCTGTGCATTGGGCCATTGTCTTAGTCGTGTCCTCTAGAGGGACAGAGCTAATAAGATAGATGTATATATGAAGGAGAGTTTATTAGGAGGATTGGCTCACACAATCACAAGGTGAAGTCCTACAGTAGGCTGTCTGCACACTGGAGAGTAAGGAAGTCAGTCTGAATCCCTAAATCTCTAAAGCTGGGAAGCCAGTAGTGCTTCCTTCAGTCTGTGTCTGAAGGCCCAAGAGCCCCTGGCAAATCACTGGTGGTGTAAGTCCAAGAGTCCAAAAGGTGAAGAACTGGGAATCTGATGTTCAAGGGCAGGAAGCATCCAGCATTGGAGAAGATGAAGTCCGGAAGACTTAGCCTGTCTAGTCCTTTCACATTCCTCTGTCTGCTTTCAGCCTAGCCACACCAGCAGTTGATTAGATGGTGTCCACCCAGAGTGAGGATGAGTCTGCCTCTCCCAGTCCATGACTCAAATGTCAATTTTTTTTTTTGGCAATAGACACACCCAGGAACAATATTTTGCATCCTTCAATTCAATCAATTTGATGCTCAATTATTAATCATCACAATGGACTTATTTTGATTACACATCTTCATAATAAAATAACAGAAGAAACACTCTTGGTAATTGCAGTTCTTGTTTCTATAACTGGTCATGTGGTCATAGCTAGTATTTATAACCGCCTTTTCCCACTACCCATTCCACACCTCCTTTGCTCTCACCATGCACCTCAGATGTTTTTGTTTCTTTACCAGTTGGAGTGACTGAAACCTACTAGCCTAAAATGTCTGAGCTATTAGTTCCTGGGCTACTGGTATCTGGGGTATTCGTATTCTTAGCTGTATTGGGCTGTTATGTTTTTTTTTTTTATTGACTTTAATCACAGAACATAGTAATAGAGAAATCCTGAGTCATCTTCTATATTCCAGACATTCTCTTCTGTACCACCATTGTGGAGAAGTCATAATGCTATTCCTTCGTAGCAAGGATCAATCAAACCAGCTAGCTCAGTATCTCCCTTTTGTTGCCTATTGATTCAGGGGAAGGAAGAGGAAAAAGTTTCTGGGTGGCAGTCTTAACTTCTATTCAATTGAATCATTATTGTTTCTCTTGTTAGGAACATTCTACCCTTTGAAACCAAGTCCTCTAAGCTGGCAGAGCTTAAGCTTGCAGGAAAAAGCCATCTTCTTCAGGATGATGGGTATATTAGTCTGTTTGGGCTGCTGTAACAACATGCACAAGACTGGGTGGTTTAAATAGCAGAAATGTGTGTATCACAATTTTGGAGACGAGAAGTTCATGATCAAGATACCAGTAAATTTGGGTTTTGGTAAGGAATCATTCCTGGCTTGTAGACAGCTGCATTCCCTCTATGTCCTCACATAAACTTTCCCTGTGCATGAGCATGGAGAGTGAGAGCAAGATCGCTGATGTCTCTTCTAAGGACATCAGGTCTTCCTATCCTGAGTCTTTTTTTTTTTTTTTAGAGAAAAATAAGTTTTAGTTAGTATTTAATTTTTAAAAAAAATTATTTTTTCCCTTGAATCTGGGCCTTATGCTTATGACCTCATTTAATTTTACTCCTTCAGAAGCTCCATCTACAAATACAGCCACACTAGATGTGAGGTTTTTAGCATATAAATATTAGGATCATGAAAACGTTCCACTCTGTAGCAGTGGAGATCCTGATAAGACAACTGAATTCCATGACAAGAGCCCATTGTTACACTGAATTTACTGTGAGGTGAATTCCTTGATTGGAAACAATATGTTGTGTGGGATACAATAATGATAGAAGAGACATTCTGTAAGTCCATGGAAGATAATTTTGGAAGAAATATTGAGGGAGGGAAGGCAAATCCATATGCAAAGTACATGCTTATTTCTGTAAGAATAATAATAATAAAAAAAATGCCACTCCTTCCCTGATAGAAGAAGTTCAACGTAATTAACCTGTTGCCAGGTAGCTGGCTGACCACGCCAAGAATGGTACAGTAAGCCAAGGTAGGTCCAGCATTTCTAGTTCATTTATTATGGACCACCTTATTGTTGCTGTTTCATTCAACCAAGCAAGCAATCTCTTACAGCCCTTTCTTACTCCCTGAGCTACAACATTAAATGCAGAGGTTTTGCTTAGTGAATCCATATTAACAAATTAGTCCTAATTCCACTTTATGCCTCCTCCACAATTATCTCACACCCTTAATATCCATTCCCACACATGTCCTAAATTTTTATCTGCATAAGTTAGAAAAGTCAAGTACTTCTTTTGCACCAGAACGCATCTCATAATGGGATACACTTTGTACCTCACCTTTATGGACCTGCTGGGATTTGTGTTTAGTAATAAGCCTACAAGTGAAAGGGGACAGTGAGAGTAGTAACTAAGAAGAATCAGCATTGTTTTCTTTTAAGCCATCTGTATCAGGGAAGGTCATTTCAGTGTTCTCAAGCAGTATAGGGTTAATATCCTTAGAGAGGGTACAGAGGCTGCTTCTACTGCCCAAGGAGACTCATCAGAATTTAAGGGCTCAATGTCTCCAGCTTTATCAGGGTATTTCCAGTGTGTCCCCATTCAACACTCAGAATCTCATTTCTTCTCAGTCTATGTCTTAATCTTCACAACAGGCACACTGTGAGGCTGAGAATTCCATTTGCCTTGTAATTTAGCAATTAGATGAGATTCTGGGTTTGATTTGAAATAGTCTCAGCCTTGTCATGTAAGAGATGAATATCTCTTTGATGGCAGATACAGAAGATTTCAGGTCATTTGTGAAGCACTTGAGTTGAAAATTAGAATCCTTTAGCTCTGTTCTTTTCCTGCTTTAAAAGCAACATCAGGAACAAACAGCAAATTTCATTATATTTGTTAATTTGACAGAAACATGTTTAATGGTATCATAAATATGATCATGCAGATCCTTACTTCTTATAAATATTTGATTTGGAGTATTCAATAAGACATTTTGCATATCTGTATTGCCACATCACAACATGGACTCTCAGTGCTCTCTTTACTACCGGAAATAGATTTGTTAGCATCATTAAATCTAATCTTATTAGAGAGCCAATTCCAGAAACCCCAGAATCAATTTAAAAACCTCATCCTTACAATTCTGTTCCTCTAGAACTACTTCTGGTACCAAACCTGTATCAGTCTGAGTTTGCCAAAGAAACAGATCAAGCAGTATGTGTATAAAGTCAGCCCTGCATATCTGCAAGTTTTGCATTCATGTATTAAACCAACAGGGGATTGAAAATATTTGGAATAAAACACCAATGAACAATAGCAATACAACAAAAAAAGTAATGTACATTAAAATATAGTATACAAATTATTTGCATGACATTTACATTATATCAGGTTTTATAAGTAATCTAGAGATAAGTAAAGTATACAGCAGGATGTGCATGGGTTATATGCAAATGCAAATAGCACACCATTTTATAGAAGAGACTTGAGCATTCTTATATTTTGAGATTTGAGGAGAGCTAGTCCCTTAGAACTGTGATGGGACAGCTGTGTATATGTATACAAATATTTATTTTAAGGAATTGGATCAAACAATTATAGAGGCCGTCAAACCAAAGTCTTCAGGGTGAGCAGGCAGGTTGGAGACAAAGTGAAGACAAGAGGAAAATGAGAGGAAGGTTACTTATTGACATAATTTCTTCTCGTTTGTGAGAGGTCAGTCTTTTTTCTTTTTGGGCATCTAACTGTTTGAGTGAGGCTCACTCACACTAAGAAGTACAATCTGCTTTACTCAAAGTCCATGAATTTCAGTGTTACTCTCATCCAAAAATACCCTTACAAGAATTTCCAGAATAACGTTTGACCAAATAACTAGGCATCATAACCTAGACAAGCTGACATATAAAAATAACCATCACACCCTGCTTCAACACACAACATCAAATTTTCTGTTTTTCTTTATATACCTAATGTATTTTTTGTTTCAATAGGTTTTACTACCCTGAGCATTTTTTTGCAAAGAAAAATAGGTTTTAATTAGTATTTAATTTTTAAATATTATTTTTCCCTTTCTCTATTACGTGAAATTATATTTTCTCTTTTTATGTAAAGGTCTTTAGCATATGTGTTAGTCAGCCTTTTACCATGGTATAAAAACAACCCCCAGGCCGGGCGCGGTGGCTCAAGCCTGTAATCCCAGCACTTTGGGAGGCCGAGACGGGTGGATCACGAGGTCAGGAGATCGAGACCATCCTGGCTAACACCGTGAAACCCCGTTTCTACTAAAAAATACAAAAAACTAGCTGGGCGAGGTGGCAGGCGCCTGTAGTCCCAGCTACTCGGGAGGCTGAGGCAGGAGAATGGTGTAAACCCGGGAGGCGGAGCTTGCAGTGAGCTGAGATCCGGCCACTGCACTCCAGCCTGGGCGACAGAGCGAGACTCCGTCTCAAAAAAAAAAAAAAAAAAAAAAAACCCAATCTTATTGGCTTAGAAAAAAAAAATGTTTACTTCTTCTCCTGAGGACTGAAGTTCTGTTGAGTTCTTGTTGACTCCACAATTTCTTTAATTGTAGGACTCTGGCCAGAAAAAGCGTCTACTCTCTGGGACATGATATTGTTCTTGAAGTGAGCTCGAGGGTCGAGCATATTATAATTCTTCTTGAAGCCTTTGTTTAGGAGTGAGCACACTTCTCTTCTTCCCACATTCTGTTGGTCAAAGCCATTTACATGGACAAATCCAGTCAATGGGGTGGGGATATGTACTATTTCTAGTCTACTGGAAAGAAAGCACTGAAGAATCCCATAGCAAAGATCAAGGAGGTACAATACTATGTTTAATTAGTGGCTAACAGTGGATAGTAATCCATTCACTTAAGAAAATTAAATGCAAAGCTTTAACATCTTAATAAGCAGGAGGTTTATTAAGTATTTTCAAATTTACACTGGTTTTTCTTCTGAAAAAAATATTTTACATCAATTCATGATGGAAGCATAGAATACTAACATGATTAACTTTAATACAACATAAAATAGTTAAGTCTAATGGGGGGGCTAGTGGTATCTAAAGTCACATAATGATTAAAAATTATTATCAGTAATAATCTTGCTTATTGACTATTTACATTATTTCTATCTCTTTCATAGGCCTAACTTGCGTGTTCTTATACAATTATCATAAAATTTATTTTAGGCAATTACTTTTAATAGCTCAATTTTTAAAATAAAAAAAACTGAAGCAACAACAGCTTATCTAAATGCTCATGATGAAGCAGATAGTAGCAGAATCCGAATTCAACTCCAAGCACGTAAGAGCCACAGTGGTACATTATTGCTGCTGTAATATAGTACAGGAAGTTATGAAATTCCATCTTATTTTGAATATAATAAAAGCCTCCATATGCTTTCACATTAGTTATGCATGATTAAAGCATGGAAAATACATGCTTGAGATTTAGTTATTTTTTCTTAAAAGTATGTGAAAATATAGATGCATCTAGCCCCAAGATAACTTATTTTAAAGACCCTTGAAGACACATTTGATATAAAAGGAAATACACACTTAATTTAGAAGGATGTGTTTCACATAAGGATGAGATGCTGGAATGATGGATCTTACATTTACAGTTTTAAATTTAGGCAATAGATGATTTGTCCTAATCAGAATCCATAGGAGTTATTTTTAAAGACATTCCTATCATTCATCTCATTAGTTTCTCTCAGGTATTTATGTAATACATTTCTATCTGTCATGCACATTGATTAAGAGATGAAAAGTCAGTTGTAAATGTGTTTTCAAGATTATCTTTAGAAAGTTGAATTTTAGCACATGTGTTAATGAGACTTTTTAAAATCATTAGTTTTCTTCAAAAAGCTAACAGGAAGATATTTATATAGGTATCAAAATAAGACTTATGTAACAACATATGCTATATGAATTTAAATCTGCTAAATTATATAGAAGATGCTATCTGAGTAATATATTGCTGGCAATGAGAATATAATAGCTTAAGTCTTTTAAATTGGAATGAAAAAATACTAAAAGCTCTGGGTATTTTGGGGAAAAAATGTATTAAGCCTATAGATACTTTAGAATGTTCTATTGGGAAAATAATAATTATTTCATTTGACATATCTGGTATATCCATTGACACTCCTAAATCATCCTATTAAATAATCAGCTGTATCTTCAACAGTCTATTCTCTTCTAGGTAGTCCATAAGTAAAGTATGTAAAAAGATATAAAATAAAAATAAATATATACTCAGTGATTATTAGTGTCTTGCATAATGTTCCAAATTTGATAGTGGAAATGGGTTTAGAAAATGGAATGTTAATAAGCATATTATGTGTGGTATTGTTGTGTATACTACAAAGAAGAATTTTTGCCTACTTTTGAACACTTCTTAAAATACTCCTGATAACAAGGCTAACTTTAGTGTTCTTATATGCATGTTATAAATATTATTATATACTTTAACCGGGTTAAAGAAATTGTATGAACAACTCCATAACAGTGATCTCTTTTTATGTAGCATTTCAGACTTCCTATAAAGGAGAAAGAGTAAGTTTATTTGATTGGTTGCAAATCAGTTTACACAAAGTTAACATTTGAGAAAAAAACTTGCATTATATTTTATTATGTCAACCAGAGAAATAAATATCTGTGGAAAGAAGTGGGGAAAAAATAACTGATAGGAGACAAAACTAACTTTCAGTTCTCACTTGGATGGACACAGCAGCATGTAGAGATTCACATTGTGAACTTTTGCTCTAGAACTACCACTAAAACATACCAGGAAAGCCAAGAGAATCCACAGACCCTTCGAAGGAAGCAGCTTAACACTGCAGACTCCCTGAGACAACCAAAAAGACAACTTTGAACATTGATTGTTCAAAGTGTGGGAAGGGAACACACATCCTCACTGGTGAACCTGAACATTGAGACCTGGGAGATGAATTTGACCATACCTGGAGCTGAGGAGAATTTAGGGAGCTGAGCAAAATATAGGGGTGGAGGAAACAGTGGGAAGAGTCTTGTGATTACTCTTCGTTCCCAGGGAACTCATTTCTGACTGTGTCTCAGAGGGGTTCTTGGGAAGGGCTGTCAGTGGAATTGGTGACACCAAAGGGAGAAAAAAATGTCAGCTCAACTTTGTAACAATTTAGACCTAACATGAAGTTTCCTGGAGAGAATCTGGGGGAGGAGGTGAATGGGGAGTGCAGATACAAGAACAGAAGCCATGGAAGGCAGTTTGCCTTCTCAGTGGGGAGCCTTGTAGCCTAGGGAAAATTCTCAGCCCTGCTTACTAGCTGCCTGGAAATAAACTCAGTTCCATTGGTGGGGCACAATGCAAGTGAGACCAGACTTTTGGGCTATGTGGGACCTGAGTGAGGCCTGTTACGGTTGGCTTTTCCCTACTTCCCTGGTGACCATTATGATGCAGCAGAGGCAGCCATAGTTCCCGTGGAAACATAACACCATTGGCCTTAGAACCACTCCGTCTTCCTCCACAGTGGCCCCACCAAGCCCCACCCAAAGAGTGTCTGACCTCAGACAGAGCAAACACAAAGGAAACAATCTCTTGGAATCTGATTTTCTCTTCTCTGGTCACCTAAAAAAAAAAAAAAAGAAAAGAAAATAGTTATCCAAGCAATACCAGGGCAAGCTTGTATTCTCCCTGTGCTACAACAGCTGATGCTGTCTTGAAAGTGCCACCTCCTGGCTGGAGGCCAATGAACACAAGACCAGCACACTAAACAAAAATACAATTGTGGACCCTTGAAGAGTCCATTTCACTTCCCTACTATCTCTACCAGAGCAGGTGCCGGTATTCATGGCTAAAAGACCTGAAGATGATTTATGTCACAGGACTCTTTCCAGACACTCCCCAGTACCAGCCTGGAGCTCAGTAGCTTCACTGGGTGGCTAGATGCAGAAGATAAATAACAATCACTGCAGTTTGGCTCACAGGAAGCCCCATCCCTTGGGGAATGGGGAGAACACCACATCAAGAGAGCAGTCCATGGGACAAAAGAAAATCTGAACAGCAGCCTTTGATCCCCAGCTCTTCCCTCTGACATAGATGACCCAAATCAGAAGGAACCAGAAAAACAGTTTGGCAATATGACAAAACAAGGTTCTTTAACACCCCCAAAATATCACACTAGCTCACTAACAATGAAGCCAAACTAAGAAGAAATCTCTGAATTGTAAAAAGAATTCAGAAGATCAATTATTAAGCTAATGAAGGAGGCACCAGAGAAAGGTGAAGTCCAACTTAAAGAAGTTAAAAAAGTGTTGTAGAATATGAATGAGAGAATCTCCAGAGAAATAGCATAAATAAAAAGCAATCACAACTTCCGGAAATGAAAGACACACTTAGAGAAATGAAAAATGCACTGAAAAGTCTCAGCAAAAGAATTGAACAAGTATTACATTGATTCAGAAGTAATTGCAATTTTGTGCCAGTAAAATCGAGAAAAGAACTTTTGAGCTAGAAGACAAGACTTTTGCATTAACACAATCCAACAAAGAACATAAAAAGAATCACAAAAAAGATGAACAAAGTCCCCAAGAAGTTTAGGATTATGTTAAATTATCAAACCTGGGGAAAATTGGTGTTTCTGAAAATAAAGAGAAATCTACAAGTTTGGAAAACATATTTCAAGGAATAATTGAGAAAAACTTCACTGGCCTTGCTAGAGATCTGGACATCCAAAGACAAGAATCTGAAAGAAGACCCAGGAAATTCATAGCAAAACATCATTGCCTAGGCATACAGTTATCAGGTTATCTAAAGTCAAGACAAAGGAAACATGCATAAGAGCTCTGAAGGAAAAGCATCAAGTAACCTATAAAGTAGTAAAACCTATTGGGTTAACAGCAGATTTCTCAGCAGAAAACCTATAAGCTTGAAGGGATTGCAATCCTATCTTTCCCTTCCTTAAACATAACAATTATTAGCCAATAATTTTGTATCCAGCAAAACTAAGCTTCATAAATGAATGAAAGAGACAGTCCTTTTCAAACAAACAAATGATGAGAGAATTTGCCATTACAAAGACATTATTACAAGAACTGCTAAAAGGAACTCAAAATCTTGAAACAAATCCTCAACATACACCAAAAATAGAATCTCCTTAAAGCATAAACCTCACAGTGTCCAGAATTGTTGGGTTCTTGACTTCAAGAATGAAGCAGCGGACCCCCGCGGTGAGTGTTACAGTTCTTAAAGATGATGTGTCCGAAGTTTGTTCCTTCAGATGTCCAGATGTGTCTGCAGTTTCTTTCTTCTGGTGGGTTCGTGGTCTCACTGACTTCAGGAGTGAAGCTGCAGACCTTTGCGGTGAGTGTTACAGCTCTTAAAGGTGGCACGTCTGGAGTTGTTCATTCTTCCTGGTGGGTTCAGGGTCTCACGGGCTTCAGGAGTGAGGCTGCAGACCTTTGCAGTGAGTGTTACAGCTCATAAAGGTGGCGTGGGCCCAAAGAGTGAGCAGCAGCAAGATTTATTGTAAAGAGCAAAAAGAACAAAAGAACAATGCTTCCACAGTGTTGAGGGGTACCCCAGCGGGTTGCTGTGGGCTGGCTCAGGCAGCCTGCTTTTATTTCCTTATCTGACCCCACTCACATCCTGCTGACTGGTGCATTTTACAGAGAGCTGATAGATCTATTTTACAGAAAGCTGATTGATCCATTTTACAAAGAGCTGATTGGTCCATTTTACAGAGAGCTGATTGGTCCACTTTACAGCAAGCTGATTGGTCCATTTTACAGAGAGCTGATTGGTCCATTTTACAGAGAGCTGATTGGTCCGTTTTGACAGAGTGCTGATTGGTGCATTTACAATCCTTGAGCTAGACCCAGAGTGCTGATTAGTGTATTTACAATCCCTTAGCTAGACATAAAAGTTTACTAAGTCCCCACTAGACTCAGGAGCCCAGCTGGCTTCACATAGTGGATCCTGCACCCAGGCTGCTGGTGGAGCTGCCTGCCAGTCCGGCCACCATGTACCCCTCCTCCTCAGTCCTTGTGCAGTCTATGGGACTGGGCGCCATGGAGCAGGGGTCAGTGCTTGTCGGAGAGTCTTGGGTCACGTGGGAGCCCACCGCGGGAGGGTGGTTCCCCCATGGCGGGCTGCAGGTCCCGAGCACTGCCCCCTGGGGAGGCAACAGGCCAGGTGAGAATTTGAGGGCAGTGCGTGTGGGCAGGCAGTGCTGGTTGACCTGGCACAACCTCCGCAGCCGCTGGACTGGGTGCTAAGCCCCTCACTGCCCTGGGCTGGCAGCACTGGCCAGGGGCTCTGAGTGCAGGGTCTGAATAGCCTGCACCTGCCCCCTCCGGAAGTCACGCTGGACTATGAGTGCCACACGCAGCCCCGGTTCCCGCCCATGCCTCTCCCTCCACACCTTCAGGCAAGCAGAAGGAGCGGACTCCAGCCTTGACCAGCCCAGAGAGGGACTCCCACAATGCAGTGGCAGGCTGAAGGCCTCCTCAAGTGCCACTAGAGTGAATGCGAGGCCAAGGAGGCTACAAGAGTGAGAGCTGTTAGCACATTGTCACCTCTCAATCCCCCCTCTAAACAGGACACCCCAACTGCTGTTGGGAATTTGGTTGATGATTGCTCTAGCTACTTCCTGATGGATAGGGGAGATGAAGGAGCCCTGCAGTTGTAGTGTCCTCCAGAGGGGAGCTCTCTAGGCCAGTGAAAGTGCCAGCAGGTGGGTCCAGGAGTCTTCAGTAGAAGTAGTTAGTTGAGCTCATTTGGAGTTCCATTTGTAAGACCATCTGTAGCTTGATGGCCTCGATTCTAGAGGAAACAAATTTGATAAGAAGGTTAAAGATGGGCCCAAAGGTGAGTAACAGCAAGATGACTGCCACGGGACCTAGAAAGGGGAGAAACCATATTGCCCAACTCCAGAGATTGCTATAAGAATTTGAAAGGTGTTGTCTGATTTCAGAAGCCTTTTCCTGTAAACACTGAGTGGCATCTCGTACTATGCCTGACTGCCTGACTGGTTAGTGTAAAAACAACACTTTTCCCCTAAGAAGGTGCAGAGCCCTCCTTTCTCAGCAGTGAGGAGGTCTAGGCCTCAGTGGTTTCGGAGAATCACTGCTGCTAAAGAGTCTATTTGGGATTGTAAAGGAAGGATAGATTTCATTATTTCTTGCAAACTGATAAATCCTTTGAGAGTGTGTGGTAGTCGGATAATGAAGTAGATAAATTCCGGTTCCTGTAGCAGTAGCCATTCCTAACCCTGTTAGTAGGGGTATTAGTTGTATGGCTCTGCACTGGTGGACTTGAACTTTGAGGGGTACTGATAAGGTCTGATTTCCTGGGGCATTCTTAATGTTGGGACTTAGAAAGACTAAGGTGCAGGTGCCTGTGCAGTTAGTGGGGAGGCAGATACAGGTTGACATACCACATAAGAAGAATATGACTTGGCTAGGTAGACATTTAGAAATTTACCCTGGGGGCTTTTAAAGGAATAGGGTACACTATTTTTTTCTTTACTACTTCTATCTCTCTTTCTCTTCGACTTCTTCTGTGTCTCTCTCTTTCTGATTCTCTTTCTGTCTTTCCTTCTTTGACTGTCTCTGTCTCTTCCTCTGTCTCCTTCTCTTTGTCTCTCTTGTTTCTTCCTCTCTCTTTCTCTGACTTCCTGTCTCTACAGGACCTATAAAACAATAACACAATAAAAAACAAAAGGCATTCAGGAAAAAAACAAAATAGCACAATGCATAGAATAGTACCTCACATCTCAATTTTAACATTGAATGTAAGTGACCTAAATGCTCAACTTATAACATACAGAAAGGCACAATGGATAATTCTCCAATCAAGCATCAGCTGCCTTCAAGAGACTCATCTAAAACATAACCTTAAGGGAAAGGGGCAGAAGAAGTTACCCCATGCAAATAGACAGCAAACACGAGCAGGAGTGGTTATTCTTATATCAAACAATATGATATTTAAAGCAACAACAGTAAAAAGGACAAAGAGGTACATTATATAATGATTTTAAAAAACCTAGTCCAACAGGAACATAGCACACTTCTAAATATATATGCACCTCACACTGGTGTTCCCAAAGTTATAAAGCATTTACTGTTTGGCCTAAGAAATGAGATACACAGCTACAAAATAATGGTGGGGGAATTCAATAGTCCACTGACAGCACGAGGCAGGTCATTAAGACAAAAAGTCAACAAAGAAGCAATAGACTTAAGCTGTATCTTATAACAAACGGATTTAATATAACCTATACTCTAGAACAAATGAACTTGAGATATTTATAGAACACTTTTGCCAACTGCAGAATACACCTTCTGTTCATCAGTACACAAAAGATTCTTCAAAATAGACCACATGATAGGCCACAAACAAGTCTCAATAAATGGAATAAAATAAAAATTATATTAAGTACTCTCTCACACCACAGTGGAATAAAACTAGGTATCAATTTCAAAAGCAATCCTTAAAAATATGAATATGCATGGAGATTACATAACCTGCTCCTGAATTATCACTGGGTCAACAAAAAACTCAAGATGAAAATTTAAAAAAATTTAAACTGAACAAGTATAGTGACACACCCTATCAAAACCTCTAGGATACAGGAAAAGTGGTGATATGAGGAAAGTTCATACCACTAAATGTCTACATATAAAGATCTGAAAAAGCACCAAAAGACAATCTAAGGTCACACTTCAAGGAATTAAGGAAACAAGAACAAACCAAACCCAAACCCAGAAGAAAATAAATAACAAAGATCAGACCAGAATTAAATAAAATTGAAACAAAAATTACAAAAGATAAATGAAACAAAAGCTGATTATTTGAAAAGACAGATAAAATTGATATAATGTTAGTAAGATTAACCAAGAAAAAAAGAGAGAAGATCCAAATAAGCTCAATTAGAAATGAAACAGGAGATACTGTAAACGACACCACAGAAATAAAAGAGAACGTTCAAGGTTACTGTGAATGCCTTTATTCACACAAACTAGAAAAAAATAGAAGAGATGGATAAATTCCTGGAAATATACATCTCTCCTAAATTAAACCAGAAAGATACAGAAACTCTGAACAGACCAATAACAAGCAGTGAGATTGAAATGGTAATTAAAAAGTTACCACCACCACCAACAAAAGTCCACATGGATTCACAAAAGGACCACATGGATTCACAGCTGAATTCTATCAGATATTCAAAGAAGAATTGGTACAAATCCTATTGACACTATTCCAAAAGATAAAGAGATAATTCTCCCTAAATCATTCCATAAAGCCAATATTACCCTGTACCACAGCCAGAAAATGAGGTAACAAAAAAAGAAAACTACAGACCAATTTTCCTAATGAACGTAGATGTAAAAATCCTCAATAAAATATGAGCTAAAAGAATCCAACAGCATAAAAACAAACAAACAAACAAACAAACAAAAAATCCATCATGATCACGTGGGTTTTATATCGAGGATGCAGGAGTGGTTTAACATACACAAGTCAATAAATATGATACACCACATAAACAGAATTTAAGACAAAAATAACATGATCATCTCGATAGCAGCAGAAAAAGCATTTGACAAAATCCAACATCCCTCTATAGCTAAAAGCCTCAGCAAAATTGGCATAGAAGGAACATACCTTAAGGTAATAATAGCCATCTATGACAAACCCGCAGCCAACGTTATATTGAATAGGGAAAAGTTGACAGCATTCCACCTGAGAACTGGAACTAGAAGTATGCCCTCTTTTACCACTTCTATTCAACATAGTACTGGAAGTCCTAGCCACAGTAATCAGACAAGAAAAGGAATAAAGGGCATCCAAATTGGTAAAGACAAAGTCAGTCTGTTGCGTTTGCCAATTACATGATCATATACCTAGAAAACCCCAAAGACTCATCCAAAAAGTCCCCAGAACTGATAAATGAATTCAATAAACTTTCAGGATACAAAATTAATGTACACAAATCAGTAGCACTGCTATATATCAACAGCAATTAAGCTGAGAACCAAATTAAGAACTCAACCACTTCTACAATAGCTCCAAAAAAAAAAGAAAAGAAAAAAAAAAAAACTCTTAGGAATACACCTAAGCAAGAAAGTTAAAGATCTCTACAAGGAAAACTACAAAACACTGCTGAAAGAAATTACGGATGACACAAACAAATGGGAACACATCTCATGCTCATGGATGGGTAGAATCAATATTGTAAAAATGACCATACTACTAAAGACAACCTATAATTTCAATCAAACTCCTACCAAAATATTACCATCCTTCATCATATAATTGGAAGAAAAATTATAAAATTCATATGGAACCATAAAAGAGCCTGCATTGCCAAAGCAAGACTAAGAAAAATGAACAAATCTGGAGGCCTCACATTACCTCCCTTCAAACTATACTATAAGGCCTTGGTCACCAAAACAGCATAGTACTGTATAAAAAATAGGCACATAGACCTATGGAACATAATAGAAAACCCAGAAATAAAGCCAAATACTTACCAACAACTCATCTTTGAAACACACACAAAAAACATAAAGCAGGGAAAGGATAACCTATTTAACAAGTGGTGCTGGAATAATTGGCAAAACACATGTAGAAGAAAGAAATTGGATCCTCATCTCTCACCTTATACAAAAATCAACTCAAGATGGATCAAAGACTTACATCTAAGATCTGAAATCATAAAAATTCTAGAAGGCAACATCAAAAATTTTTTGTTTGCATTGGCTTAGGCGAAGACTTTATAAACAAGAACCCAAAAGCAAATGCAACAAAAACAATGATAAATCGATCGGAATTAATTAAGCTAAAAGCCTTCTGCACAGCAAAAAAAAAAAAAAAAAAAAAAAAATCAACAGCAGCAGCAAACAAACAATCCAAAGAGTGGGAGAAAATCTTTGCACTATACATCCAACAAAGGACTAATATCCAGAATCTTCAAGGAACTCAAACAAATCAGCAAGAAACAAAAATCCCATCAAAAAGTGGGCAAAGGACATGAATAGGCAATTCTCTAAAGGGGATCTACAAGTAGTCAACAAACATATATAGAAATGCTTAACATCACTAATGATCAGAGTAATACAAATCAATACCACAATGCAATGCCATCTTACTCCTGCAAGAATGGCCATAATCAAAAACATAAAAAATAATAAAAATAAAACAGATGTTGATGTTGGTGTGGTGAAAGGGGAACACTTTTACATTGTTGGTAGGAATGCAAACTAGTACAATCATATGGAAAATAATGTGGAGATGTTTTAAATAACTAAAAAATAGAACTATCATTTGATTCAGCAATTCTACTCCTGGGTATCTACCCAGAGGAAAAGAAGTCATATGAAAAAGCTGCTTGCACATGAATGTTTATAACAGCACAATTCACAATTGCATAAAATGGAACCCTCCCAAATTCCCATCAATTAATGAGTGGATAAGGAAAATGTGGTCTATATAAATAATGGAATACTACTCAGCCATAAAAAGAAATTAAATAATGGCATTCACAGTAACCTGGATGGATTTGGAGACCATTATTCTAAGTGAAGTGACTCAGGAATGGAAAACCAAACATATTATGTTCTCATCCATAAATGGGAGCTAAGTTATGAGGACACAAAAGTAGAAGAATAATAAATGGATTTTGGAGACATGGGGGAAAAGTGGGAGGGGATTATGGATAAAAGACTACACATTGGGTACAGTTTACACTGCTCGGGTTATGGGTGTACCAAAATCTCAGAAATCACCACTAAAGAACTCATCTATGTAACCAAACCTCACCTCTTCCCCCAAGACCTATTGAAATCAAAAAATAATGAAAAAATAAAATAAAAAATAGAAGAAGAAAAGAAAACAAAGAAGTCAATTGAGAATTGTAAAGTGTTTCTTTTCCCCTGAATAGATAACCAGTAGTTGGATTGCTGGATCAAATGCTAGTTCTACCTTTAGTTCTTTAAGAAATCTCTACATATTTTCCACAGTGGCTGTACTAGTTTGCATTCCCACCAGTAGTGTAAAAGGGTTCCCTGTTTGCTGCATCCATGCTAACATCTACTGCTTTATTATTATTATTATGGCCATTCTTGTAGGAATAAGGTGGTATTGTCTTGTGGTTTTGAAGCATTTCCCTGATCATTAGTGATGTTTGAGAAATTTTTCATGTTTATTGGCCATTTGTATATCTTATTTTGAGAATTGTCTACTCATGTCCTTTACCCACTTTTTGATGGGATCGTTTGTATTTTTCTTACTGATTTGTTTGAGTTACCTGTAGATTCTGGATATTAGTCCTTTGTCAGATGTACAGCTTGTGAAGATTTTCTCCCACTCTGTGGGTTGTCTATATACTCTTCTGGCTGTTCCTTTTGTGGTGCAAAAGCTCTTCAGTTTAATTAGGTCCCAATTCTTTATTTTTGTTTTTACTGCATTTGCTTTGGGGTTCTTGGTCATGAAATCCTTGCCTAAGCCAATGTGTACAAGGGATTTTCCAATGTTATCTTCTAGAATTTTTATAGTTTCAGGTCTTACGTTTAAGTCCTTAATCCCTCTTGAGTTGTTTTTTGCCTGAGGTGAGAGGTGAGGATCCAGTTTCATTCTCCTACATGTGTCTAGCCAATCATTCCAGCACCATTTGTAGAAAAGAGTGTCCTTTCCCCACTTTATGTTTGAGTTTGCTTTCTTGAATATCAGTTGGCTGTAAGTATTCGGGTTTATTTCTGGGTTCTCCATTCTGTTTCATTCGTCTATGTGCCTGTTTTTTATACCAGTACCATGCTGTTTTAATGACTGTGGTATTATAGTATATTTTGAAATTAGGTAGTGTGATGGCTCCAGACTTGTTCTTTTTGCTTAGTCTTGCTTTGACTATACAGGCTCTTTTTTGGCTCCATCTGAATTTTAGACTTTTTGTCTAATTCTGTGAGGAATGATGGTGGTATTTTGATGGGGATTGCATTGAATTTGTAGATTGCTTTTGGCAGTATTGTCATTTTCACAATATTGACTCTACCCGTCCATGAGCATGGGATGTGTTTCCATTTGTTTGTGTCATCTATGATTCCTTTTAGCAGTGCTTTGTAGTTTTCCTTGTAGAGGTCTTTTGACTCCTTGATGAGGTATATTCCTAAGTATTTTGTGGGGTTTTTTTTGCAGCTATTGTAAAAGGGGTTGAGTTCTTGATTTGATTACCTACTTGGTCACTGTTGGTGTTATAATTTTATTTTCTAAATAAATGTTGAATATGAATATAGATAGCACTTTTTTATAAAAATATTATAAATATTATAAAAAAGAAAAAGAAAATATTAAACAGTTAATGTTTTATAATAATTTCTCTATTCTTAGTTACATTGAACTCATCCCCCATCTGTTTGCAGTTTTATTCCCTCTCCTTTACTTTTAGTATGTTAATGTTCATAATTAATTCAAATCCTAATGATGGTCATTTATATTCCTCTAGTTTTAACTCTTATTTTAACCTTAAGTCCTTTTTGGGGTATTGTCATTTATCCTGTTTGTGTTTCAAGTGTAATAGAATGAGCTCAGCATATTCCAGATCATTCCACTGACCAATCAATGCAATGTTATCTTATTTACCCCTGAGTTTAAAAATCAGATTTTTTAAGCTTACTATTATAATTTATATTTTATCCTCTTTCTATTTATACAAGCAATCTCTAAGTTGTACTGTGATAATTGATTTCATCTTAAGTTCATTGTTGCTTTAAGCCTAGAATAGACTGCCCTACTTCATTCTTCAATTCCTTTACAAGCCTCTTAAGCAGTCTCTTAAATTTTTATTTCTTTATCAAATTCATACTAAAAATTCTTCTAATTATTTCATCCTATTTCTATATTTACCAAAAAATATAACCCCTCCTACACACACACACACACACACACACACACACTTGCTTATAGGAAAATGTTTAAACAATACTGGCATTTACAGTTCTCCATGTTTTAAAAGCATTATAAATAATAATTGATGTTTCATTTTTTTCTGAGATTTCTGCCATAATATTGCCACTGATAAAACTCAAATCTTTAGTTAGTGTATTGGTTATATATTTCTTTGTGGAAATGTTACCACAAACCTAGTGGCTTAAAACAATCCACATTTATTGAACTCCAAGACTCTGTGAGTCAGAAGTCAGGGTACAGCCTAGCCAGGGCCTCTGTTCCAAGGTCTCAGAGGCTAACTCCAAAGGTGTATCAGTGTTGTGATCTCATGTGAGGCTCAAGCTTCCGAGCTCACATGGTTGTTGGCAAAATTCAGTAACTTCCAGGATGCTGGACTGAAGACCTTAGTTTCTTGCTAGTTGTTGACAGAAAGCAGCTCTCAGCTCTTTGCCCTGTGGCTCTTTCTGTAAAATAACTTACAGTACGGCAGCTTGATTCTTTAAAGCCAGCATAGGAGAGAAAATCTTCTAACTACATGAGTGATAATCAGATACAAAATAATCCTGCACAATAAATCACCATGTGCATCCTATCACATTCATCCTGTGCTATTGATTAGAAGCCAGTTCATTTCTCATCTGCATCCAAGGGGAGGGGATCACAAAAGGGCATGAACATTAGGGAATGAATCTCTTGGAAGTCGCTCCAGAGTCTGCCTGCCACAGCCACCTTTACGTAAGTTATGTCCTTCCAATAATAATTCACTCATAATGTTTACAAATTCTGATATATTTTTTCACTTCTCCTTCTGTGTGAGTATATCCATACCTTTTTCTTTAGGAAGGATCCTCTGACCAGTGTAATTTCAGAACTACTAAAAAAGTTATTGTTTCAAGCAATTATTTGACAAGGTGACATTTAAATAACGGCAAGACTATTATATGATGTTTTAATCTGTCTACCATTTGTTTAGTCCTATTATGAGAAGAAGAGTGCTGAATTGATTATAGGAGGAAAACGTCTCCATGCCATCTACCATTCTAAGATACAATTTATAATCTTTCCTCAGTGCCTAATAAAGGCAAGTTCAAGTGTTTATAATATAAGCAATTTAACCACAGAAACCATATCTTATCAATAAACTTCATGAGGGCACACTATTTGACATGTATCAATAATTCAAAAATATTTATAAATGATTAAGTCAAGTCTGAGTAACAGGGGATTGGACAGAGAATGTAAAATTACTTTTAATTAAGCAATATAATTTTTTTAGTATGGTCTACAAAATACTATGTAGAAAAATGCATATTTTAAGCATAGTTTAATGGCTACTAACCTAATGTAATAAAAATTGCTTTTGACATTAAAAAAAGCATTACTCAGTAAATATTTCTTGCTGATTAAATGAGTTCTTTACATTAAATACAGCATTAAATAGCACTCTTTCCCCTTTTTTCTCTAATACTAATTTGCTCCAGAGTTTATTAGTTTTTTTAAATTGCTATTGAAACTTAATCTAAGATGAGAGACTCATGTATCAGAGTAAAATAATGACACACAATATAAGCTTGGTAATAAAAAAGCAACTTTCAACTGAGAAAAAAAGTCACATTTAATAGCATCCAATATAAAAGACGAGTATGGCTTGCAGATAAATTACTAACACTTCTATACTGAGCAGTGATACACATTCATCAGTGGTTGCCGAAAGATACTTACGTTAATGTACTGCCTTGAATTTCTTATTATCTGAAACTCATTTTTAATCATTCAGCATGTATTTACTAACAATTATTTGTCGCTTTGGTACATGAATCAAATATCTGACACTTAAAATTGTTAATAGATAGAACGTACTGTGATTGCTAGATATGTGAAAAGTAGACTCTATGATTAAAACAATTTTTTACATGGTTAGATACCAAAATGAAATTCTTACAATAGTAATACTTCACTTGAATTGGTTTATAAATGTCATGTTAGCTACAATGCAATGAATTGTATAATGGATTTAGAAATCTTTTTTTTTTGTCCAAGTCATGTAAAGTACTTCAGAGGTGAAATTTCAAAGTCATGTAAACTTTTCATTAGACTAATATTAGTGGAAGACACAAGTAAGTTTTCAATACTTACTTGCTTTTAAATATAAAATATTAATAAATTATACCTGAAAAGTATATTGATTTTATGTAAAGAGGACAAGTTTTCAGTCACTTAAGTATTTCCTGGATTTTTATTTAAGTGTTTATATAAGAAATATAAATTTGAGGACTTGAAATTATTAAATTGATAGTTCAATAACATAATTAGTATTGACCCATTAACTGGTGTGATTTAATAATTAGACTAAGTATATTAATAACTGCAATGGACAAGCTTATATACTACATTCTTGGGATGTATGATGGAATGATGAATATGATATTTGTTTCTTCTTTCAGAATTTTAAATAAGAACTGGATTTGAAGTAATTAATGCAGATAGATACATTGCAAAACTCTAAAGACTACATTCATATTACCGATCACAGTAAAATGCTATAAGAATTAAAAAGACAAAATATAATTTCTAGTTGAGGAAGTCCAGAAAATCTTTTTGGGAAGAAAAGTATTTAAAAAGAAATATAAACTCCAAGCAAAAGTATGTGTGTGAGCAGTATTTTAGAGAAAAGAAAAATCAGTTGTATCCACACCCTTGACCATATATATAACTTTGAAATGTCTACTAAAGGTGTTCATTATGTACTTCATTTTGGCTCCTGACAGTTGATTTGTTTTCACTTTATTTCCCATACTTACTTATGCAATGCCATTAAAAAACGTACTTAGACAATGCTTTTGATCTCAGAAAGGAAATCAGAGGCACAAAAAGCAAAGCAGTCTCAGATGAGCCACTTCAGCTTTTTCTGAGAACTATCTCCAGGCTCACCCACATACATGCACATGAACCTATCTGCAATTTCTAGAGTTGCCCAACTGTCCCCAGCCTTCAACAGTTGACTTTGTGCTGACCTATAAATTAAAAATAAAATAATTTTTCCTTCTGGTCACTGAGTTTAGGGGCCACATGATGCATAACAATTGGTCATAGATTTAAAAATGAATACTGGCTGCATAGTATTCCATGATATATATGTGCCACATTTTCTTTATCCAGTCTAACATTGATGGGCATTTGGGTTGGTTTCAAGTCTTTGTTATTGTGAACAGTGCTGCAATAAACACACGTGTGTATGTGTCTTTATAGCAGCATGATTTATAATCCTTTGGGTATATACCCAGTAATGGGATTGCTGGGTCAAATGGTATTTCTAGTTCTAGATCCTTGAGGAATCACCACACTGTCTTCCACAATGGTTGAACTAATTTACACTTCCGCCAACAGTGTAAAAGTGTTCCTATTTAGCCACATCCTCTTCAGCATGTGTTCTTTCCTGACTTTTTAATGACTGCCTTTCTAACTGGCATGAGATGCTATCTCATGTGGTTTTGATTTGCATTTCTCTGATGACCAGTGATAATGAGCATCTTCTCATTTGTCTGTTGGCTGCATAAATATCTTCTTTTGAGAAGTGTCTGTTCATACCTTTTGCCCACTTTTTGATGGGGTTGTTTTTTTCTTGTAAATTTGTTTAAGTTCTTTGTAGATTCTGGATATTAGCCCTTTGTCTAGATTGCAAAAATTTTCTCCCATTCTGTAGGTTGCCTGTTCACTCTGATGGTAGTTTCTTTTGCTATGCAGGAGCTCTTTAGTTTAATTAGATCCCATTTGTCAATTTTGACTTTTGTTGCCCTTGCTTTTGGTGTTTTAGTCATGAATTCATCTGGTTCTCTGTATTCCATCCATTCATGCCACTCTTCCTCCAAATTCATAACAACTACTGATCTTTATACTATTGCCATAGTTTTGCCTTTTCCAAGATGTAACATAGTTGGCATCATACAACAGCTAGCCATTTCATATTGGCTTATTTCACTAAGTAATACACATTAAAAAACAAAGCCATACATATCCATGTCTTGATGGCTCATTTCTTTTTAGCTCTGAATAACATTCCATTGTCTAATTACTGCAATTTATCCTTTCACCTGCTAAAGAACAGGCCTGTTTATTGCTTTCTTGTTTTGGGAAGTATGAATAAAGCTCCTGTAAACATCTATGTGGATAGAAGTCAGTTTTTGTTTTAATGCTTTTGGGTAGATGTCAAAAAGCATCATTACTGGATCATATGATGAGTATATTTAGTTTTATAAATAAATAAGAAAGTGCTCAACTCTCTTCAAATGTGGCTGCACCATTTTTCCTTCCCACCAGGAATTAATGACCATTCCTGTTGTTCCATATGATCACCAGCATTTGATATTGTCAATCTTCTAGATTTTGGCCATTCTAATAAGTATGTAGTGGTCTTTGATACCTTTTTTTTATCTTCCCTTGTTGTCCATGTAGTTTTTAAGAATCCTTTTCCATATACTTGGAACACTTTCTTATAATGCATACCTTGTGGCAATTATCAGTTGTACAGCAGATCTCTAGATCTTATTCATCATTCCTAACTGAAACTGTATATCTACTGAACAGCATCTCCTCATTTTCCTCTGCCCCTAATCAGTGGAAACCAAAACTTTACTCTTTGTTTCTATGAGTTTGACTATTTAGACATCTCAAATAAGTGGAATCATGCAGTATTTGTCCTTCATTAACTGGATTATTTCACTTACTATCATGTCTTTATGTTTCATCTATGATGTCACATATGACATGATTTCCTTCTTTTTTATAAAGCGGAATGACATTCTATTGCATGCGTATATTACTTTTTAACTTATCTGTCCATCAGTGAACATTTAGGTTGTTTCAATATCTTGGTTATTGTAAATAATGCCTCAATAAGCTTGCTCTGATATCTAAATTTCAATTATTTTGGGTATATAACCAGAAGTGGGATTTACTGGATCATACGGTAGTTCTATGTTTAATTTTTTGAGGAAGATTCATACTCTTTTCCATAATGGCTGCACCATTTTACCTTCCCACCAAGAGATCTTTTTCTATAAATAGTATTAGGATTTGTATAGGGATAGCATTGAATACGTAGATCAATTTGAGTATTATTGGGCATTTTAATAATATGAACTCCACTTCATGAATGTGAGATGTGTTTCCATTTATTTGTATCTTCTTTAATATATTTCATCAATTTTTGTAACAATATTATTAATAATCAGGGAATGCAAATCAAAACCATGGTGAGCCATCACCTCACAGAGTTAGGAAGGCTATTAGAATATGAAGAAATTAGAAACATGATGGTATGGCATAAATTCTGACATAAGTCAGTGGAACAGAATAGAGCAGACAAAAATAAACCCACACATATATGGTCAACTGATCTTTTATTAGGGTGCCAAGAAGAAACAATGAGGAAGCAGTGTCTTCATCAAAAGGTGCTATAAAACTGTATATCCACATGTAAAGAATGAAATTAGTCCTTTATCATACACCGTACACTAAAACCAATTCAAAATAAATTAAAGAACTAATCATGATACCTGAAACTCTAGAATTCTTAGAAGAAAACATAGAAGGTTTTGATGCTGATGTTAGCAATGGTTTCTTGGATATAAACCAAAGGTGCAGGCAAGAAAAGCAAAAATTGACAATTGGAATTGGAATTACATCAAACTGAAAATTTTCCATATAGCAAAAGAATCAATAAAATGAAAAGGCAACCTAAAGAATGGTGGAAAAATATTTGCACACTGTATGTCTGCTAAGAGGTTAATATCCAAAATATATAAGGAATTTCAAAAAACTGACTAACAATGAACAAATACCCTATTAAAAATGTGTAAAGGACTTGAGTAAACATTTCTCCAAATAAGACATACAAATGGTAAATATGTAGATGACAGGAACTTTTATTTTTATTATTATTTTTTTTTTGAGACGGAGTCTCGCTCTGTCGCCCAGGCTGGAGTGCAGTGGCCGGATCTCAGCTCACTGCAAGCTCCGCCTCCCGGGTTTACGCCATTCTCCTGCCTCAGCCTCCGGAGTAGCTGGGACTACAGGTGCTCGCCACCTCGCCCGGCTAGTTTTTTTTTTTTTTTTTTTTTTTGTATTTTTAGTAGAGACGGGGTTTCATTTAATTTGTTATTGCTGCTTTAACAATATAACATTAACACCTGGCACATGACAGGAACAGAATGAATGCTTCTAAAGGTGAAGTTTCATTTTAACATTTACCAATCAGAGTAACTGGATTTTTTCTGGATGATTAGGTACAATGAATGCTCTCCCAAGTAGCAATCAGTGACAGAGGCTTTTATTTAAACACTGCATGAGGAAAAAATACCTAAACTAAAACAAACAAACAGAGTACCCTACAGAAAACTCCCATCATTTAATGATTCCTTGTTAAAATTAGAATCATATTATTTTTCAAAAGTACATTAAATTGGGAATACAATATCTAACAAATGTATTTTTTGAACGTTTAGTTGCAAAGAATTTTGTAAGTAATATTTGCTGTCTTTTCACTCAAATATTATCAGCATTACACTTCAGTTTTCCCTTACTTTCAATTCCCTGGGTATCTATCAACAGAACATCATTGACATTACCTAAGTTTTCAGCAAGTGTGATAAAATTATTTTGTGTGGCTCACACTAATAACTGGTACAACTCAGAAAAACATAATTCAAGTTTATTTATTTAGTATTAGGAACTAGAGATATAAAATTAGGCTTTGCTTTTATAGCAATGACAAATAGCACTACCACCACCATCCCCACTGAATATGAGACATAGATGCTTCAGAATTTTATTTCTCATATAACTTTCATCTGTCAATACCAGCTAAAAACTGTTGACAGTCACAATTTCCTGTCTAGACATTACAAGACGATTCTTGACATGGTAATAATTATTTGTTTATTCAAATCCAGATGTAACTCATATTGTATGTCATAATGTGTCCTAACCAAACAGAAATCAGTTTTTTTTTTTTTTTTAAATTTAGTGAAGAGTAAAGTAGAAAGTTATGCTGTTTTGCATCTCCTCACTTACTACACCCTCATTTACTCCTAATCCTTGCTCCATCCTGGATCTTCACTCATTGTTCTGATTTTATTTGAACTATAGAATATCTTGAAGATAATGGAATGAGTTTGGCTAACTGCCCATCTCCTTACTACTTCTAAATCTGTGTGGATATGTAGAATTTTGAAAATTGAAATCTGGGGACTGTTTGTAAGGAAAATATAATGTGGAATGATAATTTTGAAGTCTTTCACTAAAAGATTCTCCAGAGTTCTAAATGAAAGGACCTATAATAGTCATGATGGGGTCCGGTCCAGAAAACAGAAGGGCTTCTTGTAGATACTCCTTATTTTATTTTATTAAGTGTTTTTTCTTTCCTCTCTCCACAAAAAAATTTTACTTTTTTTCAAGTGAATCTCCACCTTTAATCACAGAATTATCTCAGTGTCTGGGTCTATCTCTATTTTCTAATCTATGAATGTCAAACCGACTGTGTCACTCTCTATAATGGACAAGAATTCAGCACTAAGGTCAGTGTTGCTTACCAAATTCCAAGTATTCTGGCATGTCAGAAAGCATGTTAAAGCCTGGATACAGTCTAATTTCCTTTATAGTTTAAGCATTTCTGTGAGAGTATCATTGTTTATTTAATATTGAACATTATCACTCACATCTTTGTAAGCACAGACATTCATTTTGAGGGCCAATGTAGCATAAAGAAATAAGCTAGATATCTCTATTATCCTTAGCAAACCAAGAATCAAATTATTGTATAAGGTAGTATTTTGTTTATTATTTCAACTTGGAGTGTACTACCATAATAAATAGTATACATCATATTTTAATGGATATTTTCCACAGAATGTCTCCTCTGTAAGTAAAGAATCAAATCTCTTTTCCTTTATTTTCACTTGGCAAGAGAGAGATAGTAAATTATTCCAGTAAGGCTGAGATCACCAACATCTGTTTACAAAGTAAAATGTCAAAGTGTGTAAGCTAAATAAATCATAACACCAAAGTGTTTAATCATGCCAAAGTATAGATGATTATATTTAGTCATGATTTATATTCATTTTATCTGATCAGATCAATGGTAGTCTTATTTAAAATGATGTCTGAATGTTCTTTAGCTAAAACTAAGTGATATTTCTGATAAAAGTTCATTTTATCTACTTCATGTTGAAAAGTACAATTTATTCCCACAATTAGGTAGGTTAAAATATGCTTTGCTGTTTTGTATTTCTAGCAAACTTCTATTTTTCTACAGAAAAAAAAAAACAGTGATTTATAAAAGATGACAAGTTGCAAAATAGGCTTCACTAGGATTTATGAATTGCAAAATGCTCTCTTGATAATAATCAATGGTAGAATCACTGTTTACATTTTCTCATTTATTTGCAAGTTCATACATTACAGAGCTGGAAATAGAAGCCCTCTCCTCCAAACTTTCTGTACTAAATATATCTTTATTACAAAGAAATTGAATTAAGGGCTTAAAGTTGTAAACTTTTATATTACAGACTATTTATTACCTTTTGATGATGTAAAGAGACGTCTTTCTGCACTTATCATTAGAATCTTAGAAGCATGGTCAGTGTAAGAACAGTTGGTGGCTTTATAACACATAGTTGGCAGGGCATTTCTGGTTTAACCTAAATGGCTCAGATGGAAGTAAAACTGTTGTACTTAATAATAATCAAAATAACATAGTGTCAATCACTCATTAATTTTTCTTAATATATAATAATTTAATAGAAGATGTGTTAAATGTAATTGGTTAAATCTTTATATTAGGATTCTGGAGTCTGATACTATATATCTTAATAATATTTATAAATTTGAAAAAGGTTGACAACAAATTCAATTTATGCATTTATATATTATATCCAACCAAATTTTCATTTCTCATTGTCTCCTTTTTATGTTTTCTTTTTGTGAAACTACCTTCACATTCCTCTTTTTTCCCCCCAGTCCTTTTGAACTCTGTTTTCTCTGCTTGCTTCTCCTATTGGTGTCCAAACTTCTCTTGACTTCACCTCAGTATTAGGTCATTGTTCAAGTTTGATTTGACCCTAAATAAATAATTTAGTTTTGCTTTTCATAAACAGAACTTCCACTTGATATGCCTTTTTAAAATGACTGTCCTTTTTAAAATACCTTCTTATTTCTGTATGCTCATTGGAAAACGATTCTTTTGGAAAAGTGAATATTAATTGGTACTTTCTGCGTTTCAAGCTATTAGGCTACTAAAATCCCCAGTATTTTTCTCATTGCTTTTTTCACACACATCAATCACACTGCATTGGTTCTACTGGTGTCAGTGGTTTGACCTGATAAAATTATATTCTGTGATTCATGAGAATGCCTTTCATCTAGTTTGTTAGAGGTGATTTTGTATATATGTGTGTATATGTGAGTGTGTTTTACATAAAGAAATTTGGAGCGAATACAAAACTTTATCTTATTTACATCTAGATTTTTGTTTCCCTCATCTCACTGAAGTCCACTTTATAACTTTTAGCTACACTACTCCATAACTTTTTCTTGTCAAATTTGATATTCATCTTCATTTTGATAAGCCTAATAGTCAACTTTCAGTTTTATCTGGCATGACCTGTTAGCATATTTGACACAGTTGGCCTCTTTGTCCTCCATCACAAACTATGGCCCCCACCAAACACACACACATGCACACACACACACACACACAGACACACACACTTGGATTCAATATTATTTTCTGATATCACTGGTTGTTTCTTGTTATTTTCATTTTCAGGATTCTTCTCTTTTAATTTTGTAATATTCTGAGACTCAGTCTTTGTGTTCTCACATAAATGCACCCACTATTAGTGAGATTTCATTTGTCTCGTGGCTTTAAGTACATCGATGTGCTGATTACTTCCAAACTACACACTCAAAACTCCAGACTGAAACATTCAGCCACTTACACAATATGATTACTTATATTTCTATTAAACTTCTCAAATGTAATGCATATAAAACTAAAATCATTGTCTTTTTTATCAATCTATTCAACCCATAGTTTTTCACAGCTACATAAAAGGCAACTCAATCCTTTGTTGCTCAAGAAAACCAATGTTCTTTGACTCCACCCTTTCCCCCAAACTCCATATTCAATCTGGCAGGAAGCATTGTTAGTTTCAACTTCAAAATATTTCCAGAATCTGACTACTTTTTACCAACTCTACCACTGCCATCCTGATATCAACATGATGTCTCTTTTCTTAATTAATGGAATAAATTCCTAATTGAGTTCTCTGATTTTTTCATATGCTCTTCACTGTGTTCTACTTTCAGCATAGCAAGGAGACTGATACTTTTATAATTTGGATTACTTAGAACGTACAACATATCAGCTCAAAACAATTTATGTCTTTCTGTGCCTGAAAATATTATTTCTTTTTCTATGCTTTCTCAAGTACTGCAAAGGCTATATAATACCTGAACCTTAATTTCTTAGACTCTTTGACAATCAAACTTCAGGTTAAATGTTGCTAATAGCAATTACTCATATAAAATTTTGGAGGTAAAAGGGAATTAAAACCTACTTGTCTAATGTCTACTATGGGCAGGTATGTGTGCTATTCAACAAGAGAAATATGGGATCCTGTCAGCAGCTCCCAGGCATGTTTCTAATAACCATCCAGTTTGATGTTGAAAGCAACTGACATCATTAATCATTGTTTCCCTGTGAGTCCTACAGTGTCCAATACCTGAAAACTAAAAATAACCTATTTGATTATTCATTACAACAGCTTTACATTATCAAAATTCCTCTATTAAATAATTCTTATCTGAAATACCTAGAGTGACTTTTTTTCCACACAAGTTTTGTCTGATTATTAGGAGTTTGAAAAGTTTTCACAGAACAGAGGATCATAGATTGTAAATTGAAATTCTATGTGAGTTGGGTTGATTTCAAATAGTAATAGTCTTATCACGAGTGGGAAATTTGTTTGGCTATGCAAATAGAATGCAGTAGCAAAACATTTACTTAAATTATAATCTATCATTGACTAGAAAGAAGTTCTTATTGAAGCAAGGCTTTCAGAGGTTAAGTTGCACACACTATGGAACAAAATGTTGGAAATAATGATTATAAATGACTATGTTTCTAGTCATATATATATAATGATCATAGTTTCTAATTACAGTGGAGAACTTACAGAAAGTAAATGATCAGAAAATTACTTTAAATCTCATTTCAAGCTCAGATAGAAATACCAAAGACCTATGACTGTCTTAAAATAACTCTTACTTCTTTTAGCTCTGGAGACAATATATGCGATTTCCAATCTGTCTGTAGCTACAGCATCAATTATAAAATAAATAAAATTCAGCTTCTTCATGGCCATTTTTACTACATTTAAGTCATTGAGAAACTTGGAAAAGTATAATATGGGCACTAGAGTAATTCTAATGAGTCTGACTAAATTGAATCTCTTTATGCCACTGAGTTTCCCCTCCAAGACAAAGTGACTTTCTATTTTTTATCTGAAGAGATGAACCTCTCCATATTGGTTCAACCTATAACTTTCAAAAGGGATATTTGTCTTGCACGCAGATGCAAACTTTCCTGAAAACCTACCTAGCTACCTCTCATTGTACCCAGATCTGTAACTAGAACTCAATGACCAAAGAACGTGACAAAATTTTACTTGGAAGAGATAGGATAGCTATTAATGGAACTGCAAGATTTTTACTATTTATGTTGGAAGAACCCAAGGAATATTTGTGGGAACAAATTCTAAAGTGTTATGTCATCAAGGAAGGTACTTAATACTGGACAAAGCTGGACCTAACAGAGTATTTAGATCTATTGAGTTAGTTCCTGACATAGAAGTAGCACAAACTGTAAACCTGATTGGGTGACAGAAATCTAGATTCAACAGTATCCTATAATAAAAGTAGCTGCAGAATTTATTTTCTACAGGATAAAAATATCAAGACATAGAAAGACAGAAATATTAGAATGAGTGGGGAGGCAGAGCAAAATGGCTAAATAGAAGCCCTCAGCAATTGTCCCTCCACCACTGGAACACCAAATTGGACAACTATCCACACAAAAAGGCACCTTCATAAGAACCAAAACTCAAGTGAGCAATCACAATACCTTCTTTTTTAACATCACGTTAAGGAAAAAAGCACTGAAGAGAGTATACAAAAGATAGTCTTGAATTGCCTGTACTACTCCTTCTCCAATCCCCAGCATCAGCTGCATGGCATGGAGAGAAAAATCTGTGCACTTGTGGGAGGGAGAGTGGGGTGATGGTGGGTCTTCGCATTGGAACTGAGTGCTGCCCTGTCACAGATGAAACACCAGGCAAACCTCAGATGGCACCCACAGAGGGGCATTTAGACCAGTCCTAGCCAAAAGTAAATTATCCGTCCTAGCAGTTGGAACCTGAGTTCCTCTCCACCATGGGCTACAGTGCTCCGGAGTGCTAAATTATTTTAAAAGGCCATCTAAGCCACAATAACTAAAATTTCTGGGCAAGTCCTTATGCTGTGCTGAGCTTAGAGCCAGTGGATTTGGGGTGGACATGAACTAGTGAGATCTCACCTGAGGTGGTCAAAGGAAATGTTTGCATCACCTGCTCCCCAAAGCCAGGTAGCACAACTCAAAGCTCTTGGACAGACTCCTTCCCTCTGCTTAAGGAGAGGAGAGGGGAGAGTAAAGAGAACTTTGTCTTGCAACTTGGATACCTGCTCAGCCACAATAGATTATGGTACCAGGCAGAAACTCGAGGTCCCCATTCCAGGCCCTAGCTTTCAGATGACATTTCTAAATACAATCTGGGCCAGAAGGAAATCTGCTGCTTAAAGAGAAGGACCAGGTCATGATAAGATTCATCATTTGCTGACTAAAGAACACCTGAGTCCTGAATAGTCAGCAGTGGTAGCCAGGCAGTATTTGTTACAGACCTCAGAGTCTTGCTGGCTTCAGGTGTGAACCAGCACATTCCCAACTGTGGTTCCTATGGGGAGAGATTCCTGTTACTTGAGAAAGAAGGAAGAGTAAAGGGGGACTTTGTCTTGAAGCTCAGACATAGTGAGGTAGAGCACCAGCAGAGTCCTGGAGTTCCCGATTTCAGGCCTTAACTGCTGGATGATATTTATGCAGATCTGCCCTGGGCCAGAGGGAGGTTCACTGCCCTGAAGTGAGAGACTCAGGCCTGGGAGCATTCAACTCAAGCTCACTGAAGAGCCTTTGGGCCTTGAGTGAACATCAGTGGTGGCTAGCTAGTATTTACTGCAGACATAGGGTGGTGGTAGCCACGGGGAGAGAATCCTCTGTTTGAAGAAAGGGGAGGGAAGAGTGGGAGAACTTTGTCCTGCAGCTTCAGTACCAGCTCAACTTTAGTAGAATATGGCACCAGGTAGATTTCTAAGATTCTCAACTCTAAACCGTGGTTCCCAGATCATGTCTTTAGACCCAACCAGGGCAGGGGAAAACTTGCTGCCCTGAAGGATAGGACACAGGCCTGGCTTGCTTTACCACCTGCTGAGTAGAGCCCTTGGGCATTGAGTGAACTTAGGCAATAGCCAGGCAGTGGGAGAAACCCAGGGTTTTGTTGGCTTTGAGTCTGACCAAGCACAATCCTAGTGGTGGTGGCAACAAGGGTGTTTATGTCACCCCTCCCCCAACTCCAGGCAGCTCAGCAGAGAGAAAGTGAGAGAGAGAGACAGAGAGAGAGAGACAGAGAGAGAGAGAGAGAGAGAAAGAGAGTCTCTATTTGCTTGGGAGAATGTAAGAGAAGGGGGCAAAGGTCTCTGGTTGGTAATTCGGGAAATTTTCCCAGTTTTTACCAAAGACCACCAAGGTAGTACCTCTATGAGTTTGCAAGAGACACAGCAGTACTGTGCTCGGGGTGCCTCCATGCAGATAAAACTACAGTGAACAAAGACTTACATCACAACACCAGTGTATTGGATTGAAGTTCCTTCAAATACTTGGAAAGCCTTCCTGAGACGGATGAGTACAAACAAGCCCAGAATATAAGAGCTACACTAAACACCTAACCCTTCAATGCCCAAATACTGATGAACATCCACAGACATCAAGACCATGGAAGAAAATATGACCTCACCAAAAAGGCATCAGTGACCAATCCTGGGGAGACAAAGATTTTTTACCTTTCAGGCAGAGACTCAAAACTGTTGTGCTAAGGAAGCTCAATGCAATTCAAGATAACACAGAAAGGAGTTCAGAATCCTTTCAGAAGAATTTTACAAAGAGACTGAAATATTAAAAAGAAGCAGAAATTCTGGAGCTGAAAAATGATATTGGCATACTAAAGAATGCAGCAGTCTCTCAAGCAGAAGGAAGAATTAGTGAGCTTGTATGTAGGATATTTGAAAGGACACAGAAAGACGGGACAAAAGAAAAAATAATAAAACATCCATACAAGATCCAGAAAATGGCCCCAATAGGGCAAATCTAAGAGGTATTGGTCATAGAGAGAGAGAGAGCAGAGTAGAAAGTTTATTCAAAAATATAACAACAGAGAACTTCTGAAACCTAGAAAACTATATAAATATTCAAATACAAGAAGGTTCTAGAATCACAATCATATTTAACCCAAATAAGACTATCACAAGACATCTAAGAATCAAACTACCAAAGTCAGGAATAAAGGATCTTAAAAGCATCAGGAGAAAAGAAACAAATAACATACAAGGAGATTCAGTATGTCTATGATATGGTTTAAATATGTGTCCCTCTAAATCTAATGTTGAATTGTAATCCCCAAAGTTGGAGGTGGTGCCTGGTGAAAGATGATTGAATCATAGAAGCAAATTTCTCATTGTCTCCTTGGTGCTGTCCTCACAATAGTGAATCAGTTCTTGTGAGCTCTGGTTGTTTAACACACTCTCTCTCTCTCGTTTCTGCTTTCCCCATGTTACGTGTGCATTCCCCTTTTGCCTTCCAACACGACTGGAAACTTACTGAGGCTTCCCCAGCAACACATACTGCTATACTTCCTGTACACCCTGCAGGACTGTGGGCAATATCAATCTCTTTTTTGAAATAAATTACCCAGTATCAAGTATTTCTTTACAGCAGCGGAAGAATGGCCTAACACATTCTGGCAGCAAACTTCTCTTTGGACACCTAACAGGTAAGGCATGACATATTTAAAGTGCTGAAGCAAGAAAAAAAAATTAGCTTTAAATAGTGCATCTACTGGAAATATCCTTCAAACATGAAGAAGAAATAAAGACTTTTCCAGAGAGACAAAAGCAGAAAGATTTATTAACACCAGAACTGCCCTGCAAGAAATGGAAAAAAAAAAAGAGTTTTTCAATCTGAAAAAAAGAATGCTAATAAACAATAAGAAATTATTTGAAGGCACAAAACTCACTGGTAATAACAAGCACACAGAAAACCACAGAATATAATAACACTGCAATTGTGATGCGTAAAATATTCATATGTTGGGTAGGAAGACAAAAGAAAAACCTATCAGAAATAACAACTACAATAACTTTTCAGACATAGGTAGTATAATCAGATATAAATAGAAAGGTTAAAAAGCACTGGGATGAGGTTAAAGTGCAGAGTTTTTATTAGTTTTATCTTTGCTTATTTGTTAGTTTCGTTGTTTATGTAATCTGTATTGTCATCAGTTAAAAATAATTGGTTTTAAGATATTATTTACAAGCTTCATGGTAACCTCAAATCAAAACACACACAACAGATACACAAAAAATATAAAACAAAATTAAATCACAAAACCAGAGAAAATTATCTTTTCTAAATGGAATACAGGAAGGAAAGAAAGAAGAAAGATTGAAAAAAAAAAAAAAACAGAAAACAGCAAAATAGCAGTCAAATACCCTTACCTCAAAATAATGACATTGAATGTAAATGGACTAAGCTCTCCAATCAGAAGACATCATAGAGTGGTTATGTGGGTACAAAACAAGAGCCAACCATATATTGTCTACAGAAAACACACTTCATTATAAAGACACATAGAGACCAGAAACAAAGGGATGGAAAAAGACATTTCATGCAAATAGGAACCAAAAAGAGAGCAGAAGTAACTATACTTACATCATGGAAAATAGATTTCAAGACAAAAACTATAAAAGGAGATAAAGAAGGTCATTATATAATAATAAAACTGTCAATTCAGCAAATTGTACATATATACTCACTCAAGACTGGAGCACCTAGATATATAATAAAGCAAATTTTATTAAAACTGAAGAGAGAGACAGAAACAATGCAATGATAGCTGGAGACTTAAACACACCACTTTCAGCATTGGACAGATCACCCAGACAGAAAATCATCAAAGAAATGTCAGACATAATCTGCGATATAGACCAAATGTACCTAATAAATATTTACAGAACTTTCCATCCAAGAGCTGCAATACACATTCTTCTCCTCAGCACATAGATTATTCTCAAGGATAGACCACATACTAGGCCACAAAATAAGTTTTGAAACATTCAAAAAAATTGAAATTGTATCAAGTATCTTCTTAGACTACAATGTAATAAAACTCAAAACCAATAAAAAAATTTTGGAAACTATATAAATGCATGGAAATTAAACAACACGCTCTGGAATGACCAGTGGGTAAATAAAAAAAAAAATTAAAAAGAAAATGGAAAAAATAAAAATCCTGTAACTACTGGGCACGGTGGCTCACTCCTGTAATCCCAGCACTTTGGGAGGCCAAGGTGGGCAGATCATGAGGTCAGGAGATCGAGATCATTCTGACTAACACAGTGAAACCCTGTCTCTACTAAAAATACAAAAAATTAGCTGGACGTGGTGGTGGGCGCCTGTAGTCCCAGCTATTCGGGAGGCTGAGGCAGAAGAATGGGGTGAACCCGGGAAGCGGAGCTTGCAGAGAGCAGAGATCGCGCCACTGCACTCCAGCCTGGGTGACAGAGTGAGACTCCATCTCAAAAAAAAAAAAATTCCTGAAACAGATAATAATGGAAACACAATGTACTAAAACCATTGGGATACAGCAAAAACAATAAGAGGAAAGTTTACAACAATAAGTGCCTACATCAAAAAAGTAGAAATACTTCAGATAAACAAACTAATGATGCATCTTAAAGAAATAAGAAAGCAAGAGCAAATCAAACCCAAAATTATTGGAAGAAAATATGTACTAACGATCACAAATGAAATACATGAAATCGAAATGAAAAACATGCAAGATAACAAAAGTCAGTTTTTGAAAATATAATTAAAATCAACAAACATTTAGTCAGATTCAGAAAAAAGACAGAGTAGATCCAAATAAAGTCAAAGATGAGAAAGGAGTTATTACAATCAATACCACAGAAATTCAAAGGATCACCAAGACTACTATGATGAACTATATGCCAATAAATAGGAAAATCTGAAAGAAATCGATAAATTCCAAGACACGTATACAACTTACCAAAATAGAACCATGAAGAAATCCAAAACCTGAACAGACTAATAACAAGTAACTAGATCAAAGCTGTACTAAAATGTCTTCCCGGAATAGAAAGCTCAAGACCTGATGGCTTCACTCCTTAATTATGCCCATTGTTTAAAGAACTAAAACCAGTTCTGCTCTAATTATTCTGAAAAATAGAGGAGGGAATATATCCAGTCTCATTCTATGAGGCTAGTATTACTCCAATATCAAAACAAAACAAAACAAAAAGACACATTAAAAGAGAAAACTACAGGCCACTATCCCCATTGAGCATGGATGCAAAAATCCTTGATGAAATATTCGCAAATATAATTCAATAACACATTAAAATATCATTCATCATGAACAAGTGAGATTTATTTCAGGGATGCCAGGATGGTTCATAATACATCAATCAATGTGATACACAGTATCAACAGAACGAAGGACAAAATCTGTATGATAATTTCAATTACTGCCGAAAAACGTTTGATACAATTCAACATTCCTTCATGATTAAAAGCTCTCTCAAAAAACTAGGAATAGAAGAAATATACCTCAACATAATGAAAGTCATATATACAGAACCACATATACAGCCAAATACAGAAACACAGCTAGATTCAAACTAAATGTGGAAAAACTGAAAACTTTTCCTCAAATAGCTGGTAAAAGACAAGGATGCCCACTTTTACCACTGTTGATCAACATAGTACTGGAAGTCCTTTCCTAGCCAGAGTAATCAGATAAGAGAAATACATAAGGGAATCTAAATTGGAAAGGAAGAAGTAAAATTATCCTTGTTGGCAGATAATACCATCTTATATTTGGGAAAACATAAAGAATCCACTACCAACAACAAAAAACTTTAGATCTGATAAACTCAGTAAAGTTACAGGATATAAAACCAACATATGAAAATCCATAGCCTCTCTATATACCAACAGCAAATAATCAGAAATAAAAATCTACAAAGTAATTTCACTTCCAATAGCTGCAAATAAAATAAAACACCTAGTAGTAAATTTAACAAAGGAAGCAAAAGATCTCTACAATGATAATTATAAAATATTGATCCAAGTACCTGAAGAGAACAAAAAAAAAAAAATAGAATACTCCATGTTCATGAGTTGGAAGAATCAATATTGTTAAGATGTCCATGCTACGCAAAGTGATCTACAGATTTGATGCTATTCTTACAAAAATACCAATGGTATTCTTCACGGAAATAGAAAAAAAAATCCTAAAATTTGTATGGAACCACAAAAGGCCCAGAATAGTCAATGCCATCCTAAGCAAAAAGAAAAATAACTGGGTGAATCACATTACATGACTCCAAATTATACCACAAAACTATAGCAAACAAAACAGTACGATACTAGCATAAAAATTGACACATAGACCAATGGAGAAGAACAGAGAACTCAGAAATAAATCTATACCTCTACAGTAAACTCATTTTCAACTACGTTTCCAAGAACATACACTGAGGAAAGAACAGTCTTTTCATCAAATGTTGCTAGGAAAACTGGATATCCATGTGCGTAAGAATGAAACTAGTCCTCTACCTCTCTCCATATACAAAAGTCAAATCAAAGTGAATTACAGACTTAAGTCTAAGACTTCAAGCTATAAAGCTACTAAAAGAAAACACTGAGGAAACTCTTCAAGGCATAGGACTGAGAAAAGATTTGTTGAGCCCCTTTGTTCACAAGCACAGGCAACCAAAGCAAAAATGAACAAAGGGGCTCATATCATGTTAAAAACCTTTTGTACAGCAAAGGAAACAACAAAGTGAAGAGACAATCCAGAGAATGGGAGAAAATATTTTCAAAAAAGTTGACAAAGAATTAATAACCAGAATATATAAGGAGGTCAAATAACTAAATAGGAAAATATCTAATGATCTAAGTAAAAAATGAGCAAAAGTTTGGAATAGACATTTTTCAAAAGGTTTTAAAAGAGGTGCTCAACATAATTGGTCATCAGGGAAATGCAAATCAAAACTACAAATAAATATCAACTCATCCCAGTTAATTTTTTTTTATCAACAAGACAAGCAAAAACAAAAACAAAATGCTAGCAAGGATGTGGAGGAAATGTAACACCCCTACACTATTGGTAGGCATGCAAGTTAGCAAAGCTACTATGGAGAACAGTTTGGCGATTTCTTGAAAAACTAAAAATAGATCTACCATACGATTCACGAATCCCACCGCTTGGTATAATCCCAAAGAAAGGAAATAAGTGTATCAGAGATCTCTGCACTCTCATGTTTTATTGCAGCACTATTCATGATAGCCAAGATTTGGAAGCAATCTAAGTCTCTCAAGAGATGAATGAATAAAGAAAATGTGGTACATATACACATGAGACTACTATGAGACATAAAAATAATGAAACACTGCCATCTGCAAAAACATGAATGGAACTGGAGATCATTATGCTAAGTGCAATAAGCGGGGCAGAGAACAACAAATTTTTCCTTGTTCTCACTTCTTTGTGGGAGCTAAAAATTAAAGCAATCAAAATCATGGGGATAGTAGAATGATGGTTACCAGAGGCTGGGAAGGGTAATTGGGGAGGAGGGCATGTGAGGATGGTTAATAGGTACAAAAGTATAGTTACATGGAATAAATAAGATCTAGAATTTGATAGCATGGCAGGGTGACTATGGATTTATTGTGCATTTTAAAAATAACTTAAGAGTAGAAATGAATCGTTGGTAACATAAAGAAAGGAAAAATGCTTGAGGTGATGTAAACATTTACCCTGATGCGATTATTATGCCTTGTATGTCAGTATCAAAATACCCTTGTACCGCATAAATATACAAGCTCACCTACTATGTACCCAGAAAAAATTTTAAAAGTGAAATAACAAAAAAGTGAGATTAAATTTATAACAGTCAAATATTCTGAAGAATTTCTTCCACCTGCAATATCCTCCCAGTGCCCTTTTCTGAGAAAACCTAACCTGTGCTCCCTGTAAAGGAGAAGTGCTTAAAGAAATTCATTGATTCTTACAGAGCAGATATTGATGGTGGAATGTGCAGCTGAGTAGAAATATATTCATATATGGCACAGGTGATAAAATGAAGAGGTTTGCCTGAATCTGACTCAGTGTCTCCACAGATACATATCGCACTGTTTCTTCTGTGCCTGAATACACAGTTGAGAAAAGGCTGGCAGAATTTTTACATCAGCTCCCTGAACCACAGATAGGGATTTATTAAAGTAAAAAGAGGAAAGTAGAAGCCCTTGGAAATTTTATTTCCTAACAAAATAATAAAACAACAGTAATATACTGTAGCTGACAGATTTCAGATACTATTGCCACATTCAAAGACATAAAAAATGTGGAGATGTCTTTTCTATCACTTCCTCCTTGAATTTCCGTATTTGACCTCTGTGAAAAAACAGATAGTGATGAGTAAATGTATATTATGGTTATTTTTATCATGTGTTGACTTCAATTACACCTACTGTGCTAGTTGTTTTAACTTTACAGAAGCTAACCAACCAAGCCTTTGGATCCTGGTGTACAAATGCTTTTATTTCTCTTTTATCAAATAGGAAATGTCATCACAATCTATGTGTTCTTATATTGAAGGGATGACCATACTGCTGTATTACCTAAGCTCAGGGCTAACACAGTTCTACAGATCCCTGTCTTAATAAGGCACACTATTATCTTGATCATTTAATATATCTTGCTGCAGAATCCAGTTAGTGAGATGACGATTGGAGCTCATAAGCAGGAAGCAGCAAATGCTCTTGTAACTTATTAAGACAATATATTGGCCAAAAGGTGGAATAAAATCCCAGAGAAAATTAAGAGACCTGACACCTCAGAAGAAAGCTCAATAATTCCTGAGCTATTTAGATTTATGGAGGTAACAGTGACCATATATGTGTGTGTTACTCTGAACTACTTACTGAGAAAGCCCACGAGGCTACCAGTGGGGAGTGGGAATCGCACCCTCAAGTCTTTGCTGGAAAGCCTACAGTGTGAGTCACGCCACCAATTGTGCCTCCTAACTTCTCAGAAACAATTGTGCTTCAACAGTTTCTGGCAGCTCTAAATGTAGTATGGGAGCTCTGGTAAACCCAACAGAAAAATTGCAATCCAGTCTCTTAGAAATGAAAAAAAAAAAAGCATAACTTGACATTGGTTCCTGGTAGGGCCTGAACACCTAATGATGGGGAACCAACTGAACCGGTGTACCTCGACAGTCCTTGATAAACTAGGTATCTGATCCACTGAGTCATAACATTGGGTAGTGACACTAAAATCCGTAATAAACTGGAAATGATGTGTATGAAGTTGGGTTCTAGCAGATTCTATGTAGGGCTCAATCAAGTGGCATAAATGCCCATGGCACTCACTTGTTCTTCTCTGCTATTCCTCAGCCCACATTTACACCCTCATGGGGAGTTCTCTCTGCATGACTATTGTACCTAAAACAAAACAAAACAAAATGTGAGCTTGTTTTATGAATCATTAAATATAGGATACAAATACTGAATGTTGACTGAAGCATTACAGCTCTACTAAGGATGTCCCTAATTGGAAAATGTAGACTTTGGTTCCTGGATTTCCTCACATTTAAGCATCCCATTACCTGTATCATATTCTTTTCTGTTTCCAGTATACAGATGGCCTATGTTTTCTTAATGAAATCCTGGGTGATTCACTTACCATCTCATCCAGAGTAACAGCCAAAGTTCTCGTGGTGGCCTATGTGTCACCTTATAAGTTCTGGCCTCCATTTGTTTCCTGGTTATTTTCTTATTTTTTATTTTTTTTCATTTTTAGTACTCCACCCCAGTCACACTGGTTTTGTATATCCCAGGCATGACACTGTCTTAATACGACTGCACCGAATGCTATGACTTTTGGAAATGTCCTTTTCCTATATGTACTTAGATATTCCTCTCTACCTTCTTTCTCTATAGGAAAAATTGCTCACGTATCACCCTTTCAGTGGAGAACATCTTGCTAACATAATTGCAATGCCCAATCCCCACTTCCTTGAGCACTACTGATTTCTTCATCCAATATTTGTTCTGTTTAATGGTATTAATCATCTTGTAACTTTCTCTGTATATTTGACTGTTATACTTACTCTTCAATGTCTGTCTACCTAAATCATATTGTAGGGTCCTGCAGCGCAAGATTTTTGTTTTCTTTGTTCAGTCACGCATTCAAATTTCCTAGAACTAAAAATTTAAAAAGTACCCAGGGGCTGGCTCATACCTGTAATCCCAGCACTTTGGGAGGCCGAGGTGGGTGGATCACGAGGTTAGGAGTTCGAGACCAGCCTGGCCAACATGGTGAAACCACGTCTCTACTAAAAATACAGAAATTAGCCTGGGGCGATGGCGGGTGCCTGTAATCCCAGCTACTCAGGAGGAGAATCCAGTGAAACCAGGAAGTGGAGTTTGCAGTGAGCCGAGATCCCACCACTGTACTCTAGTCTGGGCTCAAAAAAACAAACAAAACAAACAAACAAAAAACTACTCAGTACGGGCTGGGTGCGGTGGGCTCATGCTTGTAATCCCAGCACGAGGCAGGTGGATCACCTGAGGTCAGGAGTTAGAGACCAGCCTGACCAACGTGGTGAAACCCCGTCTCTACTAAAATATACAAAAGTTAGCTGGGCATGGTGAAGGAAGCCTGTAATCCCAGCTACTCAGGAGGCTGAGAGGCAGGAGAATCATTTGAACCTGGAAGGCAGAGGTTGCAGTGAGCTGAGATCATTCCATTGCACTCCAGCCTGGGAGACAGAGCAAGATTACATCAAAAAAAAAAAAGTACTCAGTACATAGCTGAGTAAGCACTCATGAGATAGACCAATATAGAGACAGGCAGACAGATACACATATATAGTACATGTGCATGTGTTTATGTATGTGTTTGATGAAAAGGGTAGAAAGGTGACTGACTCGGGACACATCGAATATCGAACTGAATTTATAAGATTTAAATATGCAATTTCAACGTATCATGCAAATATTGAATCAAGGAATTGGATGACTTAAACACACATTTAGAATGCAAGACATGAGATATCTGAGACTGTAGACGAACATATACGGAGCAAAGTAACTAAGGGAAAAGCTAAAATTTAGGGGAATGGAGATCAAATTTAATGACACCAGGTATGGAAAAATAACAACCAGTATAACTATATTTGAAAGAAGTGATTTGGAGTTTGTACTCTAGAATTGACCAGTTTCAGTCTATGACACACCCCAGAACCTACATGTAGAAAACTGAATTTAAGGGGAATGACTTAAGTTTAATGTGGAAGCAATATGTGTGGAATAAGGATGAGAAGTAAGGGACTTTTGTTGGGAATATTATTAGAAAAAATTGGACTATTGTCCCTAACATGTTAATGGGGCACACAGAGAAGTGGGGAGAATATGGTCTTTGAACAAAGACTTAACTAATCATGAAATGGCAGATATATTTGAAAACCAACAATTAGGAATAGAGGATGCAGGTGGTATGGATCATGAAAGATGACATTTTTTTTTCATGATTGGTGACAAAATTGGGAGTAAGGGTCATTAACATGTGAGATCTTATAACTTCTCAGGGATCTGACTAAACAGGATGTAAGAGAAAAAAAGGAAGCTGAAAGCAGAATTCAATTTCATTTAAGATAACTAAAGAAGAGTTCAATTATTTGCCATGTAAACATCTGTGTTTAAAAATAGGATTCTAGAAGGTGGGTTTGAATTAAATAAGAGAAGAAAACAATAATAGTATATAGAGACATATGGCCTAATAATTATGTCCCCAGATCCTCATTCATTTAATCTGTTCATTCGTTATCAGTATGATTTACATCCCTTTTCAGTATGCTGGTTTTTTGCTATTATATTGTCAACCTTTTCATGAAATTTATTTTATAGTTTAATTTGTTGAATCTTGAAATATTTTTCTTTTTTTTTCTTTTTTTTATTTTTTTTTTATTATTGTACTTTAAGTTCTAGGGTACATGTACATAACGTGCAGCTTTGTTACATATGTATACTTGTCCCATGTTGGTGTGCTGCACCCATCAACTCGTCAGCACCCATCAATTCATCATTTATATCAGGTATAACTCCCCAATGCAAT
>NW_012113919.1:6984111-7018950 GCF_000951035.1 Colobus angolensis palliatus | reverse complement strand
TGTGAGGTGTGGGGTGTCAGACTGCCCCTAGTGGGGGATGTCTCCCAGTTAGGCTACTCAGGGGTCAGGGACCCACTTGAGCAGGCAGTCTGTCCCTTCTCAGATCTCAACCTCCGTGTTGGGAGATCCACTGCTCTCTTCAAAGTTGTCAGACAGTCTTTCGCATCTGCACAGGTCTCTCGAAATATTTTTCTTATTTACAATTTATTGTTTAGTGTAGAAACTCTTTGTTAATGTTACCCATTCTTTAATACTCTATTAAACAAGTTTGCACCAGTCAGGAATATACACTCATTCCTTTTGTAATGTTTTTCAATATTGGGTTTTATCAGTCCCCTTTGTTAAGTCAGATACTAGAAGCCAAGGTAATTTGCTTAAGGTTAATTTGTTAGATACAGTTTGAAATTTGTTCTAGACCAAGAAATAGGTAATCTCTTTTGAAAACTGTTTCATCACACTATTATTATTATTTTTTTAATAGCAATTGTTTTGAAATATAACTATGAAAAAATTATAAAATAGTTTATCATTAAAATAATGTACCCTATATCAAATGTTCAATGTATACATTACTCCCACAGTTCAGAATTGTAAGTATTTTATGGAAAGTCTTAACTTCAATGAAAATAATAAGAGAAAAGTAAGAATTCTATGATTTAGGGAATAACTGCTGAGTTCACAGTTAACAAACAGTAAACACTATCTTATTATCCTGTTAGTAAACAAACATTACCAGTGTGGCCATATAGCAGAAATAATATATAGAAATATCTTTCTGCTGTCAGAAAAATTTGTATGTGTATATTTTTATAACTTTAGGTAAAATACTATTTGGAATTATGTGTGTGGAATTGTATTATTATTCTGGTTCATAAATACATATGGTTTATAACTTATTTTCCAAATTATAGGCTACTAATGATGTCCCAAGCTGCAATAATTGATGATGTTTTCAGGATTCTATAGACCAATATGGTGAATATAGCTAATAGTCAAATATACATTTCAATATCACTGGGAGAGTAAATCTCAGATGTTTTTATCACCAAAAATGCCAAATATCTGAGGTAAATAATAGGTGAATTGGATTGATCATTCTACATTGTATTAAAAATCATAATATCACTGTGTACCCCCATATATATGTGTGTAATTTGTCAACATATAACAAAAAATAAAGTAAAGTGAATATAAAAACAATGAAATAGCACATGTATATGTCATATATATTCCAACTTCGGATTTTAAAAATATATTAATTTCTAGTAGCAAAATATTCTGAGGTATTCCTCTTTGCTGTTCATCAAGTAAAATTCTAAGATTATCAAAGATATCTCATAGTATTTAAGCCTAGTTATTTGAAAATAATAAACATATAACATTTTGCCTTTTTCCATATACACAATGTCTAAAATCTACACATTCAGTCACATTTGCTGACTGTAAAAGCAAAACAAAAGAAGGTAATCTAGAGATATACAGCCCTGAAGGCTATTTCTTCAGAGATCACAATGGCACTGATCTTAAAAATGTTACTACAAAATAAAACAGGGGAAGCAACTGGCAGGAAGTACATGAAGATGAAATAAAAGCTTAGTATTTTTATGAAATATAATATGACAAGTTCTGTACTAATATAAATTAATCCAAGTACCAGAAGGAGACAGACATATACTCCTCCTCCTGACAAATCGTGTGGTTGAAGTGCACAGAGGAGTAAATGACTTTTCCGTGTCTTATAGGAAATCAGGAATACAACCTGGGGAGAATTCTTAGATTTAAGAACTCAATAAATTAAGAACAATGAAATTCTGTTATATTTTTTGAGCAAAATATAGGGATATAGTTTGGAGAGTAAGGCTCTGGTTTTGATTTAGTAGGAGTTCCAACATAAGCAATCTTAGGAGGCCCAAACTTTTCTATAAGAACTTTATACAAGGCAGAGAAGTTGCTATTTTATGTTCTTGATGGACAGGAGTCAATCAATGAAAGAATACAGTTGTGGCAGATTCCACATACTCACTCTTTCCTAGTAGAAAATTCCAGTGAGTTTTTCACAGTTATATTTACCCTGCTCATTTCTTATGTCTGCTCATTGTTTATGCACTTACAATAAGCTTCAGAAAAAAAAAAATACATAATTTCCTCAATTACAGCTTATTCTTATCCCTTAACCATTCTACTTCATACTCGTCACTCAATACACACACACACTCACGAAAACCTATGCATTTGCACACATTTTTCCTTATAGTGATATTTTTTGACCTCTCAACCAAGATACATATATATATATATCTTCCGAATAGCTGGGTTCAGAGGTGTGCACCACCACTCCCGGCTAATTTTGTATTTTCAAAATTACAAATTTACACCATAAAGATGGTGTTTGGCCATGTTGCTCAGACTGTTCTCAAATTCCTGGACTCCAGTGATCCACCTACTTCGGCCCCCCACAGTGCTGAGATTGCAGGCATGAGACACTGCATCTAGCTTGAAAAAGTCCTTTTTTAAGGACTAGAGTTAACATTAGGACTGTGGTTAATACTAGGCTGCTAGATTTGCTATCATCTACTGTTTATCTGTGAAGTTCTCTTAAAAACTGTCACAAATGTTTCTATAGCAAATTTAGTAATATGGAAATTGTCCCATTCTATGACTACTAGTAGAGATTTGTACGATGCATATACAAGTGTTTCAAAAGAAATAGGTAAAATTAATTCGGCAGATTATATTTTGTTGTGTTTAAGTTTATTTTTATATTTCCTAATGACAAATAAAAGACAATGTTCTTTAATTCTTAAATATCAAAAGGTCATTACAAATTTATGTCAAATATTATCAGTGCATTCTTAATTACACTACTTATAATTAAAATATTAAAAAATAAATTCATGTACAAGTAAATAATTTTATATTTCATTAACACTCATAAATAATCTGCTTTTTAATCAGATTTTATTTTACCACGTATTGAAATCAATATTTTACTGTTTGTGACTTAGAAATAAACAAACTATAATCCTCTTAAAAAAACTATATTTTGTTCAATAGGACATATGTTTTCCCATTAATTAGCATTTTTTTCTTGTAGTATATCAAGAACACATTATCTAAAAGCATTGCATCTTATGATTACAAAACCTACAGCTTTAAATTGCTATTGAACTTGAGGTTATTAATTTTATTTTGCTCAGTTTTGTGGTGTGTGTGATTTTTTGTGCTCCTAATCATTGTGCATGATCTTATTTCCTCCTGCCATAGTTAATAATAATAATATTACCTTAAATAATGTCTCTGAGATTTGTGGGAGAAATGTCTTACTGAAAATAACAAAATCACTTCTTTGTTGGCTTAGAGATGGAAAACTGTAGAAACATACAAAATAAAAATAACCTGCTAGCCACCACATTTAAAAATTAAAAATTAAGTCACCAAATTAAAAAAAAAAAAACCCTTTGTAAATGTATCATATTGTAACTGAATAGTTTGTGCAATTGTTGAAGCCTGACACCATCCTGTAGCCGAAACAGAGGGCTATGTTTTGAAAACTGTCTTATCACCAGCACATTAACAGTGCCCAGTACAAAGGAACCCCTCAATTTACTGACTGTATGTGTGAGATAAAGGTTGACTCATACAAGACTAATACTACAAAACACACGTGTAACTCATAATTAGGTGAATATATGAATCATTTTGCCTAGGGCAGTCCGATTCCTCAACTGAGGCAAGAGAGTTATGAATAGTGCTCCCCTTTCTCTCTCAAGATGTCTCAATTTGGACAACAAATCAGTTCTATAATACACCTGTTCTATCCATATGTCAGCTTGTGTTCTAGATGTTTTTATTTTATTTTATGTTTAATATTTTTAACTTTTAAGTTAAGGGGTAAATGTGCAGGTTTGTTTCATAGGAAAACGTGTGTCATGGGGGTTGGTTGTACAGATTATTTCATCATGCAGATATTAAGTCTAGTACCCATTTATTATTTTTCCTGCACCTCTCCCTCCTCCTGCCTTCCACTCTCCAATAGGCCCCGGTGTGTGTTGCTCCCCTGTATGTGTCTATGTGTTCTCATCCTTTAGCTCCCACTTTTATGTGAGAACATGTAGTATTTGGTTTTCTGTTCCTATGTTAGTTTGCTAAGTATAATGGCCTGCAACTCCATTCTTGTCCTTGCAAAGGACATGATCTTATTCTTTTTATGACTGCATAGTATTTCATGGTAAATATGTACAACATTTTCTCTATCCATTTTATCATTGATGGGCATTCGGGTTGATTTTACATCTTTTTTATTGTGAAGAGTGTTGCTATGAACATATATGTGCATATGTCTTTATAATAGAATGATTTGTATTTTATATTGATCAACTTTAATTTTTAACAAATCCCTAGGCAGGAGGGAATACTGACATTCTCAATGGAGAGATGAAGAAGTTAAGTTAGAGAAGTTTGTTCAATCCTGATCATACTTTTTGAAAAGAGAAAACATAAGAATCATACCCAGGTTGTGTGGTACCAGAGCCCTTGCCCTTAAATCACTACGTAATGATGATCAAAGTGTTTTTATGGACATTACCCAGGGTCCTGATATGTATTGCCAATGAGTTCAAATTAAAATTTTGAATTTTTCTACAACAGGAGTGGAGTTAACACATGGAGGTGACAAAGGGACCCTCAATTGCAAAAACTGCACTAGATTTTCTCTAGTATTCAGTCTGGGACTGAGCCCTTGCCACCTGGTGAAATCTACTTCTGTGTTTTCTGTTCTTGACTTGGCCAGTCATAGGTGATGCATCTTTAGCTGTTGACCCTATACTAGCTTTTATAAAAAACCTTCATATTCTCATTGACGTCACCCTGTTTTATTTATTTTTTTTCCACATGACCAGGATAATTCATCCAGAAGTGTATCAGGGTCACAGTTTCCTTTCTTCTCCATTTCACTGTTTTCTATTACAGCATAACAGATTACCACAGACTTAGACTAATGGCTTAGAACAACATAGCTTTGCTGTCTTATAGTTTCTGTGGGTTGGCCATCTGGACACAGCTTAACTGGTTCCTCTCAGGGTCTCAGAAGTCTGCAGTCAAGGTTTCACCTGAGTTTCATTCTCATGTGAAAGATGGACTGAGGAAGAATCCCCTTAATCTCTTTCAAATTGCTGTCAGAATTAATTTCTTTATGTGGTGATGACTGAGAGTCTCAGCTTCTTACTGGTTTTTGGCTGTGGACCACCCTCAGATGCTGGCGGTAACATTCCTAGTGGCTGCTTGCAGTTCCTTGTTACATGAACTTCACCACCATGGCTGCTTACTTAAGTAAGTCTGCAAGGAGAGTCTGCAAAATGTGTCAGTGTGTTACATGAAGTCCAATGTATAGTAACATAATCATGGGAGTGACATCTTAATATGTTTACAATATTATGTTGATTAAAATAAAATTACAAATCCTTCCCACATTCAACAAGTAGTTGATTTACAGGTTTGTAAAGAGATAGGAATCACTGGGGTTACTTCAAGGACTGTAAGTCACATCTTTATATGCCTTTCTAAACTCACCAGATGAAAAACAGAATGAATTGTCCGTCTTTTGTCTGAGGAATAGCTTTTTTCTTATGTTTCATACTGATCACTTCCTAACCATGTTTTTGCAAAAACATCACACTAATTCAGTAAACCAGGATTAAGTATTGATTCGAAATTATTGAATTACTTTTTCGATCTTAATCCTGAATGTCAGAACTATGATTTGCTTATATAGTCAAAAATTTGACTTTATCAAATCTACATATTAATTCTGTCATTCCCCTTTAGACCCCTGTGGTTAAAAACTAAATTTGCTGAATACTTACAGTTAACTAGGAGAAAGTTACATAAAGGAAAATATATAAGTAAAAAGCATATTAATAGATTTCAAAAAACATTTATTATATCCAGATTTCTATAATTAGCAACAATAACATAAACTTATAGTACATGCCAATCATAATATATACCATTGCTTCCAATGCTCTAACAATGATGTGGGTAGTATTTCTGTATTTTATAGAGGAAAAAATTGGAACCTAAGGCTATATGATTAAAAGGACAAGGTCACATAGAGCTGGAGTTTAAAACCAGGTATTTCTGATTAAAGTGGTCATTGTCTCTGCATTGCAATATAAACAAAATATTTGGAATGATCACCAGTAAAAATGATCAATATTGGATATATCCTGAAATATGTAAGGTAATTAATGTTATGTATATCAACTAACTTCCTGTATTAGTTAAGGTTCTCTAAAGGGACAGAACGAATAGGATAGATGAATATATGAAGGGGAGTTTATTAGGAGGATTGACTCACACCGTTATAAGGTGAAGTCCCACAATAGACTGTCTACAAGCTGAGGAACCAGGAAGCCAGTCTGAGTTTCAAAACCTCAAGAGTAGGGAAGCCGATAGTGCAGCTTTCATTCTGTGGCTGAAGGACCAAAAGCCCCTGGCACATCACTGGTGTAAGTTCAAGAGTCCAAAAGATGAAGAACTTCGAGTTTCATGTTTGAGGACAGGAAGCATTCAGGATGGGAGAAAGATGGAGGCCAGAAGACTTAGCCAATCTAGCCCTTCTGAGAGACGGGACTAGCTGAATTTCCTAGGCCCAGTAAGAATTCCTAAACCTAGCTGGGAAGGTGGCCACGCCCACCTTTAAACACAGGACTTGTAACTCAGTTTACACCCAACCAATCAGGTAGTAAAAACGGCTCACCAAAATACCAGTTAGGCTAAAAGCAGGAGGTAAAGAAATAGTCAAATCATCTATCATCTGAGAGCTCAGGGGGAGGGACAATGATTGGGATGTAAACTCCAGGCATGGGAGCCAGGAGTGGGAAACCCCCTCTGGGGGGCAACCCACTTTGGGTCCCCTCCCTTTATATGGGAGTTCTGTTTTCACTCTATTAAATCTTGCAACTGCACACTCTTCTGGTCCGTGTTTATTGCAGCTCAAGCTGAGCTTTCGCTTGCTGTGCACCACTGCTATTTGCCACCTTTGCAGACCTGCCTCTAACTTCCACCCCACCGGATCCGGCAGGGTGTCTGCTGCATTTCTGATCCAGCAAGGCACCCACTGCCACTCCCTTTCAGGCTAGAGGCTCGCCATTGTTCCTGTACTGCTAAGTGCTCAGGTTTGTCCTAAGCTGAACACTAGTCACTGGGTTCCACGGTTCTCTTCTATGACCCACAGCTTCTAATAGAGCTATAACACTCACCACATGGCCCAAGGTTCCATTCCTTGGAATCTGTGAGGCCAAGAACCCCAGGTCAGAGAACAAAAGGGTTGCCACCTTCTTGGGAGCTGCCTGCACCATCTTGGCAGCAGCCCCCACCATCTTGGGAGCTCTAAGAATAAAAACCCACCCTTAACACTTCCATGTTCCTCTTCCTGCTTTCACCCAAGCCATACTAGCAGCTGATTAGATGGTGTCCACCCAGATTGAGGGTTGGTCTGCCTCTCCCAGTCCATTGACTCAAATGTTAATCTCCTTTGGCAGATTACAGACACACCCAGGAACAATACTCTGCATCCTTCAATCCAATCAAGTTGACACTCAATATTAACTCTCATATTTCCTATTTTGCATGTCAGTATTAGACAGTTTTCAGCCTGTACTATTTTTCAGTAGCTATTTTTTGTTTATTTTCATTTTGTGAGAATGTAAAAACAAAAACAACTAGTTGTCTGAGGGAATGTTTTTATAACACACCATGCTAAGAATTTATGTGATTTCTATTTTTTTCTTTTGATTCTCATAAAATACAATATTGCCAACAATCTTTGTAGAAGCTCTTTTACATTGACTTGCTTTTGGTAAGTGTAATAATCCTGTTTTAATAATTTTGTTTTTGTATGTAATCTTCTTTTAGGGTACACCTGAAACATTAAAAACTAACACCTGTAATCTTGCCATGTATTTTATGAAATATCATATATTTGTGGATATAAAATCTACATATGGCCAGGTGCAGTGGCTCACACATATAATCCTAGCACTTTGGGAGACCGAGGCAGGTGGATCACCTGAGGTCAGGGGTTTGAGACCAGCCTGGTCAACATGGTGAAACACCGGCTCTACTAAAAATACAAAATTAGCCAGGCGTGGTGGCAGGTGTCTATAATCCCATTTACTCAGGAGACTGAGGCAGGAGAATAACTTGAACCCGAGGGGCGGAGGTTGCAGTGAGCCGAGATTGCACCACTTCACTTCAGCCTGGGCAAAAGAGCGAGACTCCACCTCAAAGAAACAAACAAACAAACAACAACAACAAAAACAACTACATACAGCTAATGCTGTATGTCTCATTAGCTGAGTGTTAGATGAATACCGAATTAAACACAAATGACTAATTTCCTGTGCAACTCAGGAAACAATATTATTTTATTATATTTAAACAGTTAAATTAACATTTTTCAAGAAAAAAAGAATGAACATGTGTTTAAAAATGTACTGATAATCTCAGGTGATTGATCTTTCTATGTATCACTTCCAATTTAGTAAACTCAAATATATTAATAGGCCATAAGATATTTGTAAACACAGTATCATTCTGCTTTCTGAATCAAATTTGCTTACATTGTGCAGAAATATTTATTAACACAACAGGATTATTTTTACTATCCACGTACAATCGTTAGACATTCACTCATTATAACAATAACACATATGCATGTATACAGAGAGAGACAGAGAAATTTCGACTTTGCCTTAATCTGAAGTTAGTGCACCCCTTCTGCCTCTAGTTAACAAAACATCCATCCTGTGGGGCAGGAAGACTGCTCAGTAGACATCTGCACAATGTTGGAATCCAGGCTTTACTCAGGATGGCTGCTTTGGGCACCACTTTCTTCTAAGCAAATGCAATAACTTTTGGGAATAACAGTGAATTTTATTCCCTAAACAATTATCACAGTCACTGAACATATTTTACCACCAATAACTGATCTAGAAAACCCATGTGTTCAATCTTGGTTTTGTATTCTTCCCATTCTTCCACTAGCTTTTTCATATATATCTATTTTTTAAAAAAAAAAAAGGAAAAGGGAAAAAGAGCCAGTATGTCTCCAATTGCTGAACACAGCTGCTTCTTCCAAACAGAGAAAACAAACATCAACGTATCTTTATTAGGTTCACTAAGTTTGATTCCTTCATTTTACTGACAATTTTCATTTTGAGACTTTTATGTTCCACATTGGACTAATACGAGTGTATCGTTGTTTCTAAAGTGTTCAATAGTCGACAAATACCTTTCCTGAGGAAATAAAACTTAATCTTATGTCAAGATAGACTTTTCTGGGCATGAATATATTTTCTACAATTTTATTCTAGGTCTAGAGAAAAGATGATATGTGAACGCCCTGAGATAGTAATAAATTTTGCCTATTTGAGCAAACAAGTTAAGGCCATGAAGCTGGAATAATAAAACAAGGAGATGGAGGTCAGCAAGCAACTACCTGAAGAGTCAGATGTTAACATTTTTTGTGAAGATTTTGAATTCTATTCTAAGAGAATCTAAGGCCACTGAACAGTCACATAGATTAGAGGTGAGACAAAATTTACATTGATAACCTTATCTACTACTGTGAGGAGTCCTGACCATTTGGAGAAGCTATTATCAGTAATTAGGATAAGGAATTGTGGATACTCAGGAACTGAAATAAGAATGGCTAGAGAGGAATGAATCAATGTGACAATATCAAAATGGTAGAAAATGGGTGGTGATTTTTTCTCGGCTAAGAGAGGATGACCACAGAAGAGGGATTGAGGTTAATTCCTAGATGTCTAGCACAAGCATGTTCTTCAGTTTCTAAGCTATGGAATAATGCAGATAAAGACTGATTTCAGTTTTTAGTGGGTGGACTTTGATTCAACAAGCTTATGAAAAAATCCGATATCACAGAAACTCTATGAATTACAACCTAGAACAATTGTAGGTACTGCAGTCTTTAAGTTAATTATTTTATCATTTATAAACTTTCTGACATTTGTTTCTTTCCCATCTATTCTTACTCTAGCATTCCTGCAAGCTACTGTATATATCTCTAGTAGATTATAAAGGGAATGATGTATATTTATGTGCTAACTCCAGGAAGGAAAGCACGTTACAGTTCTCTGTATAGGCTCGAACCAACCCAGTTGCCCCCACCTTCCTTGCTGTAGTTCCTACGGATGACTATAGAATGTGCTGAGAATGAAACATCTTAAAATAAGGGCAAGCTGGCCAGACAGTCAAGGCTCTGGTTCAGGGATATCCTGTGCAAGAGAAGGGTGCCCTTGTCAGTGCTTTATGCCAGAGAGTTGTTACCTCAGGATATAAAACTCAGGGCAGGCTGCTTTTCCAGGTACCTCAGAATCAGTATAAGCAGAGTAAAGATAGATGAGATTACATCTATGCCAGGAAGCTTTCTTGACCCTTTGGAGAATGGCTTGCAAGGAATCCCAGATTTTGTTGTCCCTCTCTGCTTACCTGTAAGTAATAAACCTGCCTCATGTAACTTGTGTGTTTGAGGCTTCTGTCTCACCTGATTCAGACATGTTGGTAAGCAGAGCATAGTACATCTGCTTCACAGGAAGGGTTAAATTTCCATATGCATAGTATTGAAAAATATCAAGTTGAAAAAAATAAATGAATTAAAATTAGTCTACTTCCAAATAGACAGTGGTTTCCAGAAAAGAGTAGTGTAAAAATGTCAGGCTTTCTAATGACTTAGGCCAGTCTACTTTCTTTATGAAAGTCTTTAAAGCACTACTTTGAATCTTAGACAATCTAATTTGAAACAACACCTTACAGAATATATGTATTCTACTGGGATTTTGGAATTATTATAAACTGGATTTTTTAAAATTACTATTAATAATTAATAGTTAAGTTTTGTTGTTAAAACGTTTCAAACATTAACAGTCATTAAAGAGTCTCTGAACAAAGTTGGATCTTAATTCTTTGGGTAAGAATTAAACTGGAATTTTTTATGCCATGTTGATTAAATTAAAAGTTGCCTTAAACCGAGATTATTTTAAAGGTGGCATAATACTAAGAGTTTGATAATTATATTTGTCTAATTATTCTAAATTTTGGTTAAATAAAACTATATTACTACATCTTTATTGCCACCCTCTTGTATTATTCTCTCCTCTGATACCATTTTTCTAAAATAGTTATAATTCCTTCATTCTTTTATTATCTGTCTATAGTCACTCCAATCCATTCTCTCTCTCTCTGTGTATGTATATGTGTGTGTGTGTGTGTGTGTGTGTACACACACATGCTTCTAAAATGCCAGTTTTAGAAATTATATTTCTAAATGTCAATCTAATTTTGCATTTTCGTGCTTTAACTATCCATAGTCTAATGATGAAGTTAAAAATGCTTGACTTGCCAGAAAATCCTTCCATGTCCTCCATTAAACTTCAGTAACCTTTTCTCTTGTGTGCTCCTTTAGTTCTATGACTATTCTTCATGATAACCATATTTTGGATTACCCAGGATAGCCTTAATCTGTCCCTGTTTTCCCAGCTTCCTTTCTGGTGTTTCCTATTTTTGAATTTGTTCTTTTTTAAATGAAGTATTACTTTGATATTTACATTAAAATAACCTATATGTATTTGATAAACATCTACATTTTATTTAAAGAATCTTCTGGCTGGGCGCGGTTGTTCATGCCTGTAATCCCAGCATTTTGGGAGGCCGAGGCAGGCGGATCACGAGGTCAGGAGATGGAGACCATCCTGGCTAACACGGTGAAACCCCGTCTCTACTAAAAAAAAAAAAAATTAGCCGGGCGTGGTGGCGGGCGCCTGTAGTCCCAGCTACTCAGGAGGCTGAGGCAGGAGAATGGCGTGAACCTGGAGGGCGAAGCCTTCAGTGAGCTGAGGTCCGGCCATTGCACTCCGGCCTGGGTCACTGAGCAAGACTCCACCTCAAAAAAAAAAAAAAAACAAAAAAGATTCTTCTATGTATTCATCTATTATTACCTGAAATGCATGCTTAAATGCCCAATAAACAGATTATATCTAGAAAGTGATCACTGAGAATGCTTTTTTCTGATTGATTCTCTATTTTAGAAGCTACATAACTAACACTGCCTTTTCAAAGGCATTATGGAGGGCAATTCACTAATGCAAAATGTTTAGAGTCACAAATGATTAAGAATATCTAACTTTTTCCGGTAAGGGAGAAATTTCTATTTTCTTACTCACCATTTATGTTGCTATGGCCTAGTTTATGTTGCTTTGACTCATGACACATCCGAAAAGATCCAAGAAACCACTAAACCACTGCATGTCAGGGGCAGTCAGAAATCTGGAGCATTCTAAATTTGGTGTAAATAGAGAACCGTAGAAATTGGTGCCCCCTTTCCTTATCAAAATATATTTATTGAAATTCTGACCCAAATGGTATTTGGAGGTTGGTCCTCTGGGACTGGTTAGCAAATAAGAACAGAGCCCTCAGGGATAGGATTAGTATACGTATAATAGACAACTCAGAGGGCTACCTCATACTTTCCACCAGGAGAGGACACAGGGAGAACTTGGCCATCTGTGTACCAGGAAGCATGTCCTTACCAGACATCAACTCTGACAAAGACTTGATCTTGAAACTCCCAGATTCTAGAACTTTGAGAAGTAAATTTATGTTGTTTACATATATTACTACATCTATGATATTTTGTTATAGCAGCCACAACTAAGTCAGAGTATATACAGAAAGAAAATAATCATAAAAGAAAGAAAAATAAAGGAGAATACAAATGCACGGTGTCTGGAGAGCAGTGAAAAAGTTTTCTTTTTCTTTTTTTCTTGTAATGGATAAGCATTGTAGCATAATTGAATATTGATGAGGATTTTTCAATGGTGATGAAATTTATAATGCAAAAGCATCTGTATCTATATGATTTCCATAACAATCGCCTCTGGCAGATCACATGGAAAATCAAGTGCACATAAAAAATGTTACTGTTAAAAAATTTATTCATAATTTTGGAGATAAGGTGGAATATATGGGTTCAGTTACAAGTAGATTGGTAGATAAATTGATGGGAACCTTGTGGAAAGACTCTTCTTTTTTTTTCCTATTTTGCTGTAGAAACAATAAGAAAAATTGATGATATATTTACCAAGCTGAAATAAAATTGAGACCCTACAATTGGTTTAAATTAATTGCAAGTTGTCTTCTTGTATGCATCAATTCAGAAATAGACAAATATACCAGAATAAGTAAGTGGTTCCACTTCCTGTTGCATTAAGAGAGTTCCTTCTGTTTTGTTTTTTATCACACTAGTTTTATCTACATTCTTCAAATAAAATTTGGTTCCAAGCACTGCTCTACGTTTATTTTTATGCCATGGGACAAGGAAAGAAGAAAAGAAGGTCTAGGGAAGCAAAAATATGTAAGCTGTACGCTGCAGATAAACAGATGTGTGTTCTGCTGGGATTTGATGAAAAGGAAGAAATTATTACTAAAAAAGTAGGGATATTAGACGTCAGGAGACAGTTAAGAGTTTCTGCCACACAAGGTCATGGATGGACTTTAAAATGCACCTTTGAATGTATATCCTAAGGAATGTATAATCCAGTTCATATATACACATTATATTGATATATTTACCAATGTGTTACCACAATAGTTATAACACAAGCCATTTCAAGAGCAATATATTAAATTGGTACAAATGTAACTATGGCTTTTGCCATTAAAGTAATGGCAAAAGATGCAATTACGTTTTCACTAACCTAAAAACTCATTAACTATATATTATATTATATTTATTAAACACTTAATGCACTTAGTGCTTTTGCTTTTATATTCAATGTTTAGGGTTTTGTTTTGTTTTGTGTTTTTTGAGAGGAAGTCTCGCTCTTGTCGCCCAGGCTGAAGTGCAATGACCTGATTTTGGCTCATTGCAACCTCTGCCTCCCAGGTTCAAACAATTCCCCTGCCTCAGCCTCCCGAGTAGCTGAGATTTCAGGCGCCTGCCATCAAGCCCAGCTAACTTTTGTATTTTTAGTAGAGACGGTGTTTCATCATGTTGGCCAGGCTGGTCACAAACCCCTGACCTCAGGCGATCCGCCCACCTTGGCCCCCAAAAGTTCTGGAATTACAGGCATGAGACACGGCGACTGGCCTAAATGATTTTTTTAAACATTTTGTTTTAGCAGAATGTCATTGCTGAACTATTAAATTGCATATCTTTTATTACATGTTAAAATTTCAATATTTAACATATAAAAGAGTTCTTACAAAACAGCCAGGAAAGAGTAAACATAGCATATTTGTCTATGAATTCATAATATGACTTGAAAGATAGATCTTATAACATTAATAGACATTAACATATATTACAAACTGAACTGAGCACCATGCCCAAATCCATATGTTGAAGCCCTAACCCTCTGTATAGTTGACCATTGAACAATCCAGGGAGGCCTTAGAGGCACCAACTCCCACGTAGTTAAAAATTTACACATAACTTTGGCTCCTTCAAAACGTAAATACTAATAGCCCACTGTTGATTGGAAGCATTACCAATACCATAAACGTTGATTAACACACATTTTGCATGTTACATATATATTTTCATAGTAAAGTAAACCACAGAAAAATGTTATTAAGAAAATCATAAGGAAAATAAAATATATTTACTATTGATTAAGTGGAAGTGGATCATAATAAGGTCTTCACCCTTTTAGATTGAATAGACTGAGGAGGAGGAGGGAGAGGAGGGATTGGTTTTGTCATCTTAAGGAGTAGCAGAAGCAGAAGAAAATCATATAAAAGTGGACATGCACAGTTCAAATCTGTCATGTTCGAAGATCAACTGTACTTCAAAATGTGACTATATTTGGAGCTAGGAAATTTAAAGTGCTAATTAAATTAACATGAGGCAATCAGAGTGGCCCTATCTACGAATGTCCTTATAAACAGAGACTAGGACATACAGAGGACTGCTAAGAGTGTGTTGTGTATACACAGAGACACCTGTGTGAAGAGGCAACAAGAGATCAACCATTTGCAAACCAAGGAGAGAGTCCTAAGAGGAATCCAACACTTGGTACCTCGATTGTAGACTTCTAGACTCTAAAACTGTGAGAAAATAAATCTGCTTTTTAAGCCATTTAGTCTGTGGCATTTTGTTAAGGAGGCCCTAACAAACTAGTACATCAGAAAAATTTTTGTTCTCTACAAGTATATGCGCTAAAATCACAGTTTATCTATTGACTATGTTCAGAAACCTTTACAGAAAAGGGGAGATAAGTAAAGTTAAATATTGCCACACAGAAACCAAATATATTTGTCATGAAAATATAATCTGATAGAAAATGTTCCATCTGTATTAGCTATTCAGTTTTTCTAGTGAATAAACCATGATATAAAAATATATGAGGTCAGCCGAGCATGGTGGCTCATGCCTGTAATACCAGTACTTTGGGAGGCCGAGGTGGGTGGATCACGAAGTCAAGAGATAGAGACCATCCTGGCTAACACGGTGAAACCCTGTCTCTACTAAAATTACAAAAATTATCCGGATGTGGTGGCATGTGCCTGTAGTCCCAGCTACTCAGGAGGCTAAGGCAGGAGAATTGCTTGAACCCAGGAAGCAGAGAATGTAGTGTGCTGAAATAGTGCCATTGCACTCAGGCTGGACAACAGAGAGAGACTCCATCTCTATCTATCTATCTATCTATCTATCTATCTATCTATCTATCTATCTATCTATCATCTATCTGTCTATCTATCTATCTATCTATCTATCTATCTATCTATCTATCTATACATCTGAGGTCTAATTATTTATTACTTAGTATTGATTTTCTCGGCCAGGTACGGTGGCTCACTCCTGTAATCCCAACACTTTGGGAGGCTGAGTTAAGTGGACCACCTGCAGTCAGGAATTCAAGACCAGGCTGTCCAACATGGTGAAACACTGTCTCTACTAAAAATACAAAAATTAGCCTGGCATGGTGGCGTGCGCCTGTAATCCCAGCTACCCAGGAGACTGAGAGGCAGAAGAATCGCTGGAACCCATGAGGCAGAGGCTGCAGTGAGCTGAGATGGTGCCACCACACTCCAGCCTGGGAAACAGAGCAAGGCTCCATCTTTAAGGAAAAAAAATAATAGATAGATAGATAGATAGATAGATAGATAGACAGATTTTCTCAATTAAAACATAGTGTTAAAATTCCTATTTGTCTCTTGGATGAATCCTTTAAGAAATGCATACAGAAAAGTAGAATCTACTTTTAAGTGTTTCGTGGAAATGTGGGTACTGAAATTATAATCTATATTTTAAAAATGTTATTGAGAAAGCTATTGGGAGGAAAATTATTCTTTTAGAATACAGAAAGACAGACTAGATTTTTATTTTCCATAATAACATTTTTTCCAATATCCTATTTAGAATTATCAGAATTCACATAGGTCATTTATTAATTTTCCATTTCTGTTGTAACCGATTACCACACATTTTGCAGGACAAACAACATAAATTTATAATCTTATGGTTCTGTAGTTCAAGAGTACAAAATTCTTCTCAATAGGCTAAAACAAATGTGCTGACAGATGTGAGGTATTTTTTGGCTCTAAAGGAGAATTTGTCTTCTTCTTTTCTAGCTTAGACAAGCAACCTGCATCCTTTGGCTCATGGCCATGCATCCATCCAATCTCGACTTCCGTCATCACATTTATTTTTCTCCCTCTGTTTCTGTTGTTACATCTCCTTCTCTTCAAAGGGTCCTGTGCATGATTGATTATTCTTATATTTGCATACTTCTGAGGCATTAGCAAAAGACTGGCTTTCTTTCCAGAGCACATTTTACTGACAATAACTCTTTTACATTTAGTGTCTTTTGCAATCTGAATAGGCTTAATTTATTCCAACTCATGAAAACCTGGTTCCCTTTTGCTTAAGAGTTGTTTCATCAATGACTCTCTTTACTCTTGATATTTTTTCTATAAGCAGTAAGAAGAAACAAAACCACATTTTCGAATACTTCATGTGGAAATCTCATCTAAATACCCAGATTCATTGCATAATAGATCTGCTTTCCTCATATATTTAGGATGCAATTCAACTAAGTTTTCTGCTACTATATAACAAGAATCACCTTTCTTTCAGTTTCCAGTGGCATGGACCTCATTTTCTTACAACAATCTTATTTTGATGATTTAGATAATCTCAAAAAATTAAGCGTAAAACTACTATATGATCCTGCAATCTCACTTCTGAGTATATATCCAAAAGAAATACAAGCACTATCTTAAATATATTTTTATATTCCCACGTTCATTGCAGCAATATTCTCAATAGCCAAAACTTGTAAATAGCCTAAATATTTGTCAAAAGATGAACAGATAAAGAAAATGTGGTGTATATTTGCACAATGGAAAATTATTCAGTCTTTAAAATGAAGGAAATCTTGCCCTTTGCAACAACATGTATGAAGCTTGAGGACATTATATTAAGTGAAACAGCCAAGCACAGAAAGACAACTACTGGCAAAATAATCCACTTATATGTGGATTTTTTTAGTTGAATTTAGTAAAGAAATAAAAATAGTAATCATCAGGGGCTGGTAACCATGTGAGGTGATGGATGGGTTACTTATCGTGGTTATCAATTCACACTGTATACATATGTCAAAAAATCATGTTTCATGATCTAAATATATGCAACTTTTGCTTGTCACTCATACATCTATGAAGCCAGAAAAATAAAGTTAAATCAATATTTTTAAAGACACACTGTAAAATGAAACAAATTTTTGTGGTTGTTATTTATTTTTTTAACCATGTTTCTCATTTCTACCTGAACCTTTGCCAACGGTGTCTTTTGTATTTATATTTACACCAAGGGTCTGCTCAAGTAAACTAGTTTGATTTTGTTCATATGATGGTAGACAAAATTATTCCATTCTCTACTCCCTACCGTAGTCTAAAGCCACCTCCAGATTTTCAAGTATTTGTTACAGCAGTTTCCCATTCCAGGTACCAAAAAACAGTATCAGTCAGGTCTCAACTAGAGAAACTGAATAAGTAGGAGATATATATTAAGAGATTTACTGAAAAATATTTTCTGTTTCGTACACATGCCAAATAGGTAAGTGGAATGGGGATGTGGTGATATCAACACGCTTGAGTCTTTTACGCCTCTGATGGCGGTACTAATATCTGCAGTCCCTCCAGGCATGAAGCATTGCTTTTGACTTAGTTTTTTGCAGGGTAGAAGCTGTTCTAGTGGCTTGCACCTGGCTTTTCCCTCCATAATTGCCCTCACTTTACAGGTCAAGGAAACATGGGCATTTTGTTAGTTGCTGCATATATCTATTTCAAATATTCATTCTAGTACTGAGGAAATACCGCAGTATAGGTTGGGGTGTCCACTGAATGCACTGTTAGCTGGACCTGAGCTAAAACTCCTCTGATCACCTGACCTATATAACAGCCTTCTATGACTTGTGGACCACAGAGGCTTTTAACGAGTACTGGAATTAGTATCATTACAGTGCCAGTGTTTAGAAATTTCCCAAAATTCTCATTATTTCCCTTCACAAGTTAAAATCATCCTGGTAAGCTATCATACGTCCCTTTGGAGAATTCTATGAGAAACAGGATCACAAATACTTAGTGTTACAAGTTTCTTGCTAAAGGACCCAGCCTCCCTTTCATTTAAAGGATTCTGGGTATGTAAACTGGCTCAAGTCTGAAAATTGATCTACGGGCCATGACTCTTGATTTTGGTGATTCAAGTTAGGTTTCTGTTCATTCAACCTAGAACTATTGTCCTTATACAAATAAATTAAGAAATTAATGAATTGATTATTTATTATAGGATCAATTAGCTATTTTTTAAAAATATCCCTATTTCCACACTGGCTTCTCCAAAAATTCAACATCTGATCACTTTTTCGTTTGTTTTATTTTGTTGTTTGTATTTTTATTGTTTCTCTCTCTCCCTCTCTCTCTCTCTCTCTCTCTCTTTTCTCTCTCTCTCTCTTTTATAAGGAACACTTGACCCAGTGGGGTAGATTGCATAGTAAAGAATTTGGTTTTGCCAAAGAAAAGTTCTGGTCTCTGCACAGAAACTAGTTCAGTTTTTACAGAATGACAGTGGATTGTCATGAACTCAACCAGGTGGTGACTCCAATCACACCTGCCTTTCTAGATTTGTTTCATTACTTGAACATATTACACACACTCTGGTTTTGGTATGCCTTTCGTGATCTGGCTTTTATTTTTTGTTCTTCTTGTAACTGTTTTTAAAGACCATCAGAGTCAGTTTTCTTTAAGCATTCAGGACTAACAATACATATTAACTCTCCTACTTTAAGAGTAATTCACCTGCAAGTTGTATAATTTAGTTCACAAGAAACTTGATCCCCTTCCCTTTCCACAAGACATCATCTTGGGCTGTTATACTAATAAAATATGCTAACCAGATATAGTGAATATATAGATATAGCAACCACTCTAGTTACATTGGTAAGACATTTGTGTATCAAAGAAAGTAAAATAAATTTTACTAAAATTCAGGGAATTTTCACCTCAGTGAAATATCTATGGGTCTAATGGTGGAAGGCATATCAAATATGATGGTTAATACTAAGTGTCAACTTCATTGGATTGAAGGATACAAAGTATTAATCCTGGGTGGGTCTGTGGGGTGTTGCCAAAAGAGATTACTATTTGAGTCAGTGAGCTGGGGAAGGTAGACCCACCCTTAATCTGGTGGGCACCATATAATCAGCTGCCAGCAAGTATAAAGCAGGCAGAAAAATGTGAAAAGGTGAGACTGCCCTAGCCTCCCAGCCTACATCTTTCTCCCATGCTGGATGCCTCCTGTTCTCAAACATTGGACTCTAAGTTCTTCAGTTTTGAGACTTGGACTGGCTCTCCTTGCTCCTCAAGCTTGCAGACAGCCTATTGTGGGACCTTGTGATTGTGTAAGTTAATTTTTAATAAACTCCTCTTTATATATATGCATACATATATATGTGTGTATCTTATATTAGTTATGTCCCTGTAGAGAACCCTGACTAATACATCAAGACATCTCTTCTAGGGCAAAGGATAATATATTGCATTTGACCCAAACTGCAATCAAATTAAAGACACACAGTCCACAGTCTCATGGGCATTTTTTGGGTTTTGGAGGCATTGTATTCCTCCTCCGGGTGTACTACTGTGCATCTAAAAAGTCTGCATTGCCATTTGTCATGCAAGTTATCTTCCACTCGATCCATGTTGATACAGAAGATACGATTGTGATTGAAGTATCAGAGGCTGTTGGATCCACTGTTTTGGATCTTTGGCAGCCTTTTATAGGTGAATCAAGTGTAGACCTTTAAGATTTTGGAGAAAATCCTATCATTGAACAGATAATGATTCAAGAAACAGTTTTAGGCTTGCTACTGGAGCTTAGTAGAAACAAAACACTTAATTATGGACCCCCAGTTATCATGTGTGCCTAGTTAGTACAGACATTTCAATTCTGAGATTTATTTAATATAATAGAATGAGTTTTAAAAGCTCGTGAAAATATGTGATAGAAAGTTTTGATATTTCTTCTTTGAAAAAAAAGTTAAGACCCCACATCAGCAATTATCTCTTCTTGAGCTACAAGAAAATTTAAAAAAATTAAGAACCACATAATGTTTCAGCCAATCATTTAATCTAAATATAAGCTCAAACTAGCAGTTTAGTAAGCCCTTGATTATTTCGAGTTTTATATTCTGTATGTCCACATTTAGTAGTTTAATCAGTAGCCTCCCCTAAGGATATTACCATAAGAGATTATTTAGCCCCTTAATTGCATTTTAATGCCCCTCACTGAGTTGGCACCATTGAAGATGGTTTAGCAGATTAATCATATCATATTTTTTATTCTTAAGATAGTTTACTTCAAAAACTGTATGTTAGCCATTTTCCTTCCTGCTTCAGTTTCATTAGGTTAGTATATCCCTCAGAGGCTATTAAAAACAAATAGGATCATTTTCTTTCAGTTAGACAGTGTCTGTAGTATCAGAATATCAGCAATCAGAACATCCAGCAATCAGATAATTGCAGACAATATTTTTCCCTTCTTTAATTGGGAGAATGAACTATTGTGTAGCAAATAGAAATACAGTGTTAAACATTTTATCTCTGATACAGATTTGGTGGTATGACCTCAAGGAAAGGTTTATAGAAGCATCATGAGATAAATTGGCTTCTATTAAGCATTGTATCCCCCCAAACGAAATTAAATAGTTTAAACGTTTTGTCAAATAACGCATTGTACAGTGATTAACAATTATTAATGTGCTATTTATGGTAAAGAGTAATGGTCAAAATATTTAACCTAAGGTATAGTAAAATTTGGTGGTTTTGTTTTTGCTTTAAATTGGGTATAGACTTATTTATGGTACATAAAATATTTGTGTAATCAGACGTTATTGGATTTTTTTACTTCTTTATTGCCTAAGTTTATTGTTCAATCAAAAAAACATATATTTTGGTGCCCTTGTTGACAGGAAGTAATTCCAAATCCTTCATGCTGAAATTCCTCTTCATTTTTCTCCTACTGCCCTTATTGAAAGACAGAGGAGCTAGTCAGCAGCTTTTATATTTTCTCAATTTATTTTCTCTTTTCATTTTATCTAAGGTGAATCACTATTATGCATTTTCACAAACTTTTGACTATTCTGAATATAAGAGAGAATTAGTGAGATAAACATTACGACATTTTGTATGAGGCAGATATTTTGAAATCTGCTGATTACTTTTAATAATTTGATGTGAGAAAGCAATTAAAAGTAGAAGAAAGAGAGCTATGAAGATTCTTTTTCTCACTGAGTAATATTTTAAACAATATCAAATACAAAGAAGGTTAATTCAGCTTCACAATACTTCAGTAAAATAAGACTAAAGCTTAAAAATTATGTGTGTTTGCTTAAAAATGTTTAAGTATGCTCTATAAAATTTAACTTTATGTTAAAATCTAAATGAGAAGGTAACTTATTCTTTAAGAAATAAAATACTAGTTAGCCAACTCCTCATCATTTATGTACAAAGAGATTTTTAAAGGTTTATTATATTATCTGATAAGTTGTGATTTACAGTCATCAAACAAGCAGCAGTCATTTGTTGAGTACTGGAGAAGCAAAGGCATATATTGTGCTCATGGCTATAGTCAGTTAAGTGTTACAAAAACAACTGCAATAACAAACTCTCAGTGATGTACCACCGAAACAAAATCTTTATTTTTTCATATAATAGTACAGTATATATCATCTGAGAGATTTGTTTTTTATCATCCACCCAGTCATTCAGTGACTCAAGCTTCATTGTTCTTTTTCTCTTGTTTCTCCCAGAAGCTTCCCTGCATCCCCTCAATTGGATTGGTAGGCCAAGGGAAGAGAGAAAACGTGGAGGATCTTGCAAGATGTTATTGTTAAATAAGCCTAGAAATGGTTTAATCATTACCCTTTCCACTTGTTTAGACAACACACATTCTCATGGCACACTTACCAACGAGGAAGGCGGGGAGTATAACTGGGAGAAGAAAAGCAAAAAGATGGTTTTGGAGAATATGTAGTGAAGCAAAGGATTTGACAATCCCTGGTGTCACTGTAGATCTACTGCCAATTCTGGAAGAAATAAATGAGAAAATGGAAAAGAAATGGTAGGAAGACAAAGTGACAGAAAAACATAGAATAATCACATGGTCCGCATGCACGGTATACTTACCATATCCCAGAATTTCTTCTAAGTATTTTTAGTTATTAACTTCTGTAACACTCAAAATACCCTGTTAGTTAAGCGCTATTTTCAATCCAGTTTACTAATGGGAAAATATATAAAGACTAGTGTTTTTTTAAAAGAGTTAAAATAATCTGTTCCTGATCACACAAAATAGTTGGTCGTAGAAATTAAATATTAAACTGGATTTCTCCTGATCTCATGTTTCCAAGCTCTACAATATGAAAAACCAAACTCAGTCAGCATGCTATACTGATAGAAATAATTGCAAAACAATTCTTTTTAGAAGCTAATTTAATATTCATATTAAGTTTTTTATATAATAGAAAGCTTGTGAAAAACACTGGAATCAAATTATACCGATGTATTTAACACAGATATCCTTTAATGCAAGTAAAATTGGTTTAAATGCATTGGGGTTAAATTGTTAAATTAAATCACATTAGAAAATAATTTATAATTTCAATCTTATGTCATTATAGGTAGTAACATATACAAGGGTAAATCTGAACAGAAACCATACAATTCCTCATTTGTATTTTTAACCATATTTATACAGTTAGCATATCTTCTGTTAAACACTAAAATAGTTTAATACTGTGACAGAGAGCAAGCTCACAGGAACTTTTTAAAAAGAAATTTATGGTCTGTGAGAAGGTAGTCAGATGGCTTTGCTGGGAAAATAACTGCTTGACTTGCAAGCCATTCAGTTCCTAACCACGTTTATAATCTTTTGAAATGTTAGCATTTGCTTTAAACTAGTGGGGTCCTTTTCTTCCTAACATGTGTAATTTTGAGACCCAGTGTTTCTCCTCTGAGGAAGAATGTAAAATTAATGATAACTCTTTATTAATCCTGTACTTCTCTTGTGGAAGATTTAGTGAAGAGGTGGATGGAATGTAACAATATAGTTGTAAATAAGACTGCTGGATAACCAAGGTTCACAGGTAGTCTTTTAGTAACTAGCCTAGCAGTGCTCTAAGACTTTTAGAATTTTAATTATTTTCAAATTATAAACCACATAGATCTCTTAAGACAGAGATTTGGCTTTAAAACCCAAATCAAATGTCAATTGTTTCACAAAGTCGTTGTCAAACAGTATAGAAATGTCTAACTTTTTAAAAACCCTACACCTTTGGACAATTAATCCTTGAGGCTATGAATTGTTATTTCTTTTTTTTTTTTCTTTTAATCTTTGAGACAGAGTCTCCTTCTGTCACCCAGGCTGGAGTGCAGTGGCGCGATCTTGGCTCACTGCAAGCTCTGCCTCCCAGGTTCATGCCATTCTCCTGCCTCAGCCTCCAGAGTAGCTGGGACTACAGGCGCCCGACACCATGCCCAGCTAATTTTTTATATTTTTAGTAGAGACAGGGTTTCACCGTGTTAGCCAGGATGGTCTCAATCTCTTGACCTCGTGATCCACCCACCTCGGCCTCCCAAAGTGCTGGGATTACAGGCGTGAGCCACTGTGTCCGGTCTGTTATTTCTTTTATATATGTTTTAATTTAATTTCCTAATATTGATCTAAACGAGAAAGAGGATTTGTTTTTTCTCTACTTTGGTATCCCTTCAACGGCTGGAACTATGGAAGGAAGCACATTTTTGGTCATTTTAAGAGACATATTTGATAAATCATTAAAATTAACCTTAAAACTAGTGGATGTTCACAAATCAATAGCAATGCTACATGATTAAATTACAACTGTTAATTTCTATATACTGATATTTTAGTATTTTTTAATATATCAAAGGTGATATAATCCAACTCTTAAAAAATGAGTTTCAATCTTGATAATTTGTATACATTTTTCATATTTTAAAAATTATCTTTTCACTTCCAAGGTTATGCAGGTCCTTATGGTATTTTTTAGAAGGAAAGACTGAAACCTAAAAGTTAAATATTAAAGCATTAAACAGCTAAATGTATGGATTTTTCCTTTATTACAATTATGATCAGAGTTATAAAGGAGTATTTTGTGCTCTGATTAAAATGGTTCTGATAGAGTTGAGTGCAGCAGTGAGACTGCATTAAGGAAATACATTGAGGCCTAAAGTGTGAATGGGAGTCACTTATGTCATGGGGTCAGAGAGTCCTTCAGAAAATAAAGGATTTGATTTGGGAGAGATTTTATTGGGAAGTGGTAGAGTAAAGACATGCAGAGAAATCCAAGATAGAACAGAGTCATTGAAGAGTTAATATAGTTCATGATCTTGAAGGCTAGACAGAATTAAACTTATCTTAGTTCTATGACTTATAAGTTGTGTTCTTTAGACTTATTGCATTACTTATCTGAACCTGTTTTATCATGTACAATGCAATTGCAAATGTCTAATTGATCATTATAAATGTTATATACCCAGGAGTTTAGCATATATAGAATATCAGATTCCAATGTTCTCACTCATAGGTGGGAATTGAACAATGAGATCACTTGGACACTGGAAGGGGAACATCACACACCAGGGCCTATTGTGGGGAGGGGAAAGGGGAAGGGATGGCATTGGGAGATATACCTGATATAAATGACGAGTTGATGGGTGCTGACGAGTTGATGGGTGCAGCACACCAACATGGCACATGTATACATATGCAACAAACCTACATGTTGTGCACATGTACCCTAGAACTTAAAGTATTAAAAAAAAAAAAAAAAGAATATCAGCCTCCATTGTTTTACTTTTTTTCTTCATTTTCTCAGAGAGGAAACTCGATGTCACCTCTTCCCTCATTCTTACTGCTTTTTGTGTGTTTGTTTTTTTTCCTGGACTTTCTTGCTGCATATGTAAAACTGTCCCACCTTCAGAAATAAAAGCTCAAGCAACTAACTGAGTCACGTTTGATGGTGTCTATCAATATAGCCTAATCCTATCAGCACACTGGTTTGGAGTTTGGACTAAGGGAATTTATTCCAGACTCAGATTAGGCTGGCCCTTTATTCCTACTCACCTCTGGATTGTATTTCAAGTGAACAAACTCTGGATTCAGATTAGCTGAGGTGACTCCACCACAGCCGAAGTAACCCTGTGTTTCATGGCACAGCTGACATGATGGGCTTCTCAGGACTAACGTGCACATTCATTTATCTTTTTCCCAATTTGTACCTTAGACCTCATCTGCCACTGCCGCTGACCCCATTTCACTTTTCCCTGAGACCCCAGCTCACTGTATGTATGTTTTCCCAGAGTATGTTTCAGTTCATGTAAATGGCTTCTTAGCACTAGATTGAAGCTTGTAATTTGCTACAACCTTTCAGTATCTTATTGAGTTTTTTTATAAAGAGGAAAGCAGCCCCTGCCACTTACGAACTATGTGTAAAAATTAGTCACTAAAAATTAGTGTTTTTAATTCAGACAAAGTCACTCTATGACCATGATGGAGAGAACCAGAAACATGACCACTCCATAATCAGGTCTAAGGCAGGGACAAAAAATGACAGCCACAAATAATCAAGCTCTCCCTTTCTTGGGTATCATGACTGTTGCTAAGTCTTTGCCAATTGCAAACTACCTCCACTTCATTTCTTCCACCTTCTAGATAAGAAATAATGAGATATCGATCTCATTATTGTCCCTGCTTCTGGCAGCACCCTATCTAGAACAAACTGCTGCTTCCTTGAAAGCGCTTCAAAATCACCTAACATTTTCTGAGCATTATAATAGGTCTCTCCCAAAGCCCTCTTGTTGAGACTCTCCATGATTCCACACAATTTTTTGTTTTCCTTTTTCTTTTGCAACAAATATTGATGAGCTAAATGTTTTAAACTACAGATGTCTCCCTGGTGGTTTTTGTATAGTTGACATCTACTCCTCTTTATCAATTACAATCAAGAACATAAAAAAACAGAAAATTACATTCCCAATTTGAAGTTAAACTTATTAGAGTTCTACTACTCCACTAAGCGTAGATTTATTTCAGTAAAACAGTTCTTAAAACAGGGAAAATATTAAAATATGTTTTTTCAGTCGTTCCTTGTAATGAAGTATTTATAAAGACTAATCCATTCATTAAATATAACCTCCCTAACTTTATCAGGCTAAAATTAGAATCAGAGTTACCAGATGTAGAATACATTCTAAATAACTTTCTATCATAGGATACAAAAGAAAGGTGACAGAAAAAATTAAATACTTTAGATGGACAAACATAATTTGTTATTCAAGTTTCAGAAATCATTGTTTAATTCTGCTGCTGACAGATGCACACACAAACACAAAGACACAGGAAACCTGAAAAGACTACAAAAATCTAAGATGGTGCAGCTATAAAGATCATAAGACATTATTGCAATAATTAAAGAAAGAATGATTCAAGGAGAGTTTATTTATATTTTTATCATTTACAAAATTATTTTTAGAAACTTCCAGGGAAATAAATCTAGAAAATTGTCATCATTTTTGGTATACATAAAACTAATTTTGTTGAAACTACAATAATTGGGCAAAAGGGCCAAGATAGCCAATTAAAAGCATCTGCAATGTGTGGCACATGGAGAGGAGTGAAGGGGGCCAGTGAATACAGCACCTTCAACTGAAATATCCAGGTACTTACATTGGGACTGATCATGGAAACAGCTGGACCCATGGAGAATGTAGAAGGCAGGGTGGGGCGACCTCACACTTGGAATGACAAGGAGCCAGGGAAACCCCCACCTCCAGCCAAGGGAAGCCATGAGTGAATGTGTGACCCCAGAAAACCATGGACTTATCCCATGGATCTTTGCAACCCTTGGATCTCCTTGTGAGCCCACTCCACTAGGGCCTTGGGTGCGACACACAGCGCTGTGTGGAGTCTTGGCAGAGCAGCTGTTCAGGCACACACTGAGACCTAGGAGCTTTACATACTGCAGCCCCAGGATCCTCAACAAAAGTTACTACAACTCAAACAAGGCAGGAGGTCCCTACATGCCCCTAGGAAGGGGGTTGAATCCAGGTAGGCAAGAAGCATCTGTCTGTGGCCCCGCTTATATGGCAACTCACAAGATAACACTCACTGGCTTGGAATATCAGCCAACCATTGGAAACAGGGTGGAGCCTGCCTGAGACCGGACAGAGACCCTGGAGGGAGGGGCAGGCCTCCATCTTTGCTGTTTGGATGACTCAGGCTTTCCAGCCTGTGGGTTTTGGAGAGTCCAAAGGGTCTCTCCAAAAGAGGGAAGGACCCCCAGCACAGCACAGTTGTTTTGCCAGAGTATGGCCAGACTGCTTCTTTAAGTGGGACCCTGATTAATTCCTCCTTACTGGGTGGGTCCTTCCAGTTGTGGTCTCCAACCACCCTTACACTTATACTATAGACAGAATTCTGATTTCTCCCTGGGACGTGGTACCCAGCAGGAGGGGCAGACAGCCACCTTTGTTATTTGAACAACTTGACTGTTCTAGCCTGTGGGCTTTGAAGAGTTCAGATGGTCTGATTGAGAAGGAGACCCCCCACCACAGTACAGCTGCTTTATCAAAACATGGCCATACTGCATCTTTAAACAGGACTCTAATCCATTCATTCTCACTGGGCAGGTCCTCGCACACAGGCCTCTGGCCTCCCCACCTGTAACCTACGGACAGTGTTCCTATTTCTTCCTGGGACAGAGAGACTGCAGGGTGGGCCACCATCTTTGCTGTTTGGGTGACTCTCCCATTCCAGCCTGTGGGCTTTGGAGAATCCAAGCCAACTGGGCAGAGGCACTTACCCAACATGGCATGGCTGATTTATTGAGGCATGGCCCAACTTCTTCTTTAAGTGGAACTCAATCTATTCCTTCTTACTTGGCGGTTTCTCCCAGCCAGGACCTCTGGTCATCCCCACTCATATTCTATGGACAGAGTTCTGACTTCTCCTTTGGAAAGAGTTCCGGGGGACAGGGGAATGCTGTCAACTTTGCTGTTTTGGCATCTCTGCTGGTCCAGCCTATAGGCCTTGGAAAGCACAAACAAATCGGGAGTTGAAAGGATCCCCAGCATGGCACAGCTGCTCTACTAAAATGCAGCATGACTGCTTCTTTAAGCAGCTTCCAGATCCTGTTCCTTCTGATTGGGTGAGACCTCCCAAGTTGGGTCTCCAACCACCTCCTACAGTTGCATTCAGATTGGCAATAGGTCAGTACCCACCTGGGGTGGAACTCCCAGAGGAAAGGGCAGGCTGCCATATTTGCTATTTCACAACCTTCACTGGTGATACCTCCAAGTACTGGAAAAATCCAGGTGACTAGAGTCTGGAGTGGACCACCAGCAAACTGCAACACCCCTATGGAGGAGTGACCAGACTGTTAAAAACAAACAAACAAAAAACACAAAAACACAGATTGTGTGACCATGAAAAAAAGATCAGCAACCTCAAAGGTTGAAGGTAAATAAGCAAAAAAAAAGAAAAAAAAAAAATCAGCCCCAAAACACTGAAAACTCAAAAGTCAGAGTGCCTCCTTTTCTCCAAATGACCACAACACCTCTCCAGCAAGGGTTCATAACCTGGCTGAGACTGAGATACCTGCTATGACAGAAGTAGGCTTCAGAATATGGATAAAAATGAACTTTGCCAAGCTGTAACCCAATACAAAGAAGCTAAGAATTGTGATAAAACAATGCAGAAGCTTCTGGGAGAAAACAACTTGATAGAGCAAAAAAACATACTATTAAGACCTTCACAATGCAATTACAAGTAATGATAGCAAAATAAACCAAGCAGAGGAAAGAACCTCAGAGCTTAAGACTGTCTTTCTGAAATAACACAGGCAGGGAAGAACAGAAAAAAAAAAAAAAGAAAAAAATGAACAAAACCTTCAAGAAATATGGGATTATGTAAAGAGAATGAATCTATGAATGATTTTGGATACCTAAATGAGACAGGGAGAATGGAACCAACTGGGAAAACATATTTCAGGATATCATCTAGGAGAACTTCCCCAACTTAGCCAGACAGACTAACATTCAAATGCAGGAAATGCAGAGAACCCTAGTAAGATACACCATGAGAAAGCTATCCCCAAGACATAAAATCTTCAGATTCTCCAAGGCGGAAATGAAAGAAAAAATGTTAAGGGCAGCCAGAGAGAAAGACAAGATTACCTACAAACAAAATTTCATTAGAGTCACAGCTGACCTCTCAGTTTCCACTACAAGCCAGAAGAGATTGGGGGCCAATATTCAATCTTCAAATAAAAAATAAATTCCAACCCAGAATTTTATATCTGGTCAAACTAAACTTCATAAGCTGTATTAGTCTGTTTTCACGTTGCTTAGTAAAACGAACCTGAAACAGGGTGATTCATAAAGAAATGAGTTTTAATTGACTTACAGTTTCACATGTCTGCAGAGGTATCAAGAAACTTATAATCGTGATGGGAGGGAAAGGAAAGAGAGTGAGGGAAGAAACTGTCAAACACTTTTAAACTATTGGATCTTGTGAGAACTCACTATCATAAAAACAGCATAGGAGAAATTGCCACGGTGATCCAATCACCCCCCAGCAAGCTCCTCCCTCCACAAGTGGGGATCACGATTTGAGATGTGGTTTTGGTGGAGACACAGAGGCAAACCATATCATCTCTCTCCTGCCCCTCGCAAATCTTGTGTCCTTCTCACATTTCAAAATGTAAGTGTGCCTTTCCAACAGTACCGCAAAGTCTTAACTCATTACAGCATTAACTCAAAAGTCTAAACCAAAGTCTCATCTGAGACAAAGCAAGTTCCTTCCACCTATGAGACTGTAAAATAAAAAACGAGTTAGTTAATTACAAGATACAATGAAGGTACAGTCATTGGGTAAATGCTCCAGTTACCAATGGGATAAATTGGCCACAACAAAGGGACAACAGGTACCATGCAAGTGTGAAACCAACAGAGCAGTCATTAAATCTTAAAGTTCCAAAATAATTTCCTTTGACTCCAGACCTCACATTCAAGACATGCTGATGCAAGGGGTGGTCTACCAAGGCTTCAGGCATCTCTGCCTCTTTGGCTCTGTAGTGTACAGCCCCAACAACTGCTTTCAAGGGCTGGCATTGATTGCCACGGCTTTTACAGGTGCACAGTGCAAGCTGTTGGTGGATCTATCATTCTGGCGTCTGGAGGATGGTGGCCCTCTTCTCAGAGCTCCACTAGACAGTGCCCCAGTGGGAACTCTCTGTGGGGACTCCAACTGCACATTTCCCCCTCAGCAATGCCCCAGTAGCAATTTTCCATGAGGGTTCCTCCCCTGTAGCAGAATTCTGCCTAGACATCCCAGTGTTTCCATACATTCTCTGAAATCTAGACGAAGGCTCCCAAACCTCAGCTCTTTTCTTATTCGCACTTACAAGTCTAATGCCATGTGGAAGCCACCAGGGCTTTGGGCTTGCATGCTCTGAAGCAATGGTGCAAGCTCTATGTTGGCCCCTTTTAGCCATGGCTGAAGCTGGAGTGGCTGGGATGCAAGGCACCATCTTGTGAGGCTGCACAGAATAGTGGGACCTGCCCTGGGTCCAGCCCAGGAAATCATTTTTCCCTCCTAGTCTTTCAGGCCTGTGATAGGAGAGGATTCCATGAAGATCTCTTTAATGCCCTGGAGATATTTTTCCCCACTGTGTTGGCTATTAACATCGAGCTCCTCTTTACTTACGAAAATTTTTGCAGCCTGCTTAAATTTCTCCTCAGAAATGGGATTTTCTTTTCTACCCCATGGTCATGCTGCAAATTTTTCAAACTTTTATACTGTTTCCCTTTTAAACATAACTTCTAATTTTAGATCATCTCTTTGTGAACACATATGATTGTAAGATTTCAGAAAAAGCCTGATCACATCTTGAATGCTTTGCTGCTTACAAATTTCCTTTCCCAGATACCCTAAATTATCTCCCTCAAGTTCAAAGTTTCACAGATATTTAGGGGAGGGGCAAAATGCCACCAGTCTCTTTGCTAAAGAATAGAAAAAGTTACCTTTGATCCAGTTTACAATAAGTTCCTTGTCTCTATCTGAGACCACGTCAGCCTGACCTCATTGCCCATATCACTATCTGCATTCTGGTCAAAATCATTCAGTAAGTCTCTAGGAGGTTCAAAACTTTCCCACATCTTATCTTCTTCTAAGCCATGCAAACTGTTCCAACCTATGCCCCTTTTCCAGTCTGAAAGTCACTTAAATGTTTTCAGATATCTTTATAGCAGTACCTTACTTCTCTTGGGACCAACATTTTTATTAGTCTGTTTTTATACTGCTATAAAAAACTACCTGAGGATGGGTAATTTATAAAGAAAAGAGGTTTAATTGACTGTTTTTCATGGTTGGGAGGGCCTCAGGAAACTTACAATCATGGCAGAGAGTAAAGGGGAAGCAGTTAGATTTACATAGTGACATGCAAGAGAGAACGTGAGAGGGGAAAATGCCAAACACTTTTAAACCTTCAGATCTCATGAGAACTCACTCATTATCACAGGAATAACATGGGGGAAACCGCCCCCCGTGATGCAATCACCTCCTACCAGGTCCCTCCCTCAACACATGAGGATTACAATGAAGATGAGATTTGGATGGGGCTCAGAGTCAAACCATATCATAGCAATGGAGAAATAAGATCCTTTTTAGATAAGCAAATGCAGAGAGAATTCGTCACCACCAAACCTGCATTACAGGAGCCCTTGAAGGAAGCATTAAATATGGAAAGAAAAAACTGTTACTGGCCACTACAAAAACACATCAAAGTACATGGACCAGTGACACTATGAAGCAACCACATTAACAAGCCTGCAAAATAAACAGCTAGCAGAATGACAGGATCAAATTCACACATAACAACACTAACACTAACCTGAAATGTAAATGGACTAACTGCCCCTATTAAAGTGCGCAGAGTGGCAAGCTCGACAAAAAACAAGACACCGAGGTATGCTATCTTCAAGAGCTCCAGCTCACGTGCAAAGACACACCACATACTCAAAATAAAATCATGGAGGAACATTTATCAAGCAAATGAAACACAGAAAAAAGTAGGAGTTGCAATCCTAGTTTCTGACAAAACAGACTTTAAACCAAGTAAGATTAACAAAGACAATAAAAGGGCATTACATAATAATAAAGGGTTCAATTCAACAAGAGCTAACTATCCTAAATATATATGTCCCCGATGCAGGAGCACTCAGATTCAAAAATGCAAGTTAAGAATTTGCTTCAAGGAGACTTAAACTCCCACACAATAATAGTGAGAGACTTTAACACCCCCTGACAGAATTAGATGGATAATCAAGACAGAAAATTAACAAAGAAGTATAGAACCTGAACTCAGCTCTGGATCAAGTGGACCTGACATTTATCTACAGAACTGTCCATCAAAAAACAATAAAACACATTTTTCTCATTGCCACATGGCACTTACTCTAAAATTGATCACAAAATTGGAAGTAAAACACTCCTCAGCAAATAAAAAATTATTTTGAAATTATAACAAACAATCTCTTCAACCACAGCATAATACAATTAGAATTCAAGATTAAGGATTTCACTCAAAACCATACAGCTACATGCAAATTGAACCACCGGCTCCTGAATGACACCAGAGTAAACAATGAAATTAAGGCAGAAATCAAGAAGTTCTTTACAACTAATGAGATCAAAGATACAATGTATCAGAATCTCTGGGATGTAGCTAAAGCAGTGTCAAGAGGGAAATTTATACCACTAAATGACCAAATTAAAAAATCTAGAAAGATCTCAAGTTAACAACCTCACATTCCAACTAAAAGAACTAGAGAATCAAGAGCAAACAAATCTTAACGCTAGCAGAAGACAAGAAAAAACTAAAATCAGAGCTGAATTGAAGAAAAACCTTTCAAAAAGAACAACAAATTCAGGAGCTGTTTTGTTGAAAAAAAAATAATAAGATAGATCACTAGCTAGACTAATAAAGAAGAAAAGACAGAAGATTCAAATAAACACAGTCAGAAATGATAAGGGGGATATCACCACTGACCCAGGAGAAATGCAAAAAAAAAAAAAAAAAAAAAAACCATTGGAGATTATTAAAAACACCTCTATGTTTATAAAGAAGACAGGTTTAATTGACTGTTCTGCATGGCTGGGAAGGCCAGCAGTCTAGAAATAGGAAGTCTAGAAGAAATGGATAAGTTCCTAGAAAGATACAACCTCCCAAGACTGAACCAAGGAGAAATTGAATCACTGAATAGAGCAATAAGCAATTCTAAAATTGAGGCAGTAACAAATAATCTATCATCCAACAAAAAGACCATATCATCCAACAAAAGGAATTCACACCTGAATTCTATCACAGGTACAAACAAGAGCTAGTCACATTCCTACTAAAACTATACCAACAAATTGAAAATGAGGGAGTCTTCCCTAACTCATTGTATGAGGTCAGCTTCATCCTGGTATCAAAACCTGGCAGAAATACAACATAAAAAGAAAATGTCAAGTCAATATCTTCGATGAACATCGATGCAAAAATCCTCAAAAAAATCCTCAACCCAAAATATTGGCAAACCAAATACAGCAGCACATCAAAAAGCTTACCCACCACAATCAGATAGGCTTTATTCTTGGGATGCAAGGTTGGTTCGACATACACAAGTCAATAAACTGATTCATCACATAAACAGAACTAAAGACAAAAACCATAGGATTATCTCAATAGATGTCGAAAAGTCTTTTGACAGAATTCAGTATTGCTTTATGCTAAAACCTCAATAAACTATGTATTGAGGGAACCACAGTCAAACTGATAAGCACCATATCTGACAAACCCACAGTCAATATCATAATAAATGGGCAAAAGCTACAAGAATTCCCCTTGAAAACTGGTACAAGACAAGGTTGCCCTCTCTTACCACCCCTATTCAACATATTATTGGAAGTTCTGGCCTGTGAAATCAGGCAAGAGAAAGAATAGGAAGAAAGGAAGTCAAACTATCTTGGTTTGTGGATAACATGATCCTATATCTAGAAAACCCCATCGTCTCTGCCCAAAAGCTTCTTAAGCTGATAAGCAACAGCAAAGTCCCAGGATATAAAATTAATCTGCAAAAATCTCTACCATTCCCATATACCAATAACAGACAATCCTAGAGCCAAATCACGAATGA
>NW_012113919.1:6941667-6983813 GCF_000951035.1 Colobus angolensis palliatus | reverse complement strand
AAAGAAAGAAAGAAAGAAAATACCTAGGATTATAGCTAACAAAGGACCTGAAGGACCTCTTCGAGGAGAACTATAAACCAGTGTTCAAGGAAATCAGAGAGGATACAAACAAATGAAAAAACATTCCGTTCTCATGGATAGAAAGAATCAATATCTTAAAAGTGGCCATACTGCCGAAAGCAATTTACATATTCAATGTTATTCCCATTAAACTACCATTGACATTCTTCACAGAATTAGGAAATCTATTTTAAAATTTATACGGAACCAAAAAAGAGCACAAAAAGCCAAGGCAATTCTAAGCACAAAGAAGAAAGCTGGAGGTATTATGCTAGCCTGCTTCAAACTCTGCTACAGTGCTACAGTAACCAAAACAGCATGGGATTGGTACAAAAACAGGCACAAACACCAATGCAACAGAATAGAGAACCCCAAAATAAGACCACACACCTACACTCATCAGATCTTTGACAAGCTTGACAAAAACAAGCAATGGGGAAAGGGTTTCCTTATTTAATAAATGGTGCTGGGAGAATTGGCTAGCCATATGCAGAAAGTTGAAACTAGAACTCTTCCTTACACTATACAAAAATCAACTCAAGATGGATTAAAGACTTAAATGTAAAACTCAAAACTTTAAAAATTTTAGAAAAAACCTAGGCAATACCATTCAAGACACAGGCATGGATAAAGATTTCATGATGAAGACACCAACTGCAACGAAAGCAAAAATTGACAAATTGGATTTAATTAAACTAAAGAGGTTTTTCACAGCAAAAGAAATTATCAACAGAATAAACAGAGAACCTACAGAATGGGAGGAAAATTTTGCAATCTATGCATTTGACAAATGTATAATATCTAGCATCTATACATAAAAAACAATTTTAAAAGAAAAAAACTTTAAAAAGTGGACAAAGGACATGAACAGACACTTCTCAAAAGAGGGTATACATGCATCCAACAAACATGAAAAAAGCTCAATATCACTAATCATAGAGAAATGCAAATCAAAACCACCACAATGAAATACCATCTCATGCCAGTCAGAATGGCTATTAATGAAAAGTCTAAAAACAACAGATGTTGGTGATGTTGTGGAGAAAAAAGTGATGTTTTTACACTGTTGGTGGGGATGTAAATTATTTCAACCATTGTGGAAGGCAGTGTGATGATTCCTTAAAGACCTAGAGGCAGAAATATCATTTGACCCAGCAATCCCATAACTGAGTATACACTCAAAGAAATATAAATCATTCTATTATATAGACACATGTACTTGTATGTTCATTGCAGCACTATTCACATTAGCAAAGATGAGGAATCAACCTAAATGCCCATCACTGATAAACTGGATGGAGAAAACATGGCACGTATACACCAGGGAATACTATACAGCCATAAAAACGAACAAGATCATGTTCTTTGCAGTGACATAGATGGAGCTGGAGGCCAGTATATTTTGTAAACTAATGCAGGAAGAACAGGAAACCAAATACTACATGTTCTCACTTAGAAGTGGGAGCTTGTGTTAGAAGTGGGAGAACAACGCACACTGGGACCTGTTGGTGGGTGGGGTTTAGGAGGAGGCAGAGGATCAGGAAGAATAGCTAGTGAATACTTTGCTTAATACCTGGGTGACGGGGTGATCTGTGCAGCAAACCAACATGGCACACATTTACCTACGTAATAAACCTGCACATCCTGCACATGTACTTGTTTACTTAAAATAAAAGGTGAAAAAAATATAGAAACAAACAAATAAAAAGAAACTACAAAAATCAAGGAAGTGCCTCTCAATCTTTAATTGTAAGGGGAGACTTATCCTTATACAGTATAATCTTAACTGTGGTTCTTAACCAAATGTGCATATATGATTCACCTGCCTTGAGCTTTTAATAAGTTAAACATAACCAATCTTCTGGGCCAAAGGTTCAAATTCATAGTGTCAGGTTTGTATTAAGATGTGTAGCTGGGAGTTTCAGAAGCCTGATGGATAATAGAAATTCTTTAAACAACTGTTTAAAGAAAGTTATTTTATTAAGATATTCTATGGCTACTGCTTTCTTGTATTAATATCCCAAATGAACATAAGATCATTTGAGAGGGTGGCAAACATATCAAAACTGATTTCAACCCTTTCAGCTAAAATACTAAGGAAATTGTGATGTGGCAAATCTATGTAGACTGACTTGCAGGGTTCCACTTTATCTGTGCCAGATATTTACATAAATATTTTACTTTACTTAATGACATTTTAGTTTCTCCTAACAAACTTATGAGATAGGTGAGCCATTATTATCACCCTCATTTTGCACATAAGAAAACTGAGGCATAGGGAGATTAGGCAACTTACTCAAATTTATATTTCTAGTAAGTGACAGAGTGGAGATTTGAACCCATCTGGCTCTAGACCGCTATGAGTAATATCTCAAGGAGCAGCTTAAATTCTCACTCACCCAGTATTTTATCAACTGACATATGAAATAAAGAAACAGAAGTATATAATTTGTTAATATCAGAAACCTTAGCCCTAAATTTCAATTTTAAATGTAATATTTAGAACCTTTAATAATTGTAACTGTCAAATAATGTTATTTATACTTTATTAAAATAAGAATTGGCATAATTAGCTTTATTATTTTTCGTATGTATTTTGCTTGTTTCATCTTCCTTTTTAAACTCCACATATATATATCTGGTTAAAACAATAAAAGGTTATGCTTTGTCAAGAGGAAACTAGTCAGTCAAATGAATCAGAATCAGACTGTGAAAAGAGAAAATCTGCTAAAACCACCACTGCCAGAAAGGCTACATTTAAGATCATAAAAATCAACAAGTGATAAAACACATAACAATTTTAATTAAATATAGCATACAGTTGAGGTCATTACATAATCAGAATTAATTTCCCATTTTATAGCCATAATTATTTCCCCTTATTAAATCTTTGTAAATAGATTAAACATAAAACATTAATCAGAGGAAAAAATTAGAAGACTTTATAAAAAGTGTTTTCGTTATTTGAAGTAGCAATTTTTATTAGTTGATATTGAAAAGTTTAAATTACCATCCAGACTTACCAGTTGTTTCTTAGGATGCAAGCACTCCACTAACTTACCTTTTCAATAATCTTATAACAAGCCTGTGATTACTCCTCTATCTCTCTTATCAAAATGAGGTACCTTCAGCTATTTTACACATTCTCTTCAATGTTTATCAAAATCTCTCATTTTATTCTATTTGAATTAGAAATTATCTCCAAGACATGTCTGTCACCCATAACTATATAGTGGGCCACACTTTTTTATTTTTATTTTCTTGCCCCTGGGTGGTCAGTTCATATCCACACTGTCCTTTGCTTCACCCAGGGCATTCACACTGCCCGACAGTATTTAATTTGCTGCTTCTTAATGCCCCTACTCTTAAGCAAAATGGTAACATGGGGTTAAGTAGAAAAATGTGCCTTTCCTCAAAGCAGTTGAGTGAGATTTGCAAGGAAATGTTTCTAATACCTATACTTGCCTATGATGACTCAATGGAAATGGCAAACTTGGAAGCTGCAAACAACTCCAAGTGCACACACACACCTACATGCACTAGCCCCATTGATTTCCTTGCTATGGTTTGGATATGGTTTGTTTGGTCCCACCAAGTTTCATATCGGTATTTGATCTGCAGTGCTGGAGGTGAGGCCTGGTGGAAGTTACTTGAGTCACAGGGGAAGATATCTCATGAATCGCTTGGTGCCATTCCCAAGAGTGAGTGAGCTCTCACTCTTAAGTTCTAAAGAGAACTAGTGACTGAAAAGAGCCTCGCACTGCCCCCTCTCCTGTCATATGACATATGCCCCCTCTCCTGTCATATGACACTGCCCCCTCTCCTACACACACTGGCTTGCCTTCTTCTGCAAAGAGCAAAAGCAGCCTGAAGTCCTCCTCGGAAGCAAATGCTGAGGCCATGCTTTGTGTTCAGCCTCCAGAAACATGAGCCAAATAAACCTCTTTTCTTTGTAAATTACCAATCCTCGGGTATTTATTTATAGCAACCCAAATGAACTGAGCTCTGAATTTCCCGTTTAGCTGTTGCATCACTCCCAGTCAATTTTGTCATGCCTACCCCCTCTGCCTCTCCCTTTATTCTCATTACGTATTGTGGAGGTTAGCTTTCAAAGATCTCAAGTTTTACATTGCTTTTTTTTTTTTCTTTAAAAACTCTATCCAGTATCAGAAGAAGAGCTAGTTATCCAATGCCTGTCTAAAGTCTTTACTGTAAGAAATGATTTATGTTTTCTCTCTTTCGTAAGACATCCCACAGTCTCTCTCTCTCTCTTTTTTTTTTTTTTTGAGACTGAGTCTCGCTCTGTCACCCAGGGTGGAGTGCAGTGGCGCAATCTCGGCTCACTGCAATCTCCGCCTCCTGGGTTCATGCCATTCTCCTGCCTCAGCCTCCCAAGAAGCTGGGACTACAGGCGCCCGCCACCACGCCCGGCTAATTTTTTTTTTTTTTTTTTTATTTTTAGTAGAGACAGGGTTTCACCGTGTTTGCCAGGATGGTCTCGATCTCCTGACCTCGTGATTCACCCACCTCTGCCTCCCAAAGTGCTGGGATTATAGGCTTGAGCCACCACTCCCAGTCTCTCTTTTCAGTATCTTCAACAATCAGTCTCAAATATTCTGATGGTTCTTTTTTTTTTTAATTTCAAGCATATTCAAGCCATTTCTTTGCTGTAACAAATTTTTAAAGTAAAACAAAATTATAAATAATCATACAATTGTGACTTCTCCCACAATAAAAATGCTATTTTTTTTTATTTTTCATATTTCTAAGCTCTTTGTTCTCTCTCTACAACCACAATTTCCTCACTGTGTATAACCACTATTCAGTTTCTAATTTAGCATAAAAAAAAAAAAGAAAGAATAGCCCAATTAATAGACTATAACCTATGAATTGTAGGAGTGTATTAGGGTTTTCTAGAGGGACAGAAATAATATGATAGATGTATGTATAAAGAAGAGTTGATTAAGGAGTAGTGGCACACATGATCACAAGGCAAGGTACCATAATAGATCATCTGCCAGCTGAGGAGCAAGAAAGCCAGTCTGAGTCCCCAAACCTGGAAAGTAGGGAAGCCAACAGGTCAGACTTCAGTCTGTGGTCAAAGGTCCCAAAGCTGAAGAATTTGGGGTCTGACGTTTGAAGGCAGGAAGCATGTAGCACAGGAGAACCATGTAGGCTGGAAGACTCAGCCAGTCTAGGTAGTCCACATTCTTCTGCCTGCTTTTATTCTAGCCATGCTGTCAGCTGATTAAATTGTGCCCACCTGGATTGAGGGTGGGTCTGCCTTTCCCGGTCCATTGATTCCAATGTTAATCTCTTTTTGCAACACCCTCACAGAAATACCCAGGAACAATACTTTGCCTCCTTCAATCCAATCAAGTTGACACTCAATATTAACCATCACATGGGGATTTACTTGGAGAAATACTGCAGTTTGTATTCTAAGGAGTGCTTATCTTTGTTGACCGTAAAGATTATGCCAGAAAATTCTTTTAAGTATATGTTTAATACACAGATTATGTATAGAAAAATACTTGAATGAGTAAGTAGTTTTTATTTAACTAATTATGGTATTCCTTACTTCTTATTTCGTGTAGTTATTTTTTTTCTTATGGATAATATTTGATCATGCTTTTTTCTGAAACTCTATTGTGCTTTTCCCTTATAGCAATGCTAATGTTCCAACCATATTTAAATATGTTGACATTTTATCTTATATTGTTCACATATTGCTGGCATATGAACTATGTTTGGATTATATTTTTGTTGTCCATGGAACACTGAATATAGTGGGCACTCAATATTTGTATATCTTTTTTTTTTAACTAAATTAATCATGACAAAATGTTACACTTTTTGGTTGTTGTTGTTACTATTTCTTTTTTTTCTTTTCTTTTTTTTTAGATGGAGTTTTGCTCTTGTTGCCCAGGCTGGAGTGCAATGGCACGATCTCGGCTCACTGCAACCTCTGCCTCCCAGGTTCAAGCGATTCTCCTGCCTCAGCCTCCAGAGTAGCTGGGATTACAGGAATGCGCCACCATGCCTGGCTAGTTTTTTCTTGTATTTTTAGTAGAGATGAGGTTTCCCCATTTGGTAAGGCTGGTCTCCAACTCCCAACTTTAGGTGATGCTCCCACCTTGGCCTACCAAAGTGCTGGGATTATAGGCGTGAGCCACTGCTCCCGGCCTATTTCTTTAAATCGATGAAAGATACAGCTTTTCATATGCACAGGCTCAGAATAGGTACAAGTCATGAAAGCTTGCTGTTTTCCACGTAAGGATTTGATTGTTTAACTGTCAGAGAAATCACTGAAATGTTATAATATTTTGTTTAACACGTTTTTTTAAGTAAGTGAAACAGTAGGTTCATGGGACAAAGTTTTATATGGTGTATTAGTCTGTTTTCACACTGCTAATAAAGACATACTCAAGACTGGGCAATTCACAAAAGAAAGGGGATTAATGGATTCCCAGTTCCACATGGCTCACAATCATGGCTGAAAGTGAAAGGCACATTTCACATGGTGGCAGAAAGATCAGAATGAGAGCCAAGCAAGTGGGGTTTCCCCCTTATAAAACCATCAGATCTCAAAAGACTTATTCATTACCACAAAAACTGTATGCGGGAAACTGCCCCCATGGTTCACTTATCTGCCACTGGGTCCCTCCCACAACATGAGGAAATTATGGAAGCTACAATTCAAGATGAGATTTGGGTGGGGACACAGCCAAACCATATCATATGTCAAAACCTTTCATCATATACTTGCTCAGTATCTGGTGTAAATCGCAAACTGATAATAACATTGGAAAAACAGAAAATGTCTCCATATCTAACCCCTGGTTCCTATGACTATATTATACTAAATGGAAATGTAGATCTCTATTTATTGAATGGTATGGAAGAAATAATGCACCTTCTCAGGTGTTACTTTTTTATATTAACTCATTTGTCTTCCTGTCCTTAGAAGGCTGTCAGGTTAATGCAAAAAGGACACTATATAACTAAGTATAGAAAATTTTAATAACAGAAAAATTAGGAACAAAGTTAGCTGCATATTGACAGTTGCAGCTGCATATGCATTCCATGCATATGCATTAATATGCAGACAACTGCATATTGTATTTAAAATACATATTCCTTAGTATATAACATCTTGTACCAGCAAACATTCTCATTATTGATTTCAAGTATGGCAGTTACCTGTCAGATTCTTCATCCCTAACTTCCTCATCTCTCTGATGGTAATAAGTGTCAAGATTGTCTGAGAATGTGAATTTTAACAAACTCTACATATAATTCATATACTGACTGAATTTTGAAATCAAATTTATTAAAATATAATTTATGTGAAATAAAATGCACATATTTTTGTTCTATAGTTCAGTTGATGGACATTTGGGTTATTAGATTTGAGTTTTTATGAATATCAGTATACAGAATTTTGTTTAGATATTACTTTTATTTCTTTTGTATAAATATCTACCTCAAAATAATTACGTTTTATTGTAACACCACCTGCAACATATGAAAGTTCCGGCAGGCGCGGTGGCTCAAACCTGTAATCCCAGCACTTTGGGAGGCTGAGACGGGCGGATCACGAGGTCAGGAGATCGAGACCATCCTGGCTAACACAGTGAAATCCCGTCTCTACTAAAAAAATACAAAAAACTAGCTGGGCGAGGTGGCGGGTGCCTGTAGTCCCAGCTACCTGGGAGGCTGAGGCAGGAGAATGGCGTGAACCCGGGAGGCGGAGCTTGCAGTGAGCTGAGATCTGGCCACTGCACTCCAGCCTGGGCGACAGAGTAAGACTCCGTCTCAACCAAAAAAAAAAAAAAAAAGAAAAGAAAGTTCCAGTTGTTCCATATCCTTGCCAACACTTGAAGTAGACTACTTTGTGGGCTTTTTAGTACATGCATATTCATATTTTTTGTGCTTTAAATTTGAATTCAATGAAGACAAATACTATTGAGCATCTATTTGTGTGTGCTTTATTATCTATCTATGTAACTTCTTTTAATAAGGTTTTCTTCTTTTTTTATTTTATGGAAGAATTGGTATAAAAATAGTATTATTTCTTCCTTAAATGTTTGGTAGAATTCACCACTGAAGCTATTTGAGCCTGAAGTTTTCCTTGGAAGGCTTCTAATTATAAATTCAATTTATTAACGAATTTCAAATTTTTACTTTTGTTTTTCTTGGGTGAATCTTGCTCAATTTTGTGTTTCAAGGAATTGTCATCGTATTAAAGCATTCAAATCTATTAACACAAAATTCTTCATAATACTCCAGTAATTTTATATGAATACCAATATCATTGGTACTATTTATTTCTTCATTCATTATATTTATACTTATTCTCGTTTCTTTTTCTTTTCTTTCCTTTAGTTATTATTTCCTGTGTTATTATCAATCTAGCTAGAGCTTAGTCAATTTTATTGATCTTTTCAAATAACTAACTTTGATTCCATTTGTTTTCTACCATTTTGTTTTTTTCTCTGTTTTCTTTCACTCATTTCTCCGCCTATATTAATATGCCCTTCCTTCACACTTCTGAGATTCTCAGTACACTAATACTAGACTGCTTGAAAGTTCACATGTATCACTGACTATTCATTATTTCTCTGCTCTTCCTCTCTGCAAATCAAATAGAATAGTTTCTCTTGACTTATCTTCAATTTAACTGATCTTTTATTCTACAGTATCTAATCTACTTTTAATCTACTATTCAAAACATTGGGTGAAATTATATTTTTGATATTGAATAACTATTTTACCTGCCAGAGACCAATTTTGTCATCTTCAAATAGTTTTCATTTCCCTTATTATTATGTTTACATTTTTTCTTTTCAATTTCAAAGCATAGTTGTGATAGCTCTTTTAAAGTTCTTGTCTGCTAATTCATCATCTTGTTTATTTCTGTTTCTATAGATTAATTTATTTTCAACTATGTGCCACATTTTTTATTGTTGAATTGACTTGTTAAATTTTTTCTTCTTCTTTTTAACAGTACTGATTTTCTTCTGTTGGGCAGGTATTTTATTTTCAGATTAAGTAAATTAATATAGGACTATCTCAGGCTTTACTCTAAGGCTCATTTTAGCTGTACTCCTAAGGAGTGAGTGGTCTTTCTAGGATACCTACTAAGTTCCCAGGGTTCAAGAAAGTCAATATGCTTTGATATTTGGATATTGAACTCCCCCTCCATTTGGTTAGCAGAAGTCATTTTTTAACTTCAAGCTACTTTGAAGTTCTTGATTCTCTGGTAGTTATTCTTTGCCCAGACTTGTGAAGTCTCAGCCCATGTAATGAGAACTTATTACAGGAGGTCCTCAAATAATATCATTTTGTTCAATGTCATTTTGTTTAAATGATAAGAAAAAAAATGATTTCTGTCCATGGAGTTTGCATGTGTTTGTGGAGTTAGCATGCCCTCCCTGTGTTTGTGTGGGTTGTCTCCGGCTACACAGGTTTCCTACCAGATCTTATAGATGTGCTTGTTAGGTCAATTTGTATGTCTAAATTGATACTTTTGTGACCGGAAATATTCTGCAGGAACTTAACTCCTGTTTTGGTCAATTAGTCTATGGTAAAATCAATTTAATTATGTGTCATTTTACTTAAAGTTGAAGTTTTCAGGAACCTATTGAGGACATTAACTCAGGATTTACTATATTCAGTAAAGAAGGCAAGTAGTTCCTTACAGAGATTTCCAAAGCTCTTTTTCTACATAGGCACCTCCTCTCAGCTATTAAGGTGAATAAATTCTGCCTTAGTTCCCCCATGTACTGATCTCTGTCTCCAAACCAGCATGCTCTATTTGAATTTCCTCTTCTAAAATCAGGAAGTGCCTCTAGTCAGGTTTCACAGTGCTGTGTGTCCTATTGTCTGATGTCTGCAAACAATCATTTCTTACATCTTGCCAACTTTTCTAGTCGTTTACATTGAGAAGGCTATTCCGGTGCTATCATCCCAATCACAGCTGAAATAAGAAGTCCCTTGCTCACTAAACTGTGAGAACTCCTCTTTATTAACACTAAAAAAAACAAAAAAATAAGTCCAGTAATGTGTTCAGTAGGCTTATCATCATTCCCAAGTATTCTGTCCTTGAAATCACATTTAATACTCTTGACCACCCTTCCTCTTTTATTATAGACTTTCTCCTTTTACTTGATGTAATTTATCAGAAGGGTATGCTAAAGACCTCAGATAAACAGTATTTTGAATTCCTTTTCTGGCTCCACAATCTTTAATATTCCAATCCATTACAAATTCAATTTCCAGATAGATTATTCTTAAATATATTTTGAGTTTCTGGTCAAAGCTTTAAATGATTTCACATTTCTTCTGCAAGTTACATTTCTCTAACAGTTAATGCTATATAAATGTGAACTTCTGTGTCTTTAAGCTTATGTTTCTCTCATTACAACATATTTTCTTTGTCAAAAATAATCACCATAATATTTATGTGGTACACGTATCATATATGACTTTATTGTTTTTGTTTTCTTATTTAACTGCTATTTTTCTTTAAATCTGAGTTTGCCAGATAAAATATAAGATGATCAGTTATGTTTAAAATTCAGATAAGCAGTTGTTAAGTTTTAGTAGAAATACATACCAAATATTGCATGAGGCATATTTACACTAATACATTATCCATTGTTTATCTGAAATTCAAATTTAGGCATCTTGGGTTTGTTGTTTATTTTGCTAGATATGCAAACTACATTTAAATTGCTACCTATTTTTAAGTTTAGACTTAAATTATGTATTCTATATACATTTCCATTTCTTCACTAATAATCACTTATTCATATTCTCTGAATATTAACCTACATTCTGTAAAATAGGACTTTATAATTATATATAAAATAGATATATATATTACATTAAATAAATGAATTTTAATTGCATTAATTTCACCTCCCACCTAAAGGCAGATGTTTTATCTTATTTATAATTCTTCCAGCAATTGTAATATAAATCTTAACAATCACCAATTGCTTATGAAGATTATTACAGTTGGCTAACATTTTACATTTAATATTTATTTTAATTTTATTTCAAATGAATACTTTTCAGAAGGAACATTGACTGATTTATTTTTTCAGATTTAAAGAAGTAATAAATGTCACACACAGACAAAATAAAAAAACAGAATGCAAGAGACCTCATGCCCATTACATAGTCCCTTTCCAACTCCTTCTTTCTGTATACTTTATTTTCTCCTTTAATTCCCATTCTCTTTCATAATAACTATCAATGCTTTAATTTGTTCCTTTATTTTTTCTCCTGAGCTGCTAGTAAAAATTAATTCTTTTCCTCCCATCTTTTGTAACTTCAATCTATTCTTTTATAAAGTAATCCGTGGCATCTATCTGAAAGCATACCTGATTATTTCAGTATGCTGACTATAATTTCAGTGATGTACACTGTCGTCATGAGAGCTTTAATCAACTTAGCATCATATATAGTCACCTGCCTCTCCAGCTACACGTTCCATTATTCCTTGTCTTATGGTGTAGCTTTTGTGAAAGGTTATTCAGATTACATGTTGTGCCAAGATCACGTGACTTTGATCTTGCTCTTTCCTGTCAGGAAGACTTTTCCTTCATTTATACTCATTGTTAATCTCCATTATTCTTTAAAGCCTCTATTCAGAATGAGTCTCCTCTGCTCACTTTGACTGTACAGGCTCTCGCTGAAGTCCATTCATCTGTGTTCACATATCATCCTGTAAATAAGTCTTTATTAAAATTTTTGAAGAATACAGAATACCTGTTTTAATTTTTGTTTTCTTTATTGCAATCAATAGTATTCAAAGACAGGAGACTGACTTATCTTTATATTTAAATAACCTAGGAACTAATCTGATTTCAGCACTACACTAAGAATATCTTGTTTGCATAAAAGAATTTATGTCAAAATATGAGAATAAAGAGAGAGAAAGAGTGAAGTTTGTGTTTCACAAGTTTTATAAACATAAAACATATACTTTAGTCACTTTCAAAGAAAACAATAACAGAAAAGAATACTGTAGGTCGAATAATAAATTCATAGGAATTACAGGGATGAAAACAATGTTATTGTTTATAAGCAAGATGTAAAATACATTAGAATAAAATATGTCAATACGTCACTTAAGTTTAGGCAGTCCTTGAGAATCTACTTTACATATTTCTTAAAATTATCTATTAAAATTTGGATTCACAAAAACTAATACAATTCATATCATATTTTATTTTATAAAATCTGAAATAGAATAATTAAAATTTGAAATATAAAATTGTAGTTTTAAAGGAAATAGATATATTTTGTTAATATAATTACTCTTCCTAATGATGTATCCTTTCCTCATAAATGATCAAACCCATAAATTAGAATAAAATATCTCACCTGCTGCGGTGGCTCATGCCTGTAATCTCAGCACTTTGGGAGGCTGAAGCGTGTGGATTACCTGAGGTCAGGAGATTGAGACCAGCCTGACCAACATGGGGAAACCCCATCTTTACTAAAAATACAAAAATTAGCCGGGCATGGTAGCGCATGCCTGTAGTCCCAGCTACTCAGGAGGCTGAGGCAGGATAATTGCTTGAACCTGGGGGCAGAGGCTGCAGTGAGCCGAGATTGTGCCACTGCACTCCAGCCTGGGTGACAGAGTGAGACTCCGTCTCAAAACAAAAACAAAAACAAAAAGAATAAAAGATCTCAACGATCTGAAGAGATCCTCAGGTTGCTAATCTTAGCTTGGTTATTATTAAAATATTTATTCTTTATATGCCAGCTTAGAGCCTCTAGAAACCTCAACGTATATGTAGATATAGCTTCCAAATTTACCAAAATTGTATTTTTAAAAAATGTTAAATTTAAAAATTGTGTCCTAGAGGTGTAAAAAAGAAATTATAGTTTTTATCTTGACAAAAAAAATATTCTTAGGGCACATATGTTGAATTCAACTGCTATACCAGATATTATTTCATTCAGCTATTATTTCATTCATCACATAACAGCAAACCAAATCACTTTTACAGAGGAGAAAATCGGGCTGCAAAAGCTTAATCTAAAGTCACTGCTTATGATTGGAAAGAGCTGAATTTGAATGCACTTTTATCTAGTGTCAAAGACAAGCTGATGCTCTTAACCTAGCACCTTGCTGAACCCCATGCATCATATTCTAAAAGAGAAACACCAGTGAGTTTCTTGCTGGGCATGTAGATAAGTTTTGGATCTTTAAGTTCAAAATGATGTTAACTAGACTTTTTTCTCCTACTTGTTAGTATCATCTCAAACTCTTTCTGAACATTCTTTTATGCTGTTTCAGCATTTATCTTATATAAAGAAATCTCTTTTTTGCCCAAACTTTATTACCTTTTAGAATAATCAAATCAGGGAAATAAATGTTGTTTATATCACTTAGGCCTGCATTATGATGAATTCCCATCAGCAGTTTTCAGAAGCTATCTTCATTAACTCTTCCAAGTGCTTTGAAATCCTCTAAAATGGTCATTTATTTCCCTAGTCACTAACAGTAATCCAGGCAATGTGTCTTTCCCAGCTGCCAATAATACTGATTTATATGTTCTGTTTGAAATTTTTCGTGTTACAATCAAATGGTAATTTTATTTCCCTGCTCAGTTACTTGCTGAAAAATAGTAGAATTTGTTTACACTTCGCCCCTGTAGAACAATATGTACTTCAGGCAAAAGTGTATTGTAAAGGATAAAATATATTTTGTTTACAGCCCTGTATACAGCCAGAATCAGTTTGTGAATCTAATATTATCACTCTGACTAACCTGAAAATCAATTCGACTTATTAGTGTGGAAATGAGACCTACTAATATGACGAATATATAGTGTATGTAGATGCCCAGGGTTTTATTTTGTTTTTAAATGTCAAACTCTGTGTCTATAACAAATAATCAAAATGTTACAATTACCATGCTGTAACACGTTTGAACCAATACATGAGGACTGAGAGAAATGCAGAAATGCCACATTTATTACTACTATGAATGTTGTATATTATTGCTAGTACTTACACATAAGTGCTTCCCACAAGGAAGTTAACAAATACAGAAATAATTTGATGAGAAAGAAGTTACTCAAAGTAATTTCCAAATGCAGTTGAGTTTAATTTGACAGAAAATGTGTATATTTGGACCTAAAGGCCTAATTAGATGTTAATGGTAGTAGAGAGAGATCCTCACGGCAATTCAGTTAAATGTTACTATTTCCATTCTCCAACAGTGGAATATGTGTGAGGTAGAAAAGGAGTATAGTCCTTCAAATATCAGATAGTGAATGTTTCAGTAACATAAATAAAATATTTGGTGTAAACCAAAAAGTATCTGAGATAGGTCTCAATCAATTTAGAAGTTTATTTTGCCAAGGTTAAGAACATGCACCAAAGAAATAAACATGGAATAACAGAAACAGACTGTGATCTGTGCCTTTCTCGGAAGAAGATGATAAACAAAATTTTTAGTGGTGGATTAGTTCAAAAACACGGAAAATGAATTAGATTTTCAGTTATTAACTGCATTTTATAGAATACAGTTATGACATCAAGTATACAAAAATCCAAAGGACACATATAACTATCAAACTTATTTCTGTGTTGGCTAATTTATACTATTCATTTTTTTCCCAGGATGTCAAGAGTTCATTAAGCCACACTGAGAAGTTTACTTTCCAAAAATACAACCTAACCCCATAAGACTCCAAAATGATTTAAAATGTATTTATTTTTCTACTATAGCATAGCTGAAACAGTATGCATTTGCAATCAGAGAATGAGTAATTGGAAAGATTTAGAGGTCACCACAAGCAAGTCACCTTCCATCCCTCCCTTTTTGTCATTTAACCAGGCAAAAGACTCCTTGTACCTAGCAACAGAATGCCTTTGGGCATGTACTGTATTGGATTTCATGTCAGGTCATGCAGGGCTGGTAATGAACTCTGAGCAGTACACTCCGAACATAACAGAGAATGTAGCTTTGAATCATTAAATTAGTTTTCTGTCATCTAAGCCCATGCTAAATGACACTTGTTTTCTCCAAGTCTATAAATGATCGATGGTCTGATATTTTAAAATACTCAGAAGGCATTCTTAACTGTAACTCCTCTAGCTGACTACATGTGTTAGAAATAACACATTTATCTCTCTCTCTCTCTCTCAATAAACATTGAACATGTGTCATTAGAAAATTACTTGTCATATATGTATGTCAGAACACTGGATTTGTTTAACAAGCTCACTGCTATGTAAAAAGCTAGTATTTATTCTAAGTACTAAATATGAATACATATAATTATTTAGTATTATAGCTGTATCAAAAAGTCTAAGAAACTCTAAATATTTGTTATGAAATAATTTCACATATACAGAGAAATATAAATAATACTGCAGGAAGTATTGCAGTATACCTAACAAATACTCACATTTAATAATTGTTCAATTTTTGCTACATTGGCTTTATTTACTCACACAGAAAATCAAATATTGAAAAACTAAAATATTTACAATTATTTACAGCTATTATAACATTTTACTTCTCAGGTCTTTAACAAATATACTCAAATCATAGAGAAAATTTTTCTCATCTAACGACAATTCTAATATCATGCTAACAAAATCAGCAATAATTCTTAATATTATCTAAAACACATCCCATTTCTAACTTTCTCAACTTTTTCCCAAAATGCTATTCACTTCCCCTCAAACAAAAAAAAAGCTCAATGACCACACATTTTATTTGTTCTTATGTTATTATGCTATTTATTTTAGTACAGTGTCGGCCTTTTCTTTTTTTGTTATTTAATTTATATTCCCCTGTCTTCTTCATTCCTTTAAACTGGAAATTAGCTCCTAATGAGAGGAGATAGATGCGATTCAGATTGAAGGATTTAACACCCAGTGACAGATAGTGTCATTTTTTTCTCTCCAATTCACTGTTACTATTTTCTATTTGTAAATAATGTGTAATCCATGCCATGATACTTTGGAAATCTGAATATTAACAACATTTTAACCATTGGCTTTAGGATTGATTTGTGATTCTTTCCTGAATCAATTATTTCACTGGGGAGGAACTGGCAATTTTCTAATTCTATGATTGCTTTTAGTATGTTATACTAGCTTTATTATTGTTAGGGTATGATATATTCATCATTTGGAGTTATTTGTTGAATTAAGTGTAATTTCTAAAGAAATGTCAGAACAATAGTTTACCTATTTCTTTAATATCAATTTTCAGAGTAAGAAGCAGATATGTCAGAAAAATCTAACTGTGATAGTAAATAGTTTTATTTGTTTGGTGTCTTAGTTCCTTCAGGCAGATATAACAAAATACCATAAACCAGGTATCTTATAAACAACAGAAATTAAATTTTCACTGGCCTGGAGTCTTGGGAGTCCAAGATAAAGGTATCAGCAAATTTGGTGTTTGATGAGGGCCTACTTTTTGTTCACAGATGTCACCTTCTACAGGTGCCCTCACATTGTGGTGTAAACCAAAAAGTATCTGAGACAGGTCTCAATCAATTTAGAAGTTTATTTTGCCAAGGTTAAGAACACGCACCAAAGAAATCAACATGGAATCACAGAATCAGACTGTGATCTGTGCCTTCCTCCAAAGATGATTATGAGGGCTTCAGCATTTAAAGGGGAAAAGTGGGCTGGAAGGGAATTAAGGAGGGTATGGTAATCCACATATTGCAAGAGAAAAGAAGCAGGAAGGGGAATAGTCCATGAACTGAGACATCAAAGAGCTTATTTAAGTAAATATAGGCCAAATATATACTCTACTAGCACCAGTGTAGCGAACTCTTACTGTAAGCACCACCGAGTGGCCTGGAGGTCTAGTTGAACAATCCAATGAAAAATCTGCTGACTCATGTACACAACACTTAAGAATGAGATAAGCATCTTTAAACCTCCACCTCCCTGTCTGGGCAGGAGGCTGAGAGCCTATGCACAAACCGATTACAACACTACTATAATAAGCATTTGAGAAAACCACTAAACTAAAACTATCTATAACCAAGGAGTTCATGCAGAACCACTGGTATCAGTGAAATGGTAGTCTCATACATCAGTGGAACAAAATATAGAATCCAGAAATATATCAAGCTTTACAGTAATTGATATTAGCAAAGGTTAAAATGCAATTAAATGGAGAACGGCAGATTTTTCAACAAATGGTGCTAAAAATATTGGACATCATATACAAAAAGTAAACCTTGATTATGCCTAATGACTTATACCAAAATATTGCAAAATAAATTAAAAGACTAAATGCATAACCTAAAACTATATAGCTTGTAGAAAAAAGCTATCAATGGTTTCTCAGGTTTCAGACTTGCTTGGGGCCTGTAGCCACTTGGTGTTGGCTGATTTGACCCAGCAATGCAGTCATTTAATCAAAAATCTCTGAAATAATTTTCTTTGACCCCATGTCCCACAGCCAGTCCCCACTGGCGCAAGGGATGGGCTCCCACAACTTTGGGCAGCTTCACTCCTGTAGCTCTGCAGAGTAGAGCCCCTGTGGCTGTTTTCACCACCTGGCATTAAGTGCTTGTGGCTTTTCCAGGCGCACGGTGCAAGCCGTCAGTGTGTGAATCATTCTGGGATCTGGAGGATGGTAGCCCTCTCCCCTCGGCTCCAATAGACAGTGCCCCAATAGACAGGGACTCTGTATGGGAGCTGCAGCCCCACATTTCCCTTTCACACTGCCCTAGCAGACATTCTCCATTAGGGCTCTGCCTCTTCATCAGACTTCTACCCGGACACTCAGGCAAATACATCCTCTGAAATCTAGGCAGAGGCTCAAAAGTCTCAACTCTTGCTGTCTGTGCACCCAAAGGCTTCACACAATGTGTAAGCCTCCAAGGCTTACGACTTGCACCCTCTGGAGCAGTGGCCTGAGATGTATCTGGGGCCCATTAGCCACAGATGAAGCTAGAGTAGCTGGGACACAGGGAGTAGTGTTCCAAGGTTGCACAGGGCAGCATGGACCTGGTCATGACCCATGAAATCATCCTTACCTCCTAGACATTGGGCCTGTGGTGGGAGAAACAGACACAAAGTTCTCTAAAATGCCTTTGAAGGATTTTCCTCAGTGTTTTGACTTTTGACATTCAGCTCCTCTTTACTAATGAAAATTTTTGCTCTGGTAAAAATTAGGGGGGTTAAAAACCAGAAATTTATTTTTTTACCATTCTGGAGGTAGGAAATCAAAAATCAAGATGTTGGCAGGTTGAGTTTCTCCCACGGCCTTTCTCCTTGGTTTGCAAATGGCTGACTTGTGTGTGTCCTCACATGGTCTTTCCTCTGTGCATGACCATCCTTAATGTCTCTTTCTCTTGTTTTGAGGACACTGACCACACTGGATAAGGGTCCCATCTTATATGACCTAATTAACCATCATTATCTCTTTAATGACCTTGTCTCCAAATATGGTTATATCCTAAGGTCTAGGAGTTGTAATGCCAATATGTAAATATGCAAGTACTATAGTTCAGACTAACAAGAATACTGAATTATGCGGTGAAAAAATTGTTGTGTATGGATTCAGAGGCTTCAGTTTTAATTCTAGTTCTAGTAGTTGGTAACCTGTGATAGGTAACTTAATTCTCCCAACCAAGGCTTTCCTCATGTCTGATGGAAAGGGGCTAGGATTAGGCTAAATTGATTGCTCTGAAAATTAGAAAAAATATTTGTGATTTGCTGGACACATGCCAATAAATATGTCCTCTTGTTGAAATAATTAATGTTTCCTCTCATTTCACATGAACAAATTCAACAAAATATCACTTTTTAGCATAATTTTGAAGAAAAGTAGCTAATTTTATTAAAATTTGCATGCGTGTGTTTATGTCTAACACTGAGCCTCTTAATTGGGTGCCATGAATGACTTGCAGGTTCCGGAGCTATTGATATTCTCAAAACCATGTTTTGAACAGTCCCTTCTTTCTCCTTAAGTTTGTTACACAAATATCATCATTCTCTGTATTTGCATTTTATAAAGAAGTTTGAGAAGCTCCATCTTTATGAGAACATACACATATTTGAATAATGTTAAGGTGCACATAAAATTAAATTAGCAGTTTATTTCACCACAATATACAAATGACAAAGAATGAGGATTTTCAAGAAAAGTGCAAGTTTTAGAGTAATTTAAGGAGGTTTTTAAATGTTGCTTAAACTTTTTGCAATAATTACAAACCTAAAGATAACCTTAAAATTTGATACTTAAAACTATTTTCTCATTGAAATGAATCTGTGATCCAATTTTATAGGAAATTCAAATAAATATTTTTTCTGCATTATCAACATAAACAAAAATACCTGCATGAAAGTAGACATCATTGACAAAAAGTAAAAAGATGGCTTTTTTTTTTTTTGTAGCTGGCATCCATCCTTCTAATTTAATGATGGCAGGAAAATAATTTTTAATTGTCAACAAACTGTAAATAACATGATACAAAATTGGTTTATTCAAATAATCTTCTCAATAAAAGCCTATATTTGATTTTTCCCAGCTGCAATCCATTTCTGAATTTATGACGGGTCTCAGGAAAAAAAAGACCAGCAACTGCATTAGCCTTTTGCTCTTCTGATTACACAGGAATGCCATCTAGTGTCAAAACAGTAACTGCATCCTTTCCGTCCAGTGGAATACTACTGATTGCTTATGGGGAGAAAATGACAACATTTCACACTACTTTTCTGTAAAAGAAGCTTTAAAGAAATATATCACAATGAATATTTGGAGACTACCTGTCTATAAATTAGCAACACAAAGAACGCAGCCCAAGTAGACTTTCGTTATTTTTGTTTTTATAGAGTGAATTAAATTAAGTTTAATTTCATACAAAAAGATTCAAGACATTCTTTATAAGCAAATCATATTTAAGAAGGGAATTATCCAACAAGCTCAATGTTTCAACATTTTATATTTTAAAGTATACAATTCAGAAATATACCAAAATGTATTTTCTTTTTTGTTGTTGTTCATAATTTGTCTGTTATTAATTTCTACTAGAAATTTGGGAAACCAGTCATTGTAAATCTAGTTGAAAAATTATCTGGAATTGAAGTCATTTTAAACAATACTCTTTATTAAATGCTTACTACTATAATGAGGTTTCATTTGTAATTCTTAATATAAATTTGTGCATTCTATTTAGTATTGGTAATAATTCTTGAGTTTGTATTAAGTATTGAGATAAAAATGAAAATGAAAAACAAATTTATTAATTGAGTTTATTAGTTTCTGCTTTTGTAGCTGACTTATATGACTAAGAGAATTCCAGACACTTCATTTTTTCCCCTAGGGAGCCAGTTTGGCTTTATAAGTGTAATTAAGTATTGTCTCATTAATTAATATTGTTTCATAGATCAGTGTTTTATAAATGGTAGCATGCACTTGTGCAATGTGGTAATAAATAGCAGGAGATAAAGGTGTACATGAAAAGGGGATTTGTCTGGTAGCAGAAATTGTGTAAGAAAAGGAAAGGAGGCAATAGATAATGAAGTGAGTCTATACGAGCAGCCACAGTGGTTTATTTTTCTGGGTCTATACAACACAGTTGGATTTACCAGAGTAGAGGCTTGGTTATTAAATAACGGCCTGTACATGGCTCTCCTTTTTAGCTCCAACATTGAGCTACTATAGGAAAATTCAGAAAATTCTGCAAAAGGAGCATCCTCAAGCACCTGCAGCTAAGAAACTGATCCAAGACTAGGCCCAGCATAGTACCTGTACTAGTGTACAGGTACATACTACCTGTATCTAGTGTAGCACCATCTGCCCTAAGATGGACTTTTAGGTACAAGCTACCAGTTCTGACTGAACTCAACTTGAAATAGTGAAAGGCCAAGTTCTCAGTTCTGAAGTCAGGCACACATGATTGTTAGTCGTTCCTTTCCTATGTACTATGTGTAATATAAAATAATCAACCTACTTCTCAGGTTTGTTGTAAAAAAATGTTAGCTGCCGTGACTAGCACATTACAGAGGAAAGTGATATAAAAAATAATTTGAAAGGAATTCATGTATTAATAAGGAACAAAAACCAGGATTCAAACCTAGCTCTTACTGATTTTAAAATGCATACTTTTGTCCTGCAACAACACAAACACATTTCTAAGCCAAGTTCTATATATGTTAACCAAATCCACTTGATAAAATCACTTTAATCACTGTTCATGTTGGTAGAATAAGACAGTAGTGCTGTCTATGTATTGCTGTTTTTGCATTAAATATTTTGAATTACAGAAGAAAAAATATTAAATATGGTTTATTTCATCATCTTGCCAAAAGTTCAGTAGGGAGTGAATAGTTAAAAAAAACTTAGTAAAGAATTACAGCTTTTGTAAGAGAAATATCTAGATTAATGGTGAAGAGTAAGTCAACACTAATACTGGAAGTGACAGCAGAAAGCATTAATAGAGGAGGTAATAAGTGATGTAAGTCTGGAAGGATCAGTAGATGCTCACATGACAGACCAGGGAATGGGAAGTCATTGCATATGGAGGAAGCAATACAAACTGAGACATATATATTAGCTTGGTATATTCAGGGTATTGAAAGTAGTTTATTAAGCTTGTAAACACTTGAGGACTATATGAAGTAATCCATGTAAATCATTCTGAACAGTCCTTCCTTGTCAATAGCAAATACCTCACAAATTTAAGCTATGTTATATAATAATAGGCCAAGTGGGAAAAGAGTATAGCAGAAAACAAAGCCAGCAATATAGGCAAGTGGATAATCTCCAATTATCTATTACAAAGTCCCATAAATACTTTTTCTTTTCTGTAGATAATAGAAAGACAAAAAAGAATTATAATTTGAGAGTGTTGGAAGACTATTAGAAGGATGTCTCTGTTAGCTAGAGTAGAGAGAATTGGTTAGAAAATAATGTGAGGCTGTCAAGTTACAAAAGGGATGGTCAAGGCAAGAACCTAGACAATAGTCGAGTGATAGAGAGGAGAAACCCATAACTGAAATTTTGCACAACAAAGTAGACAGAACAGTGTCAATGACAGGACCTAGAGAGAGAGGTCAAGAATGACCTATTTACTTGAGTGATGATTTCACCAGGAAATTCAGAGCAAGAGAAACATTACTAATAAGACACAAAAATAGAAGCATCAGCTCAACACTCAACACAAATCTCATCACCCCCAAACTGGAAGCACATTAGTAATCATACAGTGTTTAAAAATGCTAACTGTTCCAGGTTGGTTTCTGAGGAAAACGGACTAAGGGGCAGAGACTGAAATCCTGGAGTTTCATCAGAGAGTGTGCCTGGGATTTGAGGAGGAACTAAGAAGAAGGAGGGATAGAGAGAGGCATGGTCAGTTGTGCTGAGGTCTCAATAAAGGCCTGTTTGCCCCATGCCGATCACTAAAACTGAGATGGCTCCACAGAATTTTCTTTACTTGTGTCAATTGTATGTATTTTTATGTTACTGTATTAATTGGGTGATAGATTTGGGCTGCACCAGAAAGTTCCAAGACACCTCACAGTTTCTTAGGCCAATGCACTTTCCCCAGAGAGCTGATGAGTGAAAGATGTGGACCGCTGCTGGCACTTGTGGAACCTGGAGAACATTCCTTCTCTACTGAAGGGGAAAGCGTGCGTGTGGGACAATGTCTCCTATGCCATCAGTTCTCAACCTCCCATATTTAAAATTGCCAAAATCGCTTTTGACAAATTATGTTCCTTATTGCTTACAGTGAATCAGTGTTTAAATTCAGTCACTTGTTTCCTAATAATAGCAAATTTTGTCCCCTCCTGTATCCCATTACTACTAATTTGTGACTCTCTTTACCCGGACTTTCTTATTTCTACCTGTCCCACCTAGAGTACATTCCTTCTTCAACTTTCATTTTAGGAGCTACATTAAAATATTTCTGTACCTTAGGAAAGATTAGTTTCCCCTATTAATCTGTCTCTTATATCCTAGTGATTCTTCATTGACTGGTGTGAATGTGATTCCTGAAAAATAATATATCTCAACTTACAGTTTTGCAGATCTTGCTTTACCTTGATCATAAATGTGTCTAAGCAACTCATAACAATTGCTAGAGCTTCTCAAGCCTATAATGGGTTTTTCTCATCTTGAAATTCTTAGTGAGACTTACATGAGGTACCATTGAGAGGCCATTAAAGAAGCAGATAAGAGAGCTTGGACAAATGCCTAAATTTAAATATTAGGTCTTTCATTTGTAGGCTCTCTGAAATTGATTTGTCTACTTCCTTTGCATTAGTTCACTCAGTTTTAAAATAGGGCTAATATTGGTACCTGCTTCATGGACTTGTTATGAAATTATAGGTACAAAGAATTTCATGTATGTAAAGGATTTACAACAGTTTTACCTCTTGGTAAGTATTAGTATATTTTAACTATTATTTGATATTGTTTCTTCTAAATACATGGATCAGATTCAACATTTTCCACAGTTACATCCCCCAAATGAGCATAATTTTTATTGTATTATGTTACTGACCAAATAGATTTACTATTCTAATTGTGCCATGCACACATAATATGAATAATATATAATATTTAAAAATGTATTTTTATTGTGTTATGAGTATTCTAAAAGTTAAGTAATTTGATTAGAAAATTTAGCTACCTGTTTCTTTAAAACTTTTATTTTAGTTTCAAGGGTACATGTACAGCTTTGTAATAGGTAAATTGCATGTCCCAGGAGTTTGGTGTACAGATTATTCTGTCACCCAGGTAATAAGCATAGCACCTGACTGGTAATTGTTCTAGCTTCACCTTCCTTCACCCTTCGCCCTCAAGTAGGCCCTGAAGTGTACTGTTTTCTACTTTGTGTCCATGTGTACTCAATGCTTAGCTCCTACTTATAAGTGAGAAGATGCAGTATTTTATTTTTTATTCCTGTGTTAGTTCACTTAGGATAATGACCTCCAGGTCTATGAATGTTTCTTCAAAGGGCATATTCTAATTATTTTTTATGGACCTGTAGTATTCCACGGTGTATATGTACCACAGTTATTTTATCAAGTCCGTTGTTGATGGGTCCACTGTTGAACTAGGGTGATTCCATGTCTTTGTTATTGTGAATAGTTCTGTGATGAACACACACGTGCACGTGTCTTTATGGTAAAATGACTTTTATTCCTTCGGGTATATAACCAGTAATGGGATTGCTGAGTCAAACAGTATTTCTTTTTTTATTTCTTTGAGGAATCACCAAACTGCTTTCCACAATGGTTGAGCAAATTTACATTCCCACTAGCACTCTGTAAATGTTTTCTCTACAACCTTGTCAGCATCTGTTATTTTTTTACTTTTAATAGCCATTGTGATTTGTGTGAGATGATATCTCATTGTGGTTTTGATGTGCATTTCCGGAATGATTAGTGCTATCAAGTAATTTTTCATAAGCTTATAGGCTGTGTGTATGCCTTTTAAAAAATGTTCATGTCCTTTGTCCATTTTTAATGGAATTTTTTGTTGTTGTTGATTTGGTTAAGTTCCTCATACATTTTAGATATTAGACCTTTGTCAGATACATAGTTTGAAAATGTTTTCTTCCATTCTGTAGGGCTGTTTACTCTGCTGATAATTTGTTTTGCTGTGCAGAAGCTCTTTAGTTTAATTAGGTCCCATTTGTCAATTATTGTTTTTGTTGCAATTGCTTTTGACATCTTCATCATGAAATCTTTGACAGGGTCTATGTCCTGGATGATATTTACTAGATTATCTTCTAGAGTTTTTATGGTTTTAGATTTTACACGTAAATCTTTAATCCATCTTGAGTTGATCTTTGTGTAAGGTGAAATAAAGGAGTCCAGTTTCAATCTTCTGAATATGGTTAGCGAGTTATTCCAGCACCATCTATTGAATAGGATAGGGAGTTGTTTCCCAATTGCTTGTTTTTGTCGACTTTGTCAAAGATCACATGATTGTAGGTGTGAAGCTTTATTTCTGGACTGTCTGTTCTGTTTCGTTGGTCTATGTGTCTGTTTTTGTACCAGTACATGCTGTTTGGGTCATTGTAGTCTTGTAGTGTAGTTTGAAGTTGGTTACTGTGAGCTATTCAGGCTCTTTTTTGATTCCATAGGAATGTTAAAATAGTTTTTCTAATTATTTGAAGAATAACATTGCTACTTTGATAGTAATAGCAGTGAATCTGTAAATCGTTTTGGGAAATATAGCCATTTTAACAATGTTGATTCTTCCAATCCATAAGCATGGGATGTTTTTCCATTTGTCTGTGTCGTCTCTGATTCCTTTCAGCAGAGTTTTGTAATTCTCATTGTAGAGATCTTTCATCTCCCTGGTTAGCTGTATTCCTAGGTATTTTATTTTATGTTTTGGCTATTGTTAATGGAATTGTGTTTTGATGTGGCTCTCAGCTTGGATGTTATTGGTGTGTAGAAATGTTACAGATTTTGTTGTACATTGATTTTGTATCCTAAAACTTTGTTAAAGTTGTTTATCAGATTTAGGAACTTTTGGACAGAGACTGTGAGATATAAAATTATATAGTCTGCAAACAGTGATAGTTTGACTTCCTCTCCTCCTACTTGGATACCTTTTATTTAGTTCTTTTGCCTGGTTGCTCTGGCCTGGACTTCCAGTACTATGTTGAAAAGTACTAGTGAAGGAGGTCATTCTTATCTTTTTCTGGGTCTTAAAGGGAATGTTTCCAGTTGTTACCCATTCACTTGTGATGTTGGCTGTCGGATTATTATATATGGCTCTTATTATTTGGAGGTATGCTCCTTCAATGCCTAGTTTTTTAAGGATTTTTTTTAAAATGATGAGATGTTAAATTTTTTGAAAGCCTTTTCTGCATCTATTGACCTGATCACGTGGTTTTTAAGTTCTATTTATGGGATGAAGCACATTTATTGATTTTTCATATGTTGAACCAACCTTGCATCCCAGGAATGAAGCCTACCTGCTTATGGTAGATTACCTTTTTGATGTACTGTTGGATTCATTTTGCTAGTGTTTTGTTGAGAACTTTTGCATCTATGTTCACCAAAAGAAATTGGCCTGAAGTTTTACTTTTTTGGTTCTGATTCTGCCAGGTTTTAGTATCAGAATGATACTGCCCTCAGGGGATGAATTAGAAAGGATTCCATCTTCCTCATTTTTTGGAATAGTTTCATTAGAAATAATATCAGCTCTTCATTACACATCAGGAATAATTAGGCTGTGAATCTACCCAATTATAGTTCTAGAGACTACAAAATTGCCAAGGATATAAGTGTTTAATACACTTTTTAAAGTTTTCATTATTTTTAAATATTTTGATAATCATACATAGACATGCAGTTGTAATAAATAATACAGAGAGGTCATATATTCCCTTCACTCAGCTTCCCCCAGTGGTAACATCAAAACTATGATATCAAGCCACATAAGGAAATGGGTCCTGAGACAATCCACCGATATTATTAAAAGTTCACCAGTATGATAGACACTCAAGTGTGTATGGCTGATTCTATGCGATTTTATCACTTGTGGAGATTCATGTCACCACTAAGATAATTCAGACACAGAACAGATTAATCATGAGGATCCATCAGACTATCATTTTATAGCCCAGCCACCTTTCTTCCTTCCCCATCTCTTAACCATTGGGGACTGCTAATCTCTTTTTCTATAATTTTGATACTTAAAATAGTTATATATGTATATATATAGTATATATAGTATATAACATATATACTATATATAGTTATGTATATAATATACATATACATATAATTGTATATAGTATATATAGTTATATATATAACTATATATATAGTATATATAGTATATAGTTATATATATATAGAATATAAACTTTTGAGATTTTCTTTTTTCTTTTTACTCGGCATAATTCTATTGAGAATTATCTAAATAAATGTGTATCCTTAGTCTATTCCTTTTTATTGATGAGTAGTGTTTCATGGTATGTATGAATCATAGTTTATTGAACCATCATCTGTTAAAAGACATCTGTGATGTCTTACCATTTTTAACTCTTAGAAATAAAGATCCAATGAGCACAGATTTTTGTGTGAATACAAATTCTCATTTCTTTGGCATAAATTCTCAAAAGCGCAATTGTTGAGCCAGATGGTAAGTACATGTTTAGCTTTATAAGAAACTGCCAAACTTCCTTTCAGAATGACTATATCATGTTTCATCTCCACCATCTATTTATGAGTAATTAAGTTTCTCTGCATCTTCACCAGTATATGTTGTTTTTATTATTTTTTATTGTAGCCATTCTAATACATAGAGATATCTCACTGTGGTTTTAATTTGCATTCCCCTATGGGTAATGATGTTGCAATAAATAATTTTTATTGTTTTATTTTAAACTATTTTTGGTAAAATAGCCATTATTTCCTTAGATATAAGGCAGTGTATAACAACTGTGCCAGTACACATACGCTGTATCTATATACCTAATAAATGAACAGATATTTAATGGTAATCACTGCATGCAGTGTTTAAAATAATCAAAACAGTTTTTAAATAATAGAACAAGATTAGAAGATTTTTACTACCTGATTTTATTACTTACTCTTTTTTTTTTTTTTTTTTTGAGACGGAGTCTCGCTCTGTCCCCCTGGCTGGAGTTCAGTGGCGCGATCTTGGCTCACTGCAAGCTCCGCCTCCCGGGTTCCCGCCCTTCTCCTGTCTCAGCCTCCCCCTGAGTAGCTGGGACTACAGGCGCCCGCCACCGCGCCCAGCTAATTATTTTGTATTTTCAGTAGAGACGGGGTTTCACTGTGTTAGCCAGGATGGTCGCGATCTCCTGACCTTGTGATCCGCCCGCCTCGGCCTCCCAAAGTGCTGGGATTACAGGCGTGAGCCACCGCGCCCGGCCTTTATGACTTATTCTTAAGCTATAATAAACAATTTAATGTAATATTAGCATAAGGGTAGATCCAAAGATCTATAGAACAGAATAGAGACTGTGTTAGTCTGTTCTCACACTGCTAATAAAGACATACACAAGACTAGGTAATTTAAAAAGGAAAAGATTTAATTGACTCATAGTTCCATATGACTCCGAAGGCCTCACAATCATGGCAGAAGGCAAGGAGGAACAAAGTTACATCTTACATGGTGGCAGAAAAGAGAGAACATGTGCAGGAGAACTCCCATTTATAAAACCATCAGATCTTGTGAGACTTGTTCACTACTATATGAACAGTTTTGAGGAAACTGCTCCCATGATACAATTATCTCCACTCAACCCCACCCTTGACAAGTAGGGATTACTTCAAGGTGAGATTTGGATGGAGACACAGCCAAACCATATCAGAGACTACTGAGGTAAACATACACATAGGGTCAATTGATTTTGGAAAAGTGTCCCAAAGTAATTCAACAGGGATCAGATAGTCTTTTCAACAACTATTGCAGGAGGAATTGTATACCCTTTCACAAGACAAACAAAACAATACCAGAATCTCATTACCTAGTGGGTATCATACCAAATTAACTGAGAAGGGATTGGAATCAATTGTGAAGGCTGAAACTATAAAATCTTTAGAATAAAACTTTGTGTGTCCTTTCACAAAGGTGAAAAATCTTTGTGACCTTCAGTTGGCAAATAGTCCTTGGATATAATAAATAAATAAATAAATAAATGGCTTCATCAAAATAAAAGTATTTTGGTGTTCAAAATCTATCATTAGGAGGAAGAAAAGGCAAGCTTCAGCTAAGGGAAAAATAGTTTCTGATGATGTATCTGATAAATAAGTTAAATCTAAAATAGTAGAAAATGGTCTTAAAAGTCAATAATAGACAAACAGCATAATACAAATAAAATTATAAAAATATTTCATATTTTTTTATATTTTTATATTTCAAATTCAAAATATGAATTTGAATAGATACTTTATTAAAATGTCAAATAATAAGCAGATGAAAAGATGCTCATCATCATTAATCGTTAGGGGAATGCAAACAAAACCAATAAACACCCATTACAATGGCTAAATTTAAAAAGACTACAATAATAAGAGTCAACAGAGATACAGGCAAACAGAAATTTTATCACATCACTCATAAGAACATAAAATTCTCCAACCATGTTGTAAAACTCTTCGATAGTTTCTTAATGAGTTAAACATACATTTACATTAAAACACTGCAATTATGCTCCTTGATATACATCAAAAGAAATGAAAACATATGTTCAAAGACATACACACCAATATTCGTAGCTACCTTGTTAATAATAGAAAAAATTTAGAAACAAGCCAAATGTTCATCAGCTGGGTAAATATATAGGAAATATGCTATATTCATACAATGAAAGTGCACTCAGTAGCAGAGATAATGAACTACTAATACATAGAACAACATGGATGAATCTCAGAAGCATCATGCTAAGTGAGAGAATTCAGACACAGAATAATTCCATATATACAGAATATCTTTAAAGAGCAAAACAATATCTAAAGGAAGTAGATTAGTGACTGTCTGCAGTCAAGAGAGGGAGTGGGGATTGACTACAAATGAGCATGAGGAATCCTTTGGGGAATGAAAACGTTCTAGAACTAGACTGTGTTGATAGTTGCACAACTATATAAAACTAATCAATTTCTACCTTAAATAGTTGTCTTGTAAAATGTTTTTTAAAGGCTAAAAAACAAAAACAAGACTAAATGTGTGATGTTGTAATTAGGTTACTGTGTAAAAAGAATCGTGGCTAGAGCAATGATTGTAAAAAAAAAAAAGAAAGATGGGCTAAAGTCAGCCAGAGAAATACATAATGTTGGAAGACTTGAGAAAAGTATGCTTTCTTTGCTTATTCTGTGAGTGGATGTGTAGAATAGTTATCTTACAGGTAGATAGGTATAGCTCTTTATTGATTTCTAGGAATGCCTCAAAAACTAGTCAATATATGGACGAGATGTGCTAGCTAGAGATGTGTAATATGCTGGTTAAGTTGGAAAATATCTTACAATAGCTTGCTTATATAGTTTAGTGATTTATGGATTGATGCCTTTAAAACCTCCATAACTGATTACACAGCCTGACTTAAGTTATGTGACCAGTGGAGTATATAAGACCCGCCTGGAAAATTTTGCTTGAGTTCCATGCACCTAAGATTCCTCTCTAAGACAATGGGTGTTAACATTTAGAGACAAAGCACATTCTCTGTGTATTCATCCATTTTCACACTGCTATAAAGAACTACCTGAGACTAGGTAATTTATAAAGAAAAGAGGTTTAATTGACTCACAGTTCCAAGTGGCTGTAGAACTTAAAACCATGGCAGAAGGTGAAGGGGAAGCAAAACACATGTTACTTGGCAGCAGGAGAGACAGAGAGAGTGAGGGGCAAAGTACCACACTTTAAAACCATCTCACTATAACAAGAAAAGCAAAGAAATATCTGCCGCTATGATCCAGTCATCTCCTACTAAGCCACTCCTCTAACACATGGGGATTACAGTTCAAGGTGAGATTTGGGTAGGGACACAGAGTCAAACCATATCCTTCTGCCTCTTCCTCTTCCAAATCTCGTGTCCTTTTCATATTTCAAAACCAATCATGCCTTCTCGACAGTCCCCCAAAGTCTTGACTCATTCCAGCATTAACTCAAAAGTCCAAGTCTGAAGACTCATCTGAGAGAAGGCAAGGCCCTTGTGGCTATGAGCCTGTAAAATCAAAAACAAGTTATTTATTTCCAAGACACAATGGATGTACAGGCATTGGGTAAATGTTTCTATTCCAAATGAGAAAAATTGGACAAAATAAAGGGGCTACAGGCCCCATGTAACATCAAAAGCCAACAGGGCAGTCATTAAATCTTAAAGTTCCAAAATAATCTCCTGTGACTCCATGTCTCACATCTAGGGCACAGTGACACAAGATGTGGGCACCCAAAGCCTTGGACATCTCTGCTTCTGTGGCTCTTCAGGGTGTAGTCCACATGGCTACTTTCAAGGACTGGCATTGATTGCCTGTTGCTTTTCCAGGTGTCGGTGGATCTACCACTCTAGGGACTGGAGTATGGTGGCCTTCTTTTCAAAAGCTTCACTATGCAGTGCCCCCATGGGGACTCTGTGTGAGGGCTCCAACCCCACATTTCCCCTCTGCATTGCCCTTATAGAGGTTCTCCATGAAGCCTCTCCCACTGCAGCAGACTTCTTCCTGTACATCAGGCATCTCCATACATCCTCTGAAATCTAGGTGAAGGCTTACAAAGCTTAACTCTTGTCTTCTGCACACCCAAAAGCCAAACACCACTTGAAAGCTGCCAATGCCTGGGGCTTACACTCTCTGAAACAATAACCTGAGCTGTATGTTGGCCCCTTTTAGCCACAGCTGGAGCTGAAGCGGCTGGAATGCAGAGTGCGATGTCTTGAGACCGCACAGACCAGCGGGGGCCCGGGCTTGGACCGTGAAACCGTTTTTCTCTCCTAGACTTCTGGGCCTGTGATGGCAGAGGCTGCTGTGAAAATTTCTGAAATGCCCTGGAGATGTTTTTCATGATTTTCTTGGCTATTAATATTCAGTTACTCATTAATTGTGGAATTTTTTGCAACTAGCTTGAATTTCACCCCCAAAAAATATGTTTGTTTCCATTTTTAATACAGTATGGTCAGGCCGCAAATTTCGAAATTTTTATATTTTTTTTCCTTTTTAAGCGTAAGTTTCAATTTCAAATCTTCTCTTTGTGAATGCATATAACTGTATGATTTTAGGAAAAGCCAGGTGACATCTTGAATGCTTTGCTGTTTAGAAATTTCTTCTGCCAGATACACTAAACCATCTCTCTCAAGTTTAAAGCTCCACAGATCTCTAAGGCAGGGAAAATTGCCAATGGTCTCTTTGCTAAAGCATAGCAAGAGTAAGCTTTGCTCCAGTTTCCAATAAGTTCCTCATCTCATCTGAGACCACCTAAGCCTGGTTTTCATTGTCCATATCACCATGAGCATTTTCTTTTCTTTTCTTTTTCTTTTTTTTTCTTTTTTTTTGAGATGGAGTCTTGCTCTGTTGCCCAGGCTGGAGTGCAGTGGCGCCATCTCGGCTCACTGCAAGCTCCACCTCCCGGGCTCACACCATTCTCCTGCCTCAGCCTCCTGAGTAGCTGGGACTACAGGTGCCCACCATCACGCTCGGCTATTTTTCTGTATTTTTAGTACAGACGAGTTTCACTGTGTTAGCCAGGATGGTCTCGATCTCCTGACCTCATGATCTACCCACCTCGGCCTCCCAAAGTGCTGGGATTACAGGTGTGAGCCACCGTGCCTGGTCGAGCATTTTCATTAAAACCTATTACCATGTCTCTAGGAAATTCTCATCTTTCTCACATCTTTCTATCTTCTTCTGAACCTTCCAAACTGTTTCAAAGTCTTTCTATTATCCAGTTCCAAAGTCACTCCCACATTTTCAGGTATCTTTGTAGCAGTGCCCCACTTCCAGCTTCAATTTTCCGTATTAGACAATTTTCACGATGCTATAAAGACCTACCTGAAACTGGGTAATTTATAAAGAAAAAAGTTTTAATTGACTCACAATTCCTCATAGATGGGGAGGCCTCAGAAAACTTACAATCATGGTTGAAGATTAATGGGAAGAAAGGCATAACCTACATGGCAGCAGAAGAGAGAAAGAAAGGGAGGGTTAAGGTGTCACACTTTAAAACTATCAGCTCTTGTGAGAGCTCACCGTCAAGAGAACAGCAAGAGAGAAATCTGCCCCCATGATCCAATCATCTCCCACCAGGCCTCTCCTCTGACACATGGGCATTACAACTCAAGATGATATTTTGGTGGGGACACAGAGCCAAACCATATCACTCTGCAACTGAGAAAGAAACCTGGGAACTGCATCTGGAAGACCCTTTGGCCCTGAGGCTTGCCTGTGCCTTCTGTCTCCTACTCTACTGTATCCTGTATCTGTATTACATCCTTTTGTGAGGAAACCCTGAAATCTTGTGAATTCTTTCCAATATATGATCACATGCAATCAATACAAAAATACATTAAGTTTGGAAAAATTTAATGTTTGTTGTATAAAACTTTGTCATATTCTTTCATTTTTTAATAACAACGCACTTATTTACATTCAAAATAGTTAAATAAATTGAAATTTGTGAGTTTCTTTTGATTCTCTCCTCCACTGACAAAAGTTGGAAATGTAATATTTGTCTTTCAGTTCAAAAAAAAAAATTTAAAAAGTTTCTACTAAAAACAAAATAGGATACATGTGTAGAACATGCAAGTTTGTTACACAGGTATACATGTGCCATGGTAGTTTGCTGCACCTATTGACCTGTCCTTTAAGTTCCCTCCCCTCACCTCCCACCCCCCACCAGGCCCTGGTGTGTGTTGTTCCCCTTCTCTGTGTCCATGTGTTCTCATTGTTCAACTCCCATTTATGAGTGAGAACATGCGGTGTTTGGTTTTCTGTTCCAGTGTTAGTTTCCTAAGGATGATGGTTTCCAGCTTAATCCATGTCCCTGCAAAGGACATGATCTCATTCTTTTCTGTGGCAGCATAGTACTCTGTGGTGTATATGTACCACATTTTCTTTATCCAGTCTATTGTTGATGGGCATTTGTGTTGGTTCCATGTCTTTGCTATTATAAATAGTGCTGCAGTAAACATACGTGTGCATGTGTTTTTATAGAAGAATGATTCCTTTGTTGATGTATCCAGTAATGGGATTGTTGGGTCAAATGGTATTTCTTGTTCTAGATCTTTGACAAATTGCCATACTGTCTTCTACAATCATTGAACTAATTTACATTTCCACCAACAGTGTAAAAGCTTTCCTATTTCTCCACAGCCTTGCCAGCATCTGTTGTTTGCTGACTTCTAATAATTGCCATTCTGACTGACGTGATATGATATTTCATTGTGGTTTTGATTTGCATTTCTCTGATGATCAGTGGTGTTGAGTTTTTTTTTATATGTTTGTTGGCTGCCTAAATGTCTTCTTTTGAAAAATGTCTCTTCATATCCTTTGTCCACTTTTTGATGGGGTTGTTTGATTTTCTCTTGTAAATTTGTTTAAGTCCTTGGAAATTTTGGATATTAGACCTTTGTCAGATGGGCAGATTGCAAAAATTTTCTATTATGTAGTTTGCCTGTTCACTCTGATGCTGTTTTCATTTGCTGTGCAGAAGCTCTTTAGTATAATTAGATTCCATTTGTCAATTTTGGCTTTTGTTGCAATTGCTTCTGGAATTTTTGTCATTAAGTCTTTGCCCATGCATACGTCCTGAATGGTACTGCCTCAGTTTTCTTCTAGGATTTTTATGATTTGGGGTTTTACATTTAAGTCTTGAATCCATCTTGAGTTAACTTTTGCATAAGGTATAAGGAAGAGGTCCAGTTTCAGTTTTCTGCATATGGCTGACCAGTTTTCCCAGCACCGTTTACTGAATAGGAGATCCTTTCTCCTTTGCTTGTTTCTGTCAGGTTTGTCAAAGATCAGATGGTTGTAGATGTGTGGTGCTATTTCTGAGGTCTTTGTTCTTCTCCATTGTTCTATGGATCTGTTTTGGTACCAGTGCCATTCTGCTTTGGTTACTGTTGCCTTGTAGTATAGTTTGAAGTCAGGTAGCATAATGCCTCCAGCTTTGTTATTTTTGTTTATGATTTTATTGACTATATGGGGTCTTCTTTGATTCCACATGAAATTTAATTTCTTTTTTTTCTAATTCTGTGAAAATGTCAATGGTAGTTTAATCAGAATAGCATTTAATCTATAAATTACTTCGGGCAGTATGGCCATTTTCACAATGTTGATTCTTCCTATCCATGAGGATGGAATACTTTTTCGTTTGTTTATGTCCTCTCTGATTTCCTTGAGCAGTGGCTTGTAGTTCTCGTTGAAGAATTCCTTTACATCCCTTGTTTGCTATATTACTAAGTATTTTATTCTTTTTGTAGTGACTATAAATGAGAGTTCACTCATGATTTGTCTCTCTGCTTATATATCATTGGTGTAAAGGAATTCTTGTAATTTTTGCACATCAATTTCATATCTTGAGACTTTGCTGAAGTTGCTTACCAGCTTAAGGGCTTAAGGAGTTTGGGGGCTCAGATGGTGGGGTTTCCTTTTTTTTTTTTTTTTTTTTTTGAGACGGAGTCTTGCTCTGTTCTCCAGGCTGGAGTGCAGTGGCTCAATCTCGGCTCACTGCGAGCTCCGCCTCCTGGGTTCATGCCATTCTCTTGCCTCAGCCTCCCAAGTAGCTGGGACTACAGGTGCCCGACACCACGCCCGGCTAATTTTTGTATTTTTAGTAGAGACGGGGTTTCACCATGTTAGCCAGGATGGTCTCGATCTCCTGACCTCGTGATCTGCCAGCCTTGGCCTCCCAAAGTGCTAGGATTACAGGGGTGAGCCACCGCACTCGGCCGGAGTTTTCTTAATATTAAATTATGTCATCTGAAAACAGAGACAATTTGACTCCCTCTTTTCCTATTTGAATAACTTTTGTTTCTTTCCCTTGCCTGAATGCCTTGGCCAGAACTTCCATCCTATGTTGACTAGGAGTGGTGAGAGGGAGCATCCTTGTTTTGTACGGGTTTTCAAAGGGAATTCTTCCAGCTTTTGCCCATTCAATATGATATTGGCTGTGGGTTTGTCATAAATAGCTCAAAATAATAATATTTCGAGATATGTTCCATTAATACCTAGTTCATTGAGAGTTTTTAATATAAGGGGATGTTGAATTTTACCAAAGATGTTTTCTGCATCTATTGAGATACTCATGTGGTTTTTGTCTTTGGTTCTGTTTATGTGATGGATTATGCGTATTGATTTGTGTAGGTTGAACCAGCCTTGCATCCCAGGGAGGAAGCCAACTCGATCGTGGTGTATGTTTTGTGATGTGTTGCTGGATTCAGCTCGTCAGTATTTTATTGTGGATTTTCGCATCAATGTTCATCAGGGATGTTGGCCTGAAGTTTTCTTTTGTTGTTGTTGTGTCTCTTTCCAGTTTGGATATCAGGAGGATGGTGGCCTCATAAGATGAGTTAGGGAGGAGTCCCTCCTTTTCAATTGTTTGGAATAGTTTCAGGAGGAATGTACCAACTCCTCTTTGTATTTCTGGTAGAATTCAGATATGCAACTGTGTGGTCCTGGGCTTTGTTGTTGTTTTTGTTGTTGTTGGTAGGCTATTCATTACCGCTTCAATTCAGAACTTGTTACTGGTCTATACGGTCGTTCAAAATCTTACCAGTTTATACTTAGGAGGGTGTATGTGTCCAGGAATTTATCCATTTCTTCTAGATTTTATAGTTTATTTGCATAGAAATGTTTACAGTATTCTCTTATGGTAGTTTGTATTTCTATGGGGTCGGTGGTGATATCCCTTTTATCATTTTTTTATTGGGTCTATTTGATTCTTCCCCCTCTTCTTATTAGTCTAGCTATCAGTCTATCTATTTTGTTAACTTTTTCAAAAAAAAACACTCGTGGATTTATTGATTTTTGTAGGCTTTTTCATGTCTCTAACTCCTTCAATTCTTCTCTGATCTGAGTTATTGTCTTTTCTAGCTTTTGGATAAGTTTCCTCTTGCCTCTCTAGCTCTTTTAGTTGTGGATTTAGGGTGTTGATTTGTGATCTTTCTAGCTTTCTGATGTGGAATTCAGTGCTGTAAATTTCCCTCTTAACAATGTTTTAGCTGTGTCCCAGAGATTCTGGCACATTGTCTTTCTTCTCATTGGTTGCAAAGAACTTCTTGATTTCTGCCTTAATTTCATTATTTACCCAGGAGATATTCAGAAGCAGGTTGTTCAATTTCCATGTAATTGTGTGGTTTTGAGTGAGTTTCTTAATCCTGAGTTCTAATTTGATTACACTGTGGTCTGACAGACTGGTGTGATTTTAGCTATTTTGCATTTTCTGAGGAGTTTTTTACTTCCAATTATGTGGTCAATTTTAGAAATAGTGCCATGTGGCACTGAGAAGAATTTATATTCTGTTGACTTGGGGCAGAGAGCTCTGCAGATGTCTGCTAGGTCCACTTGATCCAGAGCTGAGTTCAAGTCCTGAATATCCTTGTTAATTTTCTGTCTCTTTGATTGTAAAAAAATCTTATTTATAGACTAAATTGCTTTACATAAGTCATTCTCAAAGATATGATTGTCTCCTCAGAAGACATTTGGCTATGTCTAGAGATATTTTTGGTTGTCACAAGTGGGAGTGTGTGCTACTGGAATCTAATGAGAAGAGGCCAGGGATGCTGTCTAATGTCCTACGTTACATGAGACAATCTCACACGACAAAAAATTATCTGGTCCAAATGTGAATAGTAATGAAGTGGAGAGACTATACTTTATGCAAAAAAGTGGTCAATTACCAAAATGTTTATTATTATAGATGCAGAAAGCTTCCTGATCCAGTATTGTAGCAAGTTTAGCAATGTTAAAGTGTAAGAAAGAGAGTTTAGACAATGTAAATTCAAAATAGCAAAAAACGTGTTCCAGAATAACTCAACTGCCTTCTCTTGTGTTTCTTTTATACCATCTCACAGAAACATTCAGATTACCCTTCTTCTTCCCACTATTTGCATTGCAACTCTCAGCTGCTATTTTGTCTTTCTTGTTAAGTATTTCCTTGGAACACAAAAGAACTAAAACAGAAGTTGATAACAAAAAGATATTTGGAAATTCCCCAAATCTGTTGATTAACTAACACAAATCAAAGAAATGTTAAATATAAGAGGTGATGGGTGTGCTTAAATACTTTGATTTGATTTGCATACAACGTATACATGCATTGAAATGTCACACTGTACCCTATATATGTGTACAGTTTTATGTATCGATAAAATGCCCATAATCCAAATTAACACGTGTGTTCAAAGGGAAGGCCAAAAGGGAATTTAAAATATTTTATTTAAATGAATTGAAAAACCAAAATACCAAATTAGTGGGATGTGATAAAAATAACAATTAGATGGAAATTTATAGCATTAAATGTTTTTATTACAAAAGAAAATTGTCCTCAAATAAATAATGTTTCCAACTTTAAAAAGTAGTGGAAAGGCACATTATACATATTACATATTATATTAAATTAGATTATGTATTATATTCAATATATTATATGTCCTGTGTCAGATGTCTTTGTTAGATATCTGATTTGCAAATATTTTAGCCCAATATGTCCATTTCTTGATATATGTTCAATGACAGGAAAACAAAACAAAACAATAATATGTAGCCAGAATATTTGAACACATATTCCACCATAGAAGTGTGGTCATTTAAACTTCCCTGATAAGTTCTTTCCTCAAATAAATGAACTTCTGTCATCAAGAAAGTACAAATTAAAATGCCAATGACATACCTCTACCCCATACACACCCAATAGAATGGCTGTGATTAGAAAAACAACAGAACCAGGCAATACCAAGTGCTGCCAGGATGCAGAATAGCTGGCACTCACATACACTGATGACGGCAATGTACAACACAGCCACTTGTGAAAGTGTATGTACATTTTATATAGAACTAATCATATACTTATCTGGCTCAGCAATTCCATTCCGGGTGCCTAAGGGAAATAAAAACTTACGTTTGTCAAAAATCTGTGTAGAAATGTAGCCTTTTAACTAATAATCATCACAATCTGGAATCAACCCCAACGCTCTTTATCCAGTAAATGGCTCCAAACAAACAAAAATCCTGTAGCACACCCACACTGTTCAGTCATAAAAAAAAAAAATGAATGAACTGTTGATACACACAACACCATGTTGTCCTCTCAGATGTGTTTTTGTTAAGTAAAAAGAGCCACAGGCAACCTAGTATATATTTTCATTTCTGTGACTTTCTAGATGAGACACTTAAGTGGTTGCTAGAGGAGAGAAGTTGATTAAAAGGAGCAGCCTGAGGGAAATTTATGGTTATGGATGCGTTATTTTTGCATATTTCAAAACTGATAGAATTGTATACCACAAAGTAAAATTTAGCATATATAAATTGAAAAATGAATTAAATTACTTTTATTTTTTACTGATGTGAATATTGAGGCTTCGGTGTATTAAATTGCTCAGATGTATCTTTTCTAAGTCATTCTGTTGTGAAACTTTATTTATTTATTTATTATTTTTATTTTTTTTGAGACGGAGTCTCACTCTGTCACCCAGGCTGGAGTGCAGTGGCCCTATCGATCTCAGCTCACTGCAAGCTCCGCCTCCCGGGTTTATGCCATTCTCCTGCCTCGGCCTCTGGAGTAGCTGGGACTACAGGCGCCCGCCACCTCGCCCGGCTAGTTTTGTATATTTTTAGTAGAGACAGGGTTTCACCGTGTTAGCCAGGATGGTCTCGATCTCCTGACCTCATGATCCGCACTCCTCGGCTTCCCAAAGTGCTGGGATTACAGGCTTGAGCCACCGTGCCCGGCCCTAGAGATGGCGTTTCCCCATGTTGGTCAAGCTCCGCCTCCCGGGTTTATGCCATTCTCCTGCCTCGGCCTCTGGAGTAGCTGGGACTACAGGCGCCCGCCACCTCGCCCGGCTAGTTTTGTATATTTTTTAGTAGAGATGGGGTTTCACCAGGTTAGCCAGGATGGTCTTGATCTCCTGACCTGTTATCCGCCCGTCTCGGCCTCCCAAAGTGCTGGGATTACAGGTTTGAGCCACCGCGCCCAGCCAGAAACTTTAATAAAAACATGCTTATCATGGAAAATTTAGTGCTGTCTTATTTTTCTCTTTATGACTTTGTATTTTTCTGAATACTTCCAAGTATATTCAGAACAAATGTCATTTTGTCTTTCAATTTCCCATTCCCTTTATTAGATAAATGCAGTGATAAATGATGGCTTACTATCAGGCAAATTAAAATGATCTCTTTATTTTACTTTCACTCTTGCTTTGTTGTTGTTATCGCAATGGCTGCATTTTTGTTTGATTCTTTATTGTAATTATCTAAATCAGTTTAGTTTAGTTTCTGGGATTACTCCTTTAATACCTTTTTAAATAATTCCAAAAGTTGTATTTTACTTTCCACATAAAAAACAGAACTCTAGCCAAGAATAATGCTATTATTGATTAATGTTAAAAATCATATATTCAAAGTGATTCTCTAAAATCTTCATGCTTAATTTTCTTTCCAAAATATTAAACACATCAACGAATTTTAAATACTATGTCCACAGGATATTAAACAACTTTATTTATTAACTAGAAAAAATATTATAAAATGGATAAACATCTATTTAACAAATAAGAATTTGTAATTGCTAACCTCACCTTTTTCATATGTTCCTAGTTTCCTTTAAGTGTCCTTCCAAGAGTTTTCTTAGCTAGTTCTGCTTTTCCCTGCTTTCCCTCATGGTTCAATTTTACTTGAATAAGCAATAGCACTCATTTACCAAAAGATGCTAAAGAAGCATAATTTTCTTTTCTTTCCTCTCTTCCTTAGCCATTGGCAATGTTTTCTGTTCTACAATCTCATTAACTAGGCTACAAAAAACATGAAACTTTTCAAATAACTCCTTTAATTGTTATTAGAGGACATCATTTTCAAAACAAATATGTAGACTGTTATTTTCAACAGCGTATCAGGTCTATTTATTTTGCTGTTGCAATCTAGTTTTGCAATTTGATATTGGTTTATTGTTCCCACCAAGCCCCATCCCTTTATGATGTTACATTTTGTTAGGGCCCTCTTTTGTTAATGTTTCTTACAATCCAATTCATGAAACATACTTTAACTTTTAAGCCATGAATGACTCAAGTTAATGCCTTTCTAAATGTGAACCACAGTCCATAGGATTTGAATTGTTTAATATAAAAATGATTAGATTGCTTCGTATCTCAGAGCATGATTGAACATGTCTGTGATGAATTTCAGGGCATGTAAAACACCTTCAAAACTTGTCGTTTCTTTGATCTTTTGCAAAATGAACAACTCACATCTGTGCCGATGCCTTTTTTCGTTAGCCTCTCAGTGATTTGACTCTAATCACTCTTTTCTGCTGTGTAAATTATATTTACTATAGACAAAAGCTGACATCTTATAATGTCTACCGATTATACTTCTATAACAGCACGGAGGCAGCTTGTGAAGTCATTTGCCATATTTATTTTGTACCTTCAGTTCTGTTTCTAAATTCAATTATTTTTATCATAGGTAGAGCAAGATGAAAAATTATTCAAGGGTATGATTATTTTCATGGCAAAATAGAGTATAATTTTCTAAATTGGTGTAATATTTAATATATGTATTACGTGGGTCACAAAATCCATTATGCACTGTTAAATAATGATATTTATAATTTATATAAGGATGTGTATCAAGTCAATAGCTATAATACTCACACATATTTGATCATTTTCATAGGAAATAGATGTTTCAAAATCAATTGTCACTGATCATTCTTAATGATGTTAGGCATATTTGAAAGCTCCAAAACGTTTGGAAAGGAGAAGAGTAAAAATGAAAATTTTGTTTTGATAGTATTGAAACTCTCAAAGCAATTTCACTGGTAAAGTATTTAGTCCCATTTTAATGGCCAGATCATTATAGTCAATCTTCATTTGATGTTTCTTTCTCATTCAACTTTTTACTTTGGTATTGGCGATGTTAATTCTAAATGCTCACTATTAACCATAAGTTCCTTTATATTAGCATTCAATAACAAGGCTGTTTTCAATGTGTAACAGAATTAGTTACTTTAAAAGACCGTCAGAAAAACAAATACTCATTGTTAATGGGAACTCTGCATTTAGTAATTCTTTCTCACGTTTATATCAGTCTGTCACTTATTAGACCAAACAAAAGTACAAACATGTTCCTACTACACTCTAGGAAATATAGGTAAATTACAAGTTTATAAATTATATTTCTCCTTGATCAAAATGGTCCAAGAACCCTTAAACAATAAAACTGTCATTGGTCTAGGAGCTGAGATGCACATTAACTCACAAATCAGCACAAGGTATTTGAAAAAATAATTTCAAAAGTAATCTGTAAAGAAGAGAGAAGGAAGAAGGCAGAAGGAAGAAAGAAGAAGGAGGACGAGGAGGAGGAGGGGACGAGGGGGAGGGGGAGAGGGAGGAGGAAAGGAGGAGGAGAAGAGAGTGACTGGG
>NW_012113919.1:6916594-6941617 GCF_000951035.1 Colobus angolensis palliatus | reverse complement strand
AAAAAAAAAAAAAAATCGTAATTTTATTTAAAAAGGTCTTTTGTGCAAAATAAGGCTAAAGTAAATTTTGGTAACTTTCTGAAGTCAATATACTTGCCTTGCTGTGAGTATAGTTTGTAATTATTGTTTTCAACTTTGTGTATATACTCATGATTTAATTCCATCAGAGATTTGTTTGGGTGAGAGCACGTCTGTCTTTTGTTATATTTTCTGAGCAATTATGTCTGCCTAATCCTGCTGTTAGTGGCCTCCTCAACTAGATACATAAAATGAGAATTAAGAAAAATATGATTATTTGAGTGAATTTCAATTAGCATGTAATGGAAGGAAAGGAAAAGGAGGGGACATAAACAAGTGCAAAAAAGGGAGGATAAAAATAGGTGAATTTCATTACAGAACTGATAATTCTGCTGTTCAGTGTCAAGACATGTAAAACTGAATTGAAAAGTAATTACATTTAGTCATAATCACCAGTACTTTTGACATTCAGTCTTCTCTCCTAAAGAAGAAATATATTGGATGGGAGGAAATGCTCATGGGAATGGATTCAGTTATAAAGAGGCGTTTTGTTTTGCTTTGATCTGGCATTGAATGACAATGGTCAGGACCAAAGTCATATACTTATATATTTGCAAATGCGTGAATATATTAATTTACTGTATGTATTCAGTATACATTTATGAAAGACAAATTTAATTCCATATCAATGTTAATAACAATTATAAATTTAAAGCTTTGAATTCAACGATTTAAAAATATATTATTATAAAATAATAACAGAATTTTAGATCTGTATTTTCTCTATATTTGATGGACAAAAATATGGAACGCACAGAACACTTGCACAACACAAATAAGAAATGTGTGTAACATAAACACGTTTGACATGATAAATTATATTGCACTCTGCCCTCAAAAAAATTACAGAAAATAAGAATTAAAAATACAGTGGCACATCTGCAGAAGCGATGACATAACAGATCACAAAAAGACTCAAAATTTTAAATATCAATTATGTATTATATTGTTTAAGAAAATCAATTGTATTAGAAATTGTAAAGATAGTGCTATAAATCATCAATACATTTGGAAATGTAATAAAAGTCCACTAAGTAACTTTTGGGTTAAAGACGAAGTTACAAAGGAAATATGGCCTCAATTGAAGGACATTAAGTGTGCTGTATAAAAATCATGAGATACATGAGTGTAGTGACACATGGAGGTGTCATTACAGCATAAACCCATTGCTTCAGAAAAAGTATGAAAATCACTGAGTTTGAAATGAGATGTTAACTCCAGAAGCTAAAATAAAACCTTATGTCTTTTCAAAATAATAATGATAATCCCATATAACAAGGAATATAAACCAAAGAGAAAATAGAGTGTATATGTTTAGAAGCCTATAAAACAGGAACAGATATGATGTTCTTAAACAAAAAAATGATAAATATCTAAGAAAATGGCAAATATGAAAAAAAAATTACCTTAGGAATGACAAAGATGACATATATACACCTATGCTCGTCCTATGAAAAATGCAGTGCTAATACATTTAAAATATATTTTGAGAGATTTTAGACATACAAATAGCATCAAATAATTATGACATAAAACAAAATCTCATCCAACCAAATATACAGTTTACTCATAAACTGTACATTGGTAGATGGTTAAGATGGGGAACTAACTCAGTCCTTCACCCTCAAGTTTGGTGTCTGCAGTGGGTTTATCCTAGACGCTCTTTAACAGGTTGAGGAATTTATCTTCTTTACCTATTTTGTTGAGTGTCTTTATAATAAAGAATTGCTGGAGTTTGTCAAATGCTTTTGCTACCTCTGTTAAAATAATCATGTAATTTTTCCCTTTATTCCTTTGGTATGGTTTATCACATTAATAGATTTTATGATATTATACTCACTTTCAGTTCTAAAAATAATCCCCTCTTGAATATGGTACAAAATCCTTTTTCTATATTGCTAGTGTTTTCTTGAGAATTTTTTTTGTCTGAATTCATAAAATATCTTGACCTGTAGTTTTTATTTTGCTTCCTTTTTGTCATTGTTGTTGTTTTGGATTTGATGTCGACATAATACTGACCTCTTACGTTTTTCTGATGTGTTCCTCTACTTTTTCTTGGAAGAATTTGTTAAGTATTGGTATTAATTCTTCTTTAAATGATTGTTAGAATCACCAGGGAAATCATATGGGTCTGAGTTTTCTTTCGGAGCAGCTTGTTTTCTTTATTATTAGTTTAATACCAATTAAATATAGATTGCTCTGCAGGGGAAGCTCTTTAGGTAGGAGTTTTTGTTTTTTTGTTTGTTTGTTTGTTTGTTTTCTCTCTCTCTCTCTCTGTCGCCCAGGCTGGAGTGTAGTGGCGTGATCTCAGCTCACTGCAAGCTCTGCCTCCCGGGTTCATGCCATTCTCCTGCCTCAGCCTCCCGAGTAACTGGGACTGCAGGCACCTGCCACCATGCCTGGCTAATTTTTTGTATTTTTTTAGTAGAGATGGGGTTTCACCGTGTTAGCCAGGATGGTCTGGATCTCCTCACCTCGTGATCCGCCCACCTTGGCCTCCCAAAGTGCTGGGATTACAGGCGTGAGCCACTGCGCCCGGCCGGATATTGTTTTTTTTTCAGCCCCCAGAAAGGCTTTATTTTAGCAGTGTCTTCATAATTCTTTCTGACAGACTGCTGGACTGCTGGTTTAATTTCTATATTTCATGAAGTTACCGCCCTTCTCTTAGTTACCTGTAAAAATATTCCCATTTTTTTTGTTTGGTTTTGTTTTTGTTTTGAGATGGTGTCTCACTCTGTCACCCAGGTTGGACACTCAGATATGTATGGTTGTTTCTATGCAATTTTATCACTTTTGGAGATTCATATGACCACTAAGATAAAGTCAGACACAGAACAGCTTAATCATGACGATCCATCAGACTATCATTTTATAGCCCGGGCACCTTTCTTCCTTCCCCATTCCTTAACCACTGGGGACTATTAATCTCTTTTTCTATAATTTTGATAGTTAAAACAGTTATATAAATATATTTATATAGTATATAAACATTTGAGATGTTCTTTTTTTCTCCTGGGTTCACTGCCATTCTCCTGCCTCAGCCTCCTGAGTAGACTACAGGCGCCCAGTAATTTTTTTTTTTTTTTTTTTTTGTAGTTTTAGTAGAGACAGGGTTTCACCGTGTTAGCCAGAATGGTCTTGATCTCCTGACCTTGTGATCCACCCACCTTGGCCTCCCAAAGTGCCGGGATTACAGGCGTGAGCCACCGTGCCAGGCCAACAATTACCCATTGTTTGAGCTTTTTCACACTTTGTTTTAATAAAGTCCATTTCTGTGGGAAACTTCCAGAGCTTTTTTTTTTTTTTTTTCTGCCTGCCTTTCACCTTGGGCAATGGTTCTGAGTTTGGGGGCAGAAGCAGTCGCATGATTCTCTCTGAGTAACATTCTTGCTTTAGGAACAGGATTGGAGTAGTAGCCTATAGTCTTTTCAGGTGTTCCACCCTACAATTAAGTAGTGGAAGTATGAGTGATCGAGGCCAACTGCAGTGTTCCCAATCACTGCTCCTGAAGAGAGAGAGAGAGAGAAAAAGGAGAAAGACTTTTAGGAATTCCTTTTTCATAAAATAGACAGTGGTATTTTTAACTTTTTTGAAATTTTATAAGAGAATCTCCCATTCTGGATGGTATTGTGAGATGCTCTGTGGACTGAAACAAGCATATCTGGTCAGAATCGAAAAAACAACCAATTAAAGTATCTGGAAAATGTCATAAGGGAATACCACAAATGAAGAACTACATATTCTAAAAAATCCACTAATACTGTGTAGGGACCATGAGAATCTGTCAGTTGAACCATGATTCTCTCCCTCCCTCGCCCATCTGCCAAGTTCAGCATAACAACTTCCATTCCAGGCAGGTATAGTCATATAGCCAGAAACACATGACTCTCTCTCCCCTTGGTTATGGTATCTTCCTAGGAGAATTGGATGTCTTATTAGAGCTTTCTCTATTTTTTTGGTCTCTATTTTAACTAAATACTAAGTATATGTTTGGAATTTCCTGTATTTTAAAAATCTGTTTCATTATTTTTGTGTCTTTGTGCATGTCACAAATTATATATAACTTACAAATATGTTAGTATATTATATAGAATAATAGATATTTATAAGGAAATACTGAATCTGAATCTTTGAACTATAGAAGTTTTTTAAAAAGAAATTTATCTTTTAAAACAAATTTATTTTTGATCATAATTCTCTTGGTAACTTTTTTGTGTGTGTGGTTCTTTTGAGTCAAATTGGTAGTACATAGCAAATATTACCCCTTATATAAAAATTGCATTTTGCCAATATCTCAGCTTTAAAATTTAAATCTCACATTAGCAATTAATATGTGTAAACATTTTCTATAAATGTTTATCTTTTTTCTCTTATATTTGATAAGAGAAAGTCAATATTAAGAAATGAGTTTCTGGTCAAGCTAATATATTATATCATCTTTGATGCAACCTAATTAGCTCTTACACCACAGCCTTTGCTGAAACTGACTTTGCATTAATTCTCATTCACTAGATTCTTCAATGAGTATGAGATTCAGCCTCTAGCAAACACTTTGAATTGCACTCAGTAATGATGATATTTGGAAATGCTGTTCACTGAATGTTGTATTTACTCTCCAAGATATTCTTATTGACTTAATCATTAGTGTCATTATTGCCTCTAAAAGACAATTGTCTGCTAGAACAAAGGAAAAAAATTTAGTCAGATGTTTGGCATGTTTTCCTCCCTCCTATTTTTCTGTTTTTTTTTTTTTTTTTTAGAAAAAATAATATTGTTATATTGTTCAGGGTGCTTTCAAATGTAAGCATAAGAAATTATTGCAAAATATAGACATCATTTCCACATAAAATTCTATTTGAAGCATCATATGTCATGTGAAAAAAATGTCATAAAACCTCTTTTCTGAAGTGGATTTAATGTTTTTGCCAAATTCGTATTACCAGACTGTACATAGTCCCTTTACCTTTCAATAGTTGATAGTATTTTTATTTATAGTCATAGTTAAATAACACATATTACTCAAGATTGAGAGGCAAGAAGAAGCTGTACATAGAACATTGTTGTTAATGGTAACCTACTATTTGGGCCCTAGTGGTATTGATATTCTTCCTCAAATCAGCCTATCAAAATTCTATGTATTGAAGGACAATGCTTTGTGTTTTCCCCAAATTCATATGTTGCAGCCCTCAACTTCCAGTTTCATGATATTTACAGATGGAGCCTTCGAGAGGTAATTAAGTCCTGAGGGTGGAGCCCTTATGAGTGAGATTAGTATCCATAGGAGAATAGACATGAGGGGATACTGTCTCAATCTCTCTCTCACCCTGTCTCTCTCTTTCTCTCTCTCTCTCTCTCTCTGTGTGTGTGTGTGTGTCTGTTTCTCTTTCCCTCTTCCTCTCTGCCATATGAGGATACAGTAAGAAGAAAACATTTTGCAATCCATAAACAGAACTCACCAGGAACAAATCAACTGGCAGCATTTTGGTCTCCAGACTTCAGAATTGTAAAAAATAAATGTCTTTTAAACCACCCAGTTTAGGACATTCTGTTATAGCAGTCTGAGAATACTGGGACAGACAATTTAAATATAATATCAAATGAGGCCTTAACTTTTTATTTCTCATATCTATCAATAGCGTTAATGATATTCTACTTTTTTCATGTTTATTTGTGAGTATGCATCTCATCTCTTTTAATAAACAGTAAATTATTTTGTATCAGGCAAATTTTTACTATTTTGCAAGAGTCGTAGCATACTGCTGTGCACATATTAGGTGTAAGCAGTATTTGTTGAATTTAATTAGGAGTCATTAACGAATTTTAATATGAATTGTTTAAACAGACATTATAACAAATGTAATTTACACTTAGATTTATTTTTTTTATCTTCTCTGGTAATTTTAAACAGTTTATATATGGGGTATTTTTGAAAAAGATACAAGCCCTAATGTATATCGGATTTCATTTTTGACAAGGGAGCTGATAAGAAGATTGTTGATAATACATGATGGCCACATAAAAAACCTTAACAATTAAAATGTAACTTTATTATATATCATGTTAGGAATTCCAAAAGCTTTACACGTATTATCATGAGATGACGTCCTCGTGTTCTAAAGATGCTTTTTACATTATCTCTCTTAAATTTTTTACAATAGAAGAGAATATAAGTAACCAAGCATGCACACAAATTTGCTTTTTGAATCTCTAATCTTTAAAACATTTTAAGAGATTCACGTTGAATCAAATGTGTGTCCTTTCTAACCCTCCTTTGAAGGGCAGAGTGAATAATTATACATAGTTTCAATTTCTTTTTTTTTTTTTTTTTTTTTCACCTGGGCTGGAGTGCAGCGGCCGCATCTCAGCTCACTGCAAGCTCCGCCTGCCGGGTTCACGCCATTCTCCTGCCTCAGCCTCCCGTGTAGCTGGGACTACAGGCGCCCGCCACCTCGCCCAGCTAGTTTTTTGTATTATTTTTAGTAGAGACGGGGTTTCACCGTGTTAGCCAGGATGGTCTCGATCTCCTGACCTCGTGATCCGCCCGTCTCGGCCTCCCAAAGTGCTGGGATTACAGGCTTGAGCCACCGCGCCCGGCCCATAGTTTCAATTTCTAATTTATTTGATCTTCAGAGGAGAAGATAATTGTAAAAAATAGTATTGGCTCACAAATTTTTCATTCTTTGATAGTAAACAAACAATATGTAAAAAAATTGTAAGGCACCAAGGCAAGTTTTCAGTATTTATCCCAGGAAAGGGAGTTTAACTTTTTCTAAAGCATTTTGCTTTTTCTGTCACATCTGCAAATCCTGGGATTTTCATTTTCCTAAATTGTCTGATTTTAAGCATTATATCAAAGAAATTGTATCTATCAAAACGTTATTGTTTTTGTTTTTTATTTTGTTATTATTTTTAAGTTATTGCTTTTTTCAGTTCTGAGGTACATGTGCAAGATGTGCAGGTTTGTTATATTTCATAGCTAAATTCACACATCACCAAAATGAATCAATGTATGGCAGGATTTTTCAACCTTTGTACTGTTGACATTTTGGGCTGCATAATTCTTGGTGAGGATGACTGATACAGTTTGTATATTTGCCCCTGCCTAAATCTCATGTTGAATCCCCAGTACTGGGCTTGGGGCCTGATGAGACGTGATTGGATCCTGGAGGCTGATTTCTCAGGAATTGTTTAGCATCATACCCTTGGTGATGTCCTCATGATAATGAGCAAGTTCTCATGAGATCTGGCTGTTTAAAAGTGTGTGGCATCTCTTTTCTCTCTCTCTTAATCTCTTTCTCTCTTTCATTCACTATGTGACATGCCTTTCCCCATGAGTGAATGCTCCCTGAGGACTCCCCATAAGCTGAGAGATGTTGGCGCTATGCTTCCTGTACAGCCTGCAGAACCCTGAGACAATTAATCCTCTTTTCTTTATAAATTATCCAGTCTCAGGTATTTCTTTAGAGCAATGAGAAAATGACCTAATACAGTGAATGTATTGTTTATGGCAGGATTTTAACAGAACCCCTTGCATCAATGTTCTAGATGACTAGTACCCAATCTTTTTGGCACCAGAGACTGGTTTTGTGGACAACAATTTTTCCAAGGATGGGGGCAGAGGATAAGACTTTTCCACCTCAGATCATCAGGCATTGGATTATGATAAGGAACACACAGCCTAGATCCCTCACATGTGCAGTCACAATGGGGTCCATACTCCCATGAGAATCTAATGCCACAGCTGATCTGACTGGAGGCGGAGCTCAGGCAGTAATGCTTGACCTCCCCCCACCTTCCACTGAGGAGGCCTAGTTCCTGACAGGCCATGGACTAGTACCGGCCTATGGCCCAGGGGTTGGGGATTCAGAAAAGATGTTAAGAGAGAGAAAGAGCAAAGGGGATTAAAATGAAAGTTATACTTTAGATGTCAGGAGCATAAATGATGAATGAAAGAAATTTGTAATTTAGCAATGTTTAGGAAAGAATATTTGCAGGTTTAGTCTTTTTAGAGTTAGAAAATGGTCTGGACTGAATAAATTGTTTATTGTTTAGACTGAGTAAAGAAAACATTGGTCAATAAGGCTCCTATGGGGAAGGTCTCTCTCTACTCAAAATGAGGTAGACAAAAAGAAGATTAGGTTTTGAAGAAAATGACATAAAATTATGGGCATATTGAATTTGAAGTATTGATGAGTGGTCATGTTAGTGATCCAAAAATATAGAAATTAAAGCCTGGAACTCAACTGAAAGGATGGATTTACACATATAAATAAAGAATAATTAATGTTTAATTCTTATCAGGAACCATAGATTACTCTGGTAGAGCATATTTGAGAAGAAAATAGATCTTGACAGAAATCTTGAAATAAACAATATCTAAGGGACATATAAAGAACCTATTGGAAGAAAAAAAAAACACATTAATACAGATATAGAAGAACCAAATGAGTTTTGCTTATATTTTACAGGGGACTGTTGGATTTAATAAACTGAAAGTCATCTTGGATTAATAAATAGGAAGTTCAAATAATTTTTGTCCCATATCTAAAGAGAGAAATTACAAAAATACAGAAGGATAGCAGACACACAGGAAGGCCTTTAAATATATATGTTTAAAATTTTGATGTATTTATTTATTTTTGTCTAGAAAGTGAATCTGAGTGGGTCAGATTTAGCAAGATTTAAATATTTTTAAACATTGACATATAATCTATAATCCCCATTTTTTTTGTTTAAAGTATGAAGTACAAATGCAAGTTTTGAGATTCCTGATTGGTGATTTATCTCTATCTTAAAAAAATGTATAGAAAAGCAAAATAAAATGAGATACATGATTGCTTAACATTTAATTGGAGCAAAAGGTTTTAGTTTAATGACCTTATTGGTCAATGTAAAAAATTATAAAACACGCATAAATTTTATTTTTCCCCTATTAATCTACCCCATAGAAATATTTAAACATGTGTTCTATAAAGCATCACTTTCTATTCACACATTGGATACTTCTCTTTCATTTTGAATGTGGGTTTGGCTGTATAACCTGCCTTGTTCTGTGCGATATCAGCAAATATAACACAAGTAGAGAAACTAAAAGTATTTGCACATTGGAACATTTCCTCTAGTGCTGATGGAATTTCTTCTTTTGCTACCTAACTAACCAAGACAGATCCATCCGCTGACTAATAAGAGATCAAGTAAGGAGTGGCTCCAGACATCCTGGCTACCTCAGCTTTTCTAGCTGAGAATCCAGATGTGCGAGTGAGATGAGTTAACCCATTGTAGGTAAATGTATTACAGCTTGGCCAAATCAGATAAGAATGTCATGCTAAAACACAGAATAATGACAGATGATAAACAGCTTTTTGGAAGGGTAAGGGACACTACATTTTGTGCTGGTTTATTACAGGTGAGATATACATACCCGTCATTCTTCATTTCATTTTACACAACTTTATTCTGAGCCAGTCAGGTGGGAAGTGGAGAAACTTCAACCAGCGTACCCACTGAGGTAGAGCCTTGGGAAGTTCATGACATTTGCAGCAGGGAGGAGCCTGGCTCTTCCTCTTCCTGTATGAAACCAGGGATTTAAATGGCCAGGAGGGAAGTGCTCCAGCTGGGACCCTGGCCTAGTGAGAGTTCCTGTTTCCCCTTTTTCTTCCTTCTCACCCAATAAAACCCTGTCGTACTCACCATTAAAATTGTCTGCGAGCCCAAGTTTTCATGGCTGTGGGACAAAGATCCCCATCTTTAGCTGAACTAAGGAAAAGTCCTGCAAGAAATCCAACCTGGTAGTTATTTTAGATGATTTGACATAAGCAAGACAGACAAAATCTGACCTCTAAGATCAGCTACTCATGATATAGGGTGGCCAGTGCCTAAATTAGTCCTTTAGACATGCTGTCAGAATTTTCCTGTAACTGAGATTACTGTTTCTTTAGCTGTCAAAATATAATTAGGCCACAAATTCCATTATGTGATGCCAATAATAATAATAATTAAACGATTTAAAATTTACCACTTGCTAAAGCAGTACTAGGAGTTAATATGAAAGACAGAAGGCATTTCAACAGCAAGAACCCTAGTGTGATATCAGGTGTTGGTGTTAATTTATAATAGATTGCTCTCATATTGAAAAAAAAACATGTTTCCAAATCTGTCAACAAGTGATTTAATAGATGCACAGATATTCTAATGCTGTAGAATTATATTAGCATATTTAAGGAGCTAGCCATAACAATGTATTAAAATAAACTTGTTAAAAGTATGATTAAAGATACTCTAAATTTTAACTTGAAACATTAATCAATCTCTATACCCAAGAAGACTTTTTAAAATCAATTCATCATTACATGAATATTATTAACACACACATTACTGCATAAGAGTTTCTGGAGGAGTAAATCCTTGATGTATTAAGAAAGGGTTTAACTGTAGGGATCCAGTTATTTTGAACAAAAAGAGATTTGATGCAGGAAATTGGGTGCTTATAAAATGTGTATTCATTTTGAGATAGTTTATTTCTTTATAAAAATGATTGTTTTTAATGCTATCCTTTCCGTTGCCTAGGGAGAAAATGAAATTCTTTTACAATTTTAAAATACATGTTCTTACGCTATTTTTAAATTGTTCTTTTGTTTTGTGTTTCTTTGAGAGAACTATTTTATGTGTTATAGTTATAATATTTCCTTACAATGAGTTTAGTTTTTTCTTTTGTTTTGTTTTGCTGTTGTGTTCTCTTAAGATGTGTTCTTTTTGATTGTAAGTTCAGTTAAAATAGATTTGTTGGGTTGCTTATTTTTTGTTTTGATGAAAGTCTACTGTTAATACATTTTTCAGAAAACTTTTCTATATAGCAGATTTAAATTTTCTGTCTGCTCTTATAGGAGAATTTAACAGCTCTAGACACTTTATGTTAATTTTTCATTTTTTGAATCCCTGCATGTGTGGGTGGAATACATTTTGATTCACTAACTCCTACACTGGTTTGAGATTTTGACTTCTCACAAGGAAATTTTTTTTCTCTCTGTCTCTCAGAGCTCTGTGTCTATTGTACACATCCTTTCTGCCTCACCAGGCCCAGTAAGAAGAGATAATTTTAGTTCCTATTATGAGAATGCTACTGTATTTTAGATACCCAACATTTATTGAGAATCTCAGTTTTCTCTTTATGAGGTATACAGACTCAGGGCACAGTCTATTGTCCTTAACTTTGTTCAGAATTTCTGCCCCAGTCTAGGTTCTTATCACCATAATTTCACCTTCCAGATTACTTGATTTTACTTGAGTTTCCAATTTTTTTTAAACCTAAAAGTTTTAATTACAAATTATCCAGAGTAGTATTTCCATTGGTAGATTGAGAAAGCAAGCTGTATCACCTTGCTTCTCCATGTTTCAGGAAGTTATCTCATTTGCTCTGAAAATACTAGATAAATGTAATACACGCAAATATATTATTTTTTCAGAATTGTCAGTGCCTATTTTTAATTTAATGTTCTATTAAAGTCTGTGGAAATTAATATGCATTAAAAGCATTTGAATTCTGCATCTAAAATTTTGAACAATCAATGAAAATAACAAATGGACTAAACTTGACCTTAAAATGATTAAACAACATAAATAAAAACATACTAGTAAATGAAATGTAAATTAATATTTTATGCATACCTTTTGATCTTTAGTTGCATATTCTTAATGTGAAAATTTTAAATCATACCAAGCATAAATTTTCAAAATCATTCTCTTCTACAAGACTATAGATTGTGAATCAGTCTCATTGGTATCTTTTTTAGTAAAAGAAAGCTCATCAGTCTGTCATATTATGTGTTTTATTTTTGATTAACTCCCATTCTAGAATTCTCATAAGTTTTAATATACTTTCCAACAACAATCATCCTAATTCCACTCTCTGAATAAAAACAGAACAAGTATTGTTTCCTTTTCTACATAAAAATTTTCAAATATTTGAAGAAAATTCACCATTGTATTCTAAATATTAACTTTCAACCCATTTTGTATTCCTCAGATAACACTACTTTCAAATTTTTTATTACCTTAGTCATTTGTCCATTCTCAAGTTAATTTTAAATGTAGGAGTCTAAAATAGATAATCTATAGGTGGCTCAGCGGGCACTGAAAGCAATTTTACTTCTTTTGAAGTAGATGCTATGATATTACATCAGATTAAATTCACATTATCTCTTAGACTGACTTCTTTGAACAAGTATGGCCATTCATGTCTCCTTATTCTCTCCTACTACTAATCTTAATGTTAAAATATTCTGCTCTGTGTTCAGTACTTACATTGTATCTTCTTTAGATGAAAGAATAAGAGTGAAATAGAATTTACCTCTTATAATTATGTATATATTCTCTAATACATCCTCTATGATATTTGTACCTTAGCTTTAAGATTTATGTAAATTAGTTTTATTGTTTCCTCATGTGTTTTTTTCCAAACGTCAAAAAATTCAGACATTGTTTTTCTTTGGTAAAACAGGGTCAAAATCAATTCTCTTACTTTCTCCTCAAAAAGTTGTTAAATAAATTAAATATAACAATATATACATAACCTAATTACCAAAAGGAAAAATGATTCACAGTGATCACCTGATAAACAAAAGTAATTCCAGACTTAAAAAAAGAGAAAAGTAAGATACAGTTAAGAATAATACTTATTTCCATTCATATTTGATATTTTCCCAGTCATGACAGCCTCTTATAAAGCTATGCTTTAGATCTTGTTGTTCTTTTTGCCTAGCATACACATTTTTGCTTTTCTGCAGCCCTGATTAACTTACATTCTTCTAGACTTTGTTCAAATGTCATTCTATTGTGGACATGCCTATACTTTGACACGTTGTCTATTCTCCAACAAACACCACATTTATTTTTAATAACGTAGTTTGTCTTTCTATGAGCTTTTTTAGAGTAAGTCTGTATTTCTATATTTTTTCATCCCCAGAATAGAGTTGTCATTCAGTTAATAAATACTTTCTGAATAAAGAAAGAAAATAAGAAGAAATAAGCGAGAAACAAATGCCAAAAGTGAAGCGCACATCTTAGGTGTTAAAAGTGTGGAGACCTTAAAGATAAACATTGATTTATAGCTATATTTCCTTAGGCCATCCATTTTTTACTTTTGTAAGCTATATTAAAATAAATACATATTTTCACAGTTGTCATCTAAAAGTTTGAAATAATTCTGTTAGATTTTTGAAAAACAGTGCAATTGTGTAATGAAGTATATTAACTGAAGCCTCATTTGTAAAATTGGTAAAATAGAACATACTATAAAAGTCAATTTTGATCATGAAAATAATTTATCCTATAAGAGGGTTTAGCATAGTCTCTGATGTCAAAATCAGAAACTGTATCATAAATAATTTTTCTTTTATGAGTTCTGAACTACTTGAGAGATATTACCAATAGACTGGGAAACTGTAAATCAAAATATAAGTCTCATCAAAGATTAAAATCTATCATCGACCCTAAAAAAATCACACATAGGATTTTTGGCCAGAATTTGGAATTTTGAGTAATTAAATTTAATTATCAATTATTATGTGCTTCTATGCAGAAAGTCTATTTATTTATAATCTTATTATGAAATATACTACTGACTGGGTATGGTGGCTCATGCCTGTAATTCCAGCACTTTGGGAGGCCGAGGTAGGTGGATCGCCTGAGGTCGGGAGTTCGAGACCAGTCTGACCAACATGGAGAAACACCATCTCTACTAAGGATACGAAATTAGCTCAGCGTGATTGCTCATACATGTAAGCCCAGCTACTTTGGGAGGCCGAGGGAGGAGAATTGCTTGAACCCGGGAGGCGGAGGTGGCGGTGAGCTGAGGCGATTGCACTCCAGCCTGGGCAACAAAAGCCAAACTCTGTCTGATAAAAAGAGAAAGAAAGAAGGAAGAAGGAAGGAAGGAAGGAAGGAAGGAAGGAAGGAAGGAAGGAAGGAAGGAAAGGAAGAAAGCAGAAAGAAGAAAGAAAGAAAGAAAAACTATTGTGAATGTTCTGTATTCAAGAGTAATTACATGTAATAAATAATTTGTCCATATAAAGGGAAAATCTTCTTCTAAGTAGATTTGTTAAATTACAGAATAATGACTCATTAGTAAATTTGCGAGTATACATCAGTGAAAAAAAATTAACAAAGTCAAAATCTATTTATTGTAAACAAAATTAGTCAAACCTGTGCTATGCTGGTAAAAAAAAAAAAAAAAAAGAATTAAAAATAACCTACTAACATCAGGACTAAGCAAGTTTTATCCCTTCGCATATTATAACCATAATAAAGGAATATAACTTTATACTGATAACTGTGACAACTGAGTAAAAGGCAGACATTTCTGAAAAAATGCAACTTACCAAAATTAAAAGATAAAACAGAAAATCTGAATAACTATATTAATTAAATGAAATTCTTTTTTTAAAAAAAGCTTTCTATAAAGAAATTCTAGGCCAGGCACAGTGGCTCAGGCCTGTAATCCCAACATGTTGGGAGGCTGATGCAGGAAGGTCGCTTGAGCCAAGGAGTTCCAGACCAGCCTGGGCAATTTAGTGAGACTTTTTCTCTAAGAGGGGGGAAAACACACACACACACACACACACACACACACACACACAAATTAGCCAGGTGTTGTGGAGTAGGCCTGTAGTCCCAGAAATTCACAAAATTGAGTTGAGGTGGGAGAACCACTTTAACTTGGCAAGTGAAGGCTGCAGTGAGCCAAGATTGCACATTGTACTCCAACCTGTGCAACAAAGCAAGACCTGTCTCAAAAAATAATAATAACAGTAAGGAAAAGAAATTCCAATAATAAAGAGTTTAACTGGTGAATTGAATTAGACATTCAAGGAAATAATTAAGCAAACTGTACACAAAATCTTTAGAAAATAGTTAAAAACAATTCACAACTGAACCCCCACAATGGAGTCAATATTTACACATTAAGAAGTATTGTTTAAGTGAAGTAATAATGATTTCATTTATTTATAATCTTATTTATTTATTTTCATTTAAATGATTCACTTTCAAGTGATATATCAAATTATTGATCAATTTGAGATTATTCTTCATATTCTCAGATTACTTTTTTAATAATCCTCTCATTCTCTGTAACTTGATATTCAAAATTATATGCTTTCTAATTTCAAAATACACAATCTCTAATAAGTAGCTTGAAATTTACTGAACCAATTTTTACTCTTTAATTTACACTAAGCTAATTTATTTTTGCAAATTCTAATTGTTAGGATTAGGATGGTGTATTCTTTGTTTATTTTTTAAAGATTAAAAATTTTTTTCAATTTCCATACGTTATTGGAGAACAGGTAGTATTTGGTGACATGAGTAAGTTCTTTGGTGGTGATTTGTGAGATTTTGGGGCACCCATCACCCAAGTTGTATACACTGCACTCAATTCGTAGTCTTTTGTTCCTCATCCCATTCCCACTCTTTCCCCGAGTCCCCAAAGTCCATTGTGTCATACTTATGTCTTTGCATCCTCATAGCTTAGCTCCCTCTTATGAGTGAGAACACACAATGTTTGGTTTCTCATTCCTGATTTACTTCACTTAGAATAATAATCTCCAATCTCATCCAGGTCTCTGCGAATGCCATCAATTAATTCCTTTTTGTGGCTGAGTAGTATTCCAATTGTATTCCACAGTTCCATTATTCACTTGTTGATTGATGGGCATTTAGGTTGTTTCCACATTTTTGTAATTGTGAATTGTGCTTCTATAAACGTGCATGTGCAGGTATCTTTTTGGTATAATGACTTATTTTCCTCTAGGTAGATTCCCAGTAGTGAGACAGCTGGATCAAATGGTAGTTATACTTTTAGTTCTTTAAAGAATCATCACACTGATTTCCCTAGTGGTTTCACTAGTTTACATTCCCACCAGCAGTGTAGGAGCATTCCTTGTTTACTGCATCTATGCCAACATAAATAATTTTTTGAGTTTTTGATTATGGCCATTCTTGCAGGAGTAAGGTGGTATCACATTGTGGTTTCGATTTGCACTTCCCCGATCATTAGTGATGTTGAACATTATTTCATGTCTGTTGGTAATGTACTTCTTCTTTTGAGAATTGTCTATTAATGTCCTTAGCCCACTTTTTGAGTGGACACTATGAGTTTTTTAATTAGCCAGGTGTGGTGATGTGCACCTGTCCTCCTAGCTACTCAGGAGGCTGAGGCTGGAGGATCACTTGAGCCCGAGAGTTCCAAGTTACAGTGAACCATGATAGTGCTGGGTGACCAAGTGAGACCTTGTCTTGAATGAACAAACAAATGAATGAGTAAATAAATAAATAATGCCTAAAACATATATTCAAATATTCACATTTGATTATTCCTACTTTTACTATACAATTTGTCATGGTTAAGTCTCATTATTTTTTATGATTTCAAGTTTCTAAATCAGGAATTGGAAAACTATGGCTCCTGAGTGGGATTGCTTGATAAAATATAGGAGGCCCAGCAAAATTTGAATTTCAAATAAACAACACCATTTCCTTAGTATAAGTGTGTTCCATACAATATTTGAGACATGCTTACACTTTAAAAATATTTTTATGACATGCAAATACAATTGGCTATCCTGTATTTTTATTTGCTAAATCTGGCAACTTTGCCTGTGGGCCAAATCCAGTCTAGCAGCTGTTTTATAAATAAAGTTTTGTTGGAACACAGCCACTCTTCATTCTTATGCCTCGCCTGCAGCTACTTTTGTGCTACAGTAGCAAAGATGAGCAGTTGTAGCAGATATCAAATAGCCTATAATGTCTAAATATTTATTATCTGGTTGTTTACAGAAAAACCTTGGCAATCCATGATCATAATGATAATAATTTGTAATACAATATTTGTATCATCTGACTCTTTACTCAGTTCCACATCTTTTGCATTCCATATATATATATATATATATATATATGATAGATAGATAGATATATGCTCTAAGAGTATTGCAAACTTCTCCTGCTTAAAGTGAATTTATTCATACTCCCTTGAAGTTACTTCTTTTTCTATGATCATCATCAATATTGACTACATTACTGATAATATGTGACCCATACCTTAACCCACAGATTGTTTTGCATGTGTGCGGGGGGATGAGGCATGGGGAGTAAGGTCAGGATGTAATGAATGAGAAGCAGGTATTTTCTAGATCCCTAGGCTTCTCGTGCCCTATTTTTGTCAGTTTATATTGATTCTATTATTTCGTTATCTCAAAAATCTATCTCCTTTTTTATCATGAAAACCCACTAAATTCTCTTCATCAGTGCTACTCTAGATCGCAGCTCCTTTGCACTGTAACTCACTATAACCACATCAGATCAAGCCTTCACAGTGAATCAATATCCTTCTGCAGGTCAGCAAATTGTACAAAATCTGAAAATATTCCCCCAATATGTATTTGTTTATCAAAGATATTAACATATATTGAAGGCCTACTCTGCAAAGCAATAGTTTGGATGCTCAAGATATACCAGAGAATTAAAACAGATATTTATCCTTGACCTTTTAGGGATAATAATCTATCAAATACATCAATATAAAAATGATTAGAAGTAACTTTATTATGAGGATTTACTAGATGTTACATAACATTAGAGTAAACATACTTCAAATTTAATAATATTGCCCATAGACAAATAACGATTAATTATGGAGCTAGGATTTGAAATTCCACAGTTTACAATCTAATAACTTAGACTGTGAGAAAGAGTTGTTTCCAATATCTAGTCTTTGTCATTGAACCTGAAGACATAGTCTAAGAGAGTAGGACTATGTGCTCTCACCAGTCTAACACAAATTAAGCTACTACATATATATTTGAGACAGGGTCTTGCTCTGTTGCCCAGGCTGGAGTGCAGTGGCATGATTTTTGCTCACTTCAACCTCAACCTTCTGCTCTCTAAAGGTCCTTATGAGTACCTGGGACAATAGGCATGAACCACAAGGCCCAGCTAAGTTTAGGGTGTGTGTGTGTGTGTGTGTGTGTGTGTGTGTGTATGAAAATTATACATATTATATATTATATATAAATATATATTATATAAAATATAGTATATAATATATATATAGAACAGCCTATTTTAAAAGTGTATACAAATTTTCTTTATACTATTTGGATTTTTTCATCTCACAGAAGAGTCAATGCAGTCATCCATCATTTACCAAGCTTTTAAATGTCAGGCTGACGTTATATATACACATTTTATTTCCATGAAAGTGGACAGAGCTAATTATTTTGTTCTTACATAAATATTGTGCCATTCTCTATTGTTTCATTGCACAGAACATTTTTTGTATTCAGACACATTATTCCATGACAATACTGAATACATAGGATCAGGAGCAAGGGGTGCCTTTTGCTTAGATGCATAAAACTGTAGAATTCTGAAATTTTGCACTTTTGATATTAATTTACTAATAGTGTATTCTTTCATGGAAATAATTTGTTTAAAAGTAGATAATGTCATTTTACTAGCTCAGCCAACTTCTTTGTCTTTTGCTGTTTTTTATTCTAAAATTTATTATTAATTTTGGGGCTTCCAAACGAGAATTATATCTAGAATTTTTCTTTTTTTCTAAATAAACTTGTGTACAATCCATACCAAGTTACTGGCTTTTTCCTATATTTGTCATGATTTTTCACAATGTTGAGTCTTTATAATTTTTCTAAAACCTGAAATACTTCTATCTATATACATTTTTTATATTTAAACTTTGTTTAAATTTTAAGTTCTAATTCAAATAAAAACGTTGAATAATACCTTCCTTATCTCACTGCCATAGCAGTTTGCACTAGTTTTTTTGTGGTTAAATGTTATTTGGACAGAGGAGATTATGTATTTACATTTATAATGGCATATAAGCATCCATTCAGTTTATCAAATTTTACTTATTTTAATTTATTAAACATAATGGATACATTGTCAAATGTATTTATGTCACTTAAGTTGAACACTGATTTGCAAACTTATCCACAGTGAACTTTTATTTTTTCAAGGTGATTTAAACTTACTTGAAATAATTATATTAATAAATATTATGCTTTTTGGCTACTAAGATTAATTTTACAAAATTACTAATGTAAATTAAAATAAGATCATTATATTTGTAATCTCCTATTGTTGGGCTTAACTTGTCTAGAAGCGATCATTATGACCTACTCTGACTTTACAATTTCTTCAATTTATTGTTCTTGTTATTATAACCACTACTAAGTTCATTATGCTTCTAGAAACACAACTTGATTTTGCAATCTTTTTAGGGTAGACCAGGATAGCAAAAGTATTAATTCACTTCAATTCTTACTGCCATTATTTTTTTGTTAACATAAAGCACTGTTCATTCTAAGCTATATGAAGCCAATGGTGGAGGTGTAATGTCCTCTCAGTTTTAGTGATTCAAATTTTTGTGAGAAGTGAATGAATAATACAACAAAAAAGTAGTGCTTTTCATATCATGTACAAACTTTTTCAAGAAAATGAATATAATAGATAAATAATAAAGAACTGATGATTCAGCTCCTGATGCAGTTTGTGTAAACAGTGAATTAGAGGGAAAAATTGGCTTAATTCTTAAAATGGGCTTTGAGGTAGAGTGATATTTGAATTGACTCAGTCCATGCTGCCTAATACTTAATACCTGTAAAAAAAAAAAAAAAACAAAAACAAAAAAAAAAACGGTTGGCAGAGAGTAGAAGTGAAAACAAATCATTGTGCCATCTGTAGAAGGGCTTTCTAATGACATATCATGATTACAATGTTTTCTGTTTCCCTTTAGATGTCAGTTATCCTTACTAAGAAGTTAATTCATAATAACGACTGTCATTCATTTCGAGAACAACACGAGTAGTGGACCCATAATTTGATTTGTTATACAATTAAACAAATTAACTTTACTTGGCCTAAAATGCTCTTCTCTGATCAAGCATACCTTAATATTTAACAGATATAGATGATTAATGAGCTTATTGACTCACTTCATTGAAAACAGAGTTAAAATTCACATTAGAAGATCTCTTGATACAGACACATATGACTGACTGTGACTAAATGCAAAACTTGGACACTCTAAGCCAGTTCTGTTATAAATTATTTCCTCTGGCAGGCTTGAAAACACAAATTCTTCTATGAACTTTGTACGCCTCTTAAGGACTAGACACAGGTAACAATATTTAACATAACAGGCCGGCAGCAGTGGCTCATGCCTATAATCCCAGCACTATGGGAGGCCAAAGCGGGCAGATCACCTGAGGTCAGGAGTTTGGGACCAGCCTGACCAACATGGAGAAACCCTATCTCTACCAAAAATACAAAATTAGCTGGGTGTGGTGGTGCACGCCTGTAATCCCAGCTACTTTGGAGGCTGAGGCAGGAGAATCACTTGAATCCAGGAGGTGGAGGTTGCAGTGAGGTGAGATCACACCATTTCACTGCTGCCTGAGTGACAAGAGTAAAACTCCATCTCAAAAAACAAACAAACAAAAAATCACATATTTTTTAAATTTTAAGAATAATTAAATAAACAGATGCCTAAAAATATTAAGAATCCATTACTAGGTATAAATTCGTTATTAATGTATAAAAATAAACAGATATGGTAGGAGAAACAGAGCAAGATGGTGGAATAGAAGCCTCCACTGATCATCCTTCCTATAAAGACATCAATTTAGCAACTATCTACAAAATCAAAGCAACTTCATAAGAACCAAAAATCAGGTGAACACTCATAGTACCTGGTTTTAACTTCATATCTGAGGCACTGAAGAGGTAAAGAGTCTTGAAACACTGACACCATTGCTACCCTATCCCCTGGCAGCAGTGGTGGCAGGCTATGGATAGATTTTCTGTGTGCTGGTGAGAGGATGAGAGCAGCAATTTTGAGTTAGTGAATTCAGTGCTGCCTTATTATAACAGAAAACAAAACCAGACCAAACTCAACTAATGCTCACCCACGGGGAACATATAAGAAGGCCTACCCAGAGGGGACTTACTCATCCCAGTAGTCTGAACTTGAGTTCCTGTAAGCCTCACTTCAGTGGACTAAAGTGCTATGGAGCCCTAAATAAATTTGAAAGAATATCTAGGACACAAGGAAGGCAAATCTTAGGTGAGGTCTAGTGCTTAACTGGACCTGAGGCAGTGGAATGATGGGGCACATGACCTATTAAGACACCAGCCAGGGTAGCCAACTGAGTGCTGGCAGCACCCCTCTCCAAACCCCAGGATCCACAGCTCATGGCTCCAAAAGAGAACTCTTCCCTAGGTTTGAAGAGATAAGAAGGAAGAGTTGGGGAGTGGGAAGAGTAGGGAAGACTTTATCTTGCATCTTGGATACCAACCCAGGAACAGCAGGATAGGGCACTAGTCAGTCACAGGGCCCCCTTTCCAGGTACTAGCTCTAGAATGGCGTTCCTAGAAGTACGCTGGCTCAGAAGGGAAAAGAACCGAGTCCTGGAAGTATTCGTAACCTGCTAACTAAAGAACCCCTGGGCCTTGAATAACCAGCAGTAAAACCAAGGTATTATGCTGAGGGCTTTGAGTGAACCTGGAACTTCCTGGCTTCAAATGAGATGCAGACCATTAGAGCTGTTGTTGATATGGGGCAAGACTTCTTCTACTTGAGAAAAGTGGAGGAAAAAGTAAAGAGGAATTGATCTCTCACCTTAGGTACCAGCTCAGTGACAGGAAGGTAGAGAAAGAAGAGCATCAAGCATGTTCTTAGGGTCCCTGATTTCAGGGCTTGGTTCTTGAATGACATTTCTGAACCTGCCCTGGACATGACATTAGCTCATTGTCCAAGACATTAGCTCACTGCCCTGAAGAGTGAGTCTCAGGCCAGGTAGCATTAATCACAAGTTAACTAAATAGATATTAGGCCTTAAAGGAACATCAGTGGTAGTCTGAAAATACTTCTTGTGGCCATGGAGTGAGGCTCATTTGACTTTAGAAAGTGGAAGGAAATGTGGAAAGGACTACATCAGGTAGAACATGGGGTTCTAACATTTTTTACTCTAGTCCGTGAATCCTAAACAGGACCTCTGGACCCAACCGATGCCTGGGGAACTCACTACTCTGAAGAGAAGGACACAGTCCTGCCTAGCCTTACCATCTGTTGAATATAGAGAGACTCAGGGCCTTCAGCAAATGTAGGCAGTAGCCAGGAAGTGGTTACAGCAGGTTAGATAATTCTTTCAGGCTTATATAAGACCAACAAGAAGTTACCTTTACAAGTCTTCAAAAACCACAACATTGCTGGGCTTGGGGTGCCCCTGAAGTAGATAAAGCTGAGATCACAACACCCAAGTAATTTCAAATATCTAAATAGCCTTCCCATGTAAAACAGTTGTAAAAACAAGCCCAGACTAAGAAGACTACAATAAATATCTGACTTTTCAAAGCCTAGACACAAATAAATATCTACAGGTATCAAGTCTATCCAGGAAAACATGAACTCACCTAATGAAGTAAATAAGCATTAGGAATCAATAGTGGAGGAACAGAAATATGTGGCATTTTCGAACAAAATACAAACTTCAAACAAAATTCAAAATAGCTGTGCTGAGGAAACTCAAAAAAATTCAAGATAACATAGAGAAGAAATTGAGAATTCTAAGTTAAATTTACCAAAAAGATTAAAATAAGTAAAAAGAATCAAGCAGAAGTTCTAGAGATGAAAACTGCAATTGGCATACTTAAGAATGTGTCAAAGTCTTTTAATAGCAAAAATAATGAAGCAGAAGAAAGAATTAGTGAACTTGAAGACATGTATTTGAAACAAACAGAAGACACAAAAGAATAAAAAACAATGAAGCACATCTACAGGATCCAAAAAAATAACCTCAAAAGGGCAGATCTAATAGTTATTGACCTTAAAGAAGATGCAGAGAAATAGATAAGAGTAGAAAGTTCTCTTCAAGGGATAATAACTAAGAACTTTCCAAACCTACAGAAAGATATCAATATCTAAGTACAAGAATGTTATAACAGCAAGCAGGTTTAATCCAAATAATACTGCCTCAGGCATTTAATAATCAAACTCCCAAAGCTTAAGGATAAAGGAAGAATTCTAAAAGCAGTAAGAGAAAAGAAACAAATAAAATGCAATGGAGCTCCAATACGTCTGGTCACAGACTTTTCAGTGGAAATCTTATAGGTTAGAAGAGGGTGTCATAACATGTTTAACTTGCTGAAGAAAAAACTTTTACTCTAGAATAGTACATCCAGTGAAAATATCTTTCAAACATGAAAAAGAAATACAGACTTTCCCAGATAATAACCTGAGCGATTTCATCAACACCAGAACTGTCCTATAAGAAATACTAAAGAGAATTCTTCAATCAGAAAGCAAAGGACATTAATGAGCAAGAATAAATCATCTGAAAGTATGAAACTCACTGGTAATAGTAAGTACACAGAAAACACAGAGTATTATAACACTCTAATTGTGGTGTGTAGTCTACTCTTCTCTTAAATAGAAAGTCTAAATGATGAACCAACCAAAAATAATAACTACAACAGCTGTTTAACACATAAACAGTACATTAAGATATAAAGAGAAACAACAAAATGTAAAAAGTAGGGGGAAAAATTAAGGCAGAGAGTCTTTATTCATGTTTCTACTTGATTGTTTGTTTATGCAAATAATATTAAGCTGTGGTCAAATTAAAATAATGGGTTATAAGATAGTATTTGCCACCCTCATGGTAAACTCAATCCAAAAACACGTAACAGAAATGCAAAAAACAAAAAGCAAGGAACTAGTCATATCACCAGACAAAATCACCTTTATGAAAAAAAAGAAGACAAAAAGAAAAGAAAGGAAGAGAAGACCACAAAATAGCCAGAAAATATATTGTTAAAATGGTACGAGTAAGTCTTTACTTATCAATAATAACATTGAATGTAAATGGACCAAACTCTCCAATAGTATGACCGAATGGATGAAAAAACAGGACCCATTGATCTGTTGCCTACAAGAAACATACCTCACCTGTAAAGACACATAGACTGTAAATAAAAGGATTAAAAAAAAGACATGCCATCCCAATGGAAACCAAAATAAAGCAGGAGTGGCTATACTTATATCAAACAAAATAGATTTCAAGACAAAAACTATAAGAAAAGATAAAGAAGGTCACTGTATAATGGTGAAGGTACCAATTCAGCAAGAGAATATAACAATTCTAAGGATGTATGCACTCAAATCTGGATCACCCAGATATACAAAGCCAGTATTTTGAGAGCTGAAGAGAGATACAGGCCCCAGTACAATAACAGCTGGAGAATTTAATTCTCCACTTTCAGCATTGGACAGACCTTCCAGAAAGAAAATGAATAAAGAAACATCACACTTAATTTGCACTATAGAACAAGTGAATCTAACATATGTTCACAGAACATTTCATCCAATGGCTGCAGAATACACATTATTTTCCTCAGCACTTGCATCACTTTCAAAGATAGACCATATTTTAGGTCATAAAACAAGCCTTAAAACATTTAAAAAAATGAAATTATATAAAACAACTTCCCTGACTATAATGGAATAAAACTGAAAATTAATAAAATGATAAACATTGGAAAATATATAACAACATGGAAATTAAACACTATGATCATGAATGGACAGTGGGTCAATGAAAAAATTAAAAAAGAAGTTGAAAAATTTCTTGAAATAAATGGTAATGGAAACACAACATACTAACACTAATGGGATACAGAAAGAGCAGTACTAAGAAGGAAGTTTGTAGCTAATACCAACATCAAAAAATAAGAAAACCTTCAAATAAATAACCTAAGGATGTATTTTAAAGAAAGCAGAAAAGTACGAGCAAGTCATACCCAAAATTAGTAGAAGAAAATAAATAATAAAGAGCAGAGCTGAAATAAATGAAATTGATAATAAAAAAA
>NW_012113919.1:6910541-6916284 GCF_000951035.1 Colobus angolensis palliatus | reverse complement strand
AGACTCCGTCTCAAAAAAAAAAAAGGAGACATAAAAACTGATACCACAGAAATTCAAAGGATCATTAGTGGCTACTATGAGCAACTATGTGTCAATAAATTGGAAAATCCAGAAGGAATGGACAGATTTCTAGACATATACAACCTATTGACACTGAACCACAAAGAAATCCAAAACCTGAACAGACCAAAACAAGTACCAAAATCAAAACAGCATTAAAAAGTCTCCAAATAAATAAAAACCTGAGACCTGAGGGCTTTATTGCTGAATTCTAACAATCATTTAAAGAAGAGCTAATATCAACTATATTCAAGCTATTCTAAAAAATAGAGGAGAAAAAAATACATCCAAATTCATTATACAAGTCAGTATTACCTTGATACCAGACAAAGACATAACAAAACATGGAAATCAAAGAAAACTACAAACCAATATTTCTTATTAATATTGATGCAAAAATCCACAAAAAAATACTAGCAAACTAAATTCAACAATGCATTAGAAAAATTATTCATCATGACCAAGTGGAATCACTCTATCCCAGGGATACAATGATGGTTTAATATTTGCAAATCAAAATGATACATCATATGAACAGAATAAAGGATAAAAACCATGTGATGACTTCAATGGATGCTGAAAAAGCATTTGATAAAATTCAGTACTCTTTCATAATTCCAAAAATATTGGATATAGAAAAAATATTCCTCAATACAATAAAAGCCATATATGACAGATTCACAGCTAGTATCATACTGAATGAGAAAAATTGCAAACCTTTCTTCTAAGATCTGGAACACGACAAGGATGCCCGCTTACACCACTGTTATTCAACATAGCTCTGGAAGTCCTACCTAGAGCAACTAGAAAAGAGGAAGAAATAATGGGCACACAAATAGGAAAGAAAGAAATCAAATTAGCCTTGTTTGCAGATGATGTGATATTATATTTGGAGAAACCTAAAAACTCAACAAAAAATTATTGAACTTATAACCAAATTCAGTAAAGTTGCAGAATACAACACAGATACATAAAAATCAGTGGTATTTCTATTTGTCAACAGTGAACAATCTGAAAAATAAATTAAAAATAATATCATTAACAATAGTCACACATAAAATTAAAAATATTGGAATTAATGTAACTAAAGTAGTAAAAGCTCTCTATAATGAAAACTATAAAATCCTGATGAAAGAAATTGAATAGGACACCAAAAAAAGAAAAGATATTCCATCTTTACATATTGGAAGAATTAATATAGTTAAAATGTCCATATTACCCAAAACAATCTACAAATTCAATGAAATCCCTATCAAAATACCAATGACATTATTAACAGAAATAGAAAAGAAAAACAATCTTAAAATTTATATGGAAAAACAAAAGATCCACAATAGGCAAAATTATCCTAAGAAGAGAACAAAACTGAGGGAATAATATTACCTGACTTTATACTACAGAGCTAAATTAACTAAAATTGCAAAGCACTGTCACTAAAACAGACACATAGACCAATGGAACAGAATAGAGAACCCAGAAACAAATTCATACACCCACAGTGAACTCATTTTTGACAAAAGAGCCAAGAACATTCATTCTGGAAAAGACAGTCTCATCAATAAGTGGTGCTAGAAAAACTGGACGTCCATATGCAGACTAATGAAATCTAGACCCCTGTCTCTCACCATATACAAAAATCAAGTCAAATGGAGTAAAGACTTAAATCTAAGACCTCAAACTGTGAAACTACTAGAAGAAAACATTGGGGAAACTCTCCAGGACATTGGTCTGGGAGAAAATTTTTGAGTAATACTTCACTAGGACAGGCAACGAAAGCAAAAAAAAAAAAAGTGGCAAATGGGATCACATCAAGTTAAACAGCTTCTACACAGCAAAGGAAACAATGAGCGAAGTGAAGACACCACCCACAGAAATGGAGAAAATATTTGCAAACTACTCTGGCAAAGGATTAATTACCAGAATATACAGGGAGCTCAAACAACTTCATAGGAAAAAATCTAGCAATCCAAATTAAAAATGATCAAAAGATTTGAATAGACGTTTCTAAGAAGAAGATATACAAATGGCAAGCAGGCATATGAAAAGGTGCTCAACATCATTGGTCATCAGAAAAATGCACCTTAAAACTACAATAAGATATCATCTCACCCCAGTTAAAATGGCTTATATTCAAAAAACAGGTAATAACAAATGCTGACAAGGATATGGAGAAAAGGAAATCCCTGTACACTGTTGGTGGGAATGTAAATTAGTACAACCACTATGGAGAACAGTCTGTGGGTTTCTCAAAAAATTAAAAATTGAGCTATCATATGATCCAGCAGTCCCATTGCAGAGTATATACCATAAAGAAAGGAAATTCGTAACAGAGCTCTCTGCTCTCCCATGCTGCAGCACTGTTTACAATAGCCAAAATTGGAAGCAACCTAAATGTCCATGAAGAGGTGAATGAATAAACAAAACGTCTACTTATATATAACGGTGTACTGTTCCACCACAAAAAAGAATGATATTGTGTTATTTGTAACAAAGTGGATTAAACTAGTAGTCATTATGCTAAGGGTAATAAGCCAGGCACAGAAAGACAAAAATCTCATGTTCTCACTTATTTGTGGCGTCTAAAAATTGAAACACATGAACTCATGGAGCTAGAGAGTAGAAAGATAGTTACCAGAGGCTGGGAAGGGTAGTGGGATGGAAGGTGCAGGAGGCTGGGACAGTTACGGGTTGAAAAAATTATAAAGAATAAATAAGGCTTAGAATTTGATAGTACAACAGGGTGACCATAGTTAATAATTTAATTGTACATTTTAAATATCTAAAAGAGTGTAATTTGATTGTTTGTAACAGAAAGGATAAATGCTTGAGGGGATGGATACCCCGTTTTACATGATGTGATGATTACTCATTGCACACCTGTATCAAAGCATCTCATGCACCCCGAAAATATATACACCTACTATGTGACCACAAAAATTAAAACACAAATTAAAAAAAAAAATTAATGGACATGGTTGGTACATAGTCACTGTATGTTTGGGTATTTACCATCTAGAGAGAGCATGAAGATATATAGTAAAATGTAGAAAAATGCACTGAGTCACTCCCTACTGGTTCTTAATGCTCTCAGTCAAAGTGTCATCCCACATGAGTGACTCTGAGCATGGGAGGTTTTTACAATGGGAAATTTTTCAATTTATCTATAAGAGCCAAGGTGTCCAATACTCAAATTCTTTCTGTGTGTGTGATAAATTGAAATGGTAGTACCAATTCCGCCCTGCTACTCTGACGTCAGGCCTTCTCTTATGACCTGCTTTGTTCATGAGATATTAGTAAACATCGCATAACCCAAAATTTGAAAAGAAAAAAAGAGAAAAGCTCTTGTACTATTAGTCTTTCCTTAATTTTGTGCCTTTCCTTTGCTATGAGACCCTGTCCAGACTAGTCTGCTGAAGAATAAGAGGCAGCTAGATTAAAGGTAAGCTGTCCCAGTTGTCCTAGCCAAGGCTTAATGGATCAACAGCCATCATACCCTCAGCCAAATTCAGTAGGCTACCTCAACAATCATCCCAGATGCCTGAATAATAGACAACTTTATTACATGCCACTGAAGTTTTGTGGTTGTTAGAAAGCAATGGAAAATCAATATGTATGTGTTGGAATTGGTCAGTTGTAGCCAGTAAGAGCATGGAAGGTAATATCTAAATGTTTAACTGGGCAGGATGTATGGACTAGCCACTGTATGCCACGTGGTTAGAGTTTATGAATTAGTCAGTCTAACGGGTCTTTTTTTTTTTTTTTTCCTTCTTTTAGATTTTTCTGAAATCTCAACGGAATTTAAAAGAAGGTTTTCTGAGTCGTGACTGTCTGCTTTGTTCAGGATGTCTGAAGATAGCTTTGGATGACTTATCTGATCATCTTGTTGAAGCTTGTCTGTTACATATCTTCATCTGGCCAATATTTAATAAATCAGTACACTCATAGTGGTCAGCCTACTAAGATTGTTAAATTAATCTGGAGCAGTCAGTGGGTCTGGGATGGCAGTGTTTTTGGACTGATTACCTTACACAGAAGAGTCAGTATTTTGGGGGGGCATCAATTTGTCCTAGAAAATCAACATGGAAAAAAATTCAATCTTGCCAAGGTGACAGGAGTGTGGGCCATTTCTATATATTTCCCCCAAATCTTGGTTCATTCATTCAACTAATATTAATAAACACATTCTATGTAGTAAAAATTGTGCCTAGAACAGGAGACACAGCAATGAATAGGACAGCTATCCATCAAGCTTATATTCTTGTGAAGCATATTTTGATTCTCTAACTTAGAATTGCGACCCCGGTGTGGGCAGAAATGAGGTTGTGGATGTTGTTACAACCATATTAGTGTTCTTCAAGATTAGAGGTGGCCCCCTTGAAGGTCCTCATGATACGGAACCCACCCTTACCCTTCATCTCTATATGCAGTTCTTACCTCTGCATCCAAGATGCCCCAAAGGTGGATTTACAAAGTAAGACTAACCTCTGAAGAAATCTGCCTTGTCTGTGAGCTAAGCCACTCAAAATCTCTGTATTTATGCTTGTGTCATCTGTCCCCCATGACTCACAATGAACATAGACCCTCACATGAGAGATTATAGAATGCTGTCAGTCCAATTTTCTCTTGCCTATTCCCTTTGTCTAATGAGGGCTGGGTGATGTTGCATATTTGATGTTGCATATTTGCTAGTCATTAACAATCTGGCAGTCTATTTTCAGATTGACTGAACTATGTCACTTCAGGTTAAAATGATGATGTGAAAATCATTTGAAGAGTGTTGAAGCAATCATGCCCATCTCAGGTTTGTGACAGGGTTCTAATAAATGCATGTGTTTAAGGTATAAACTGTCTTGAATTCAGTGAGGACTTTTAAGTGATACATGGATTAGTGGACATGGAGCTAAATACACAGGTAAAAATATAAATTCTTAATAAGGGTATTTTATAGTGTTATCTAAATTTCTGCTTGTCATTATCTCTCTGTTCACAATATTTTTAAAATTTTATCTAGGTGTAGTTTTTAAGTAATTGTTGGCTGTTTTCTGGAGTCATTTTGTGAAAAACCTACTCATCTGAACCTAGGGACAAATGAAACATTAGTTGAACACAACTATGACCTGAATCTCAGTGAAGCATCACTAAAGTGATAAAGAAAAGTAGATAGATCAACTGGTAAGTAGATACATAGTTATAACTTCTTCCTATAAAAATCATACTTTGCCAGAATCATTTTTCTTATAGTTAAAAGCAACAAGAAAAGCAGAAAGCAAATTTGTTTACCTTTTTCAAAATATTTTATTTTAAATCTATTAAAATATAAAATTCACAGTGTTATGCTACATATGTATGTATATATGTGTGTGTATATATATATATATTTTTTGAGACAGAGTCTCACTCTATCACCCAGTCTGGAGTGCAGTGGTGTAATCTCGGCTCACTGCAACCTCCGCCTCCTGGGTTTAAGCTATTTTCCTGCCTCAGTATCCTGAGTAGCTGGAACTACAGGTGCCCGTCACCATGCCTGGCTAATTTTTGTATTTTTAGTAGAGACAGGGTTTCACCATAGGGGCCAGGCTGGTCTCGAACTCCTGACCTTGTGATTTACCTGCCTTGGCCTCCCAAAGTGCTAGGATTACAGGTGTTAGCCACCGTGCTCGGCCTTATAAATATATATATTCTT
>NW_012113919.1:6862042-6910361 GCF_000951035.1 Colobus angolensis palliatus | reverse complement strand
AGGATGATCTCGATCTCCTGACCTCGTGATCTGCCCGTCTCGGCCTCCCAAAGTGCTGGGATTACAGGCTTGAGCCACCGCACCCGGCCTGCCTTATAAATATATTTAAGAGTAACATCTTATATCCTCAATTCAGAGAGTAAAACATTGCAGATTTTTCCTTTCATTTATTTTAACAGATGAAAAATGTGTATATTTATCATGTACAACATGTTTGTAAACATATTTACATTGTGGAATGGCTAAATTGAGCTAATTAACATATGCATTACCTCACATATATGTCATTTATTTGTGATGAGAACACTTCAAATCTGCTCTCTTGTCAATTTACAAGTTCAATTCACTGTTAACTATAGTCGCCATATTGTTAAATAGATCTCTTTTACGTATTTTTTTCTATCTAACTGAAATTTTGTTTTATTTGATCAACATCTCTTAAGCCTATCCCTGTCCCCCCGACTTTGGTAACTGTCATTCCATTATATACTTCTATGAGTTCAACTTTTTAGATTCCACATATAAATAAGACCATGAAGCAGAAGTGTTTTCTGGATTAAAAATAAATAAATAAATAAAACTTTTGCTTGTATTTATTTCTCACTTTTGATAAAATTGTCAACCAAAATTAAATATATGTCCTAAAGAAAGATGCATGACTGAACATAAGAAGCCAGGTTTTTTCTTGGGTTGCTTATAATACATGTAATAAAACATAGTTCATCCCCTTTACTTTTGTTTAAGTGAGATGCTATGTGCCAGAAAATATCTATAAGTTTACCCTCTTAGGAAAAGTTAAGCTATACTTTATACATTTTTCCTCATTTAACAAATGCCAAACAACGTGGTGTTGAAATCTTTCTCAGTAAGAAATTATAGCTGGCATAAGTATAGACTATATATGTCTTGGTATTTGAATTTTGTTCACTTTATGTTATCTTATTCCTATTTCTTAGGTTCAGTTCTATAAATGCCTGGTAATTCCACGTGTGAAATTCACACAAAATATGTATCTTGTGTCTATTCATATATCCTGTAATAACCTGAAGTCTTTATTGTCTTATTAAAAATGTTAGTATAAATATAATTGTAAATAGAAACCATTTTACTCACTAAATTATACCTCTATGCAAAAGATTGCCATATATGTACTTTTCCTAATTTCTTTTGACCTAAGGAATTAAATAATAACTGAGATATGATTTACATTTATTGATATGATTTTGGCAAAGGCTGTATTTTAGAGTCATAGTCGTTCTGCAAACCAGGATTTGGTCTTGCTTCCTGCATCTGTCTGTTGTCTTTTTATTGCAAGCAGCAGAATGCCAACATAACTAGCTGGAGGGACTGAAAGAATAATGGTATTTTCTGTACCTATTTAGTGTGTACACTAGTTAGTTGTTGAATGAATAGAGTCATTCTCAGATTGTCAATACATATTTTGAAACAGGAATAATCAAGATAGAAATATTTAAAAGAATGCTGAATATAATCACTGTGCCGTGCAGGTCACTGTTGACCTCATTCCTGTTTAAATTCTATTTCCATTTCATTCATAATATTATATTTTGTTGATATTCCTTCTAACCTTTTTGCCATCTTAATTGATCTCATTTGTCCCCTTTACTCTGCTTTTGGTTCATTTCTCCTTTCAATCTAATGTATTTGTAGAGTAATGTAATTTATGTTCCACCTATATAGTGATAACCATCCATAAATGTTTAGGTCTTTGAGAGAAGAAAATATTTTCTGGTATCAAAGCTGAATTATATTAATTGCTCAATAACATTTGTTAAATTGAACTAAAGGAATTTGAAATATAACTTGCAAACATTTTTCTCTTCTTCGGATTCATACATTGAACTTTGTTGCATGCATATCTATAAATGCTTAACAGACATTTCACTCCCATCTATCTCAAAACATCTATCCCATTTTTCAATTTGCACTCCAAACCCATTATGCTTGCATTTCCTCTCAGTTAAATTTAATGTCATCTACACAACCATCCTTCATCTCTTACTTACTTTATGCACCCGATCAACTATCAATTCCTGGAAATTCTGTTTTCTATATCTCAAATCCATCCCCCTTTCCACTCGCTTCTACATCTGTCATAAGCCAGACCCTGGCAGAATTCACATGCAATTATCTCTAAATGGTCTCCCAGCCTCTAGTTCTAAATCATCTCAAAATTCTGCAACAGAAGATTTTCAGACCTTTAGCAAATACCTTACTGTTTTATGCCTACTTAAATTTTTTTAATGGCTCACTGAAATAATTAGAGTAAATGGAAAATGGATTTATACAGTTCTCCATGATCTGTTTAGCAAAATACTGTGTTGCCCTGAGGTCAAACTGCCTGGGTTCTTAATCCATCTTCTCTCTCGTTAGCTTTGTGAAGTTATGCAAGTTATTTGACTATTCTGAGCCTTGATTTCCCCATCCGTAAAAATTGATATGACAATAGAACACAGAGTTGTTTTCAGGATTAATGAATGATCCATGTAAAGTGCTTAGAAGAATATGAATCACAATAAATCATTGAATAAGCGTTAGCTCTTCTATTTTCCCTTTTTGATTAGGTAAACTTTTTGGCCTTTCTTTTACTCATCCTTAAAAGGTCAAGTATTTGAAGAATCACTTTGACAAAGACTAAAATAATTTGTATTTATCTGTTATAATGTATGTAACATTATATAAAAACAATCTCTTTCAGCATCTGTCTTCCCCATTGGAGGAGCAAGAAATATGTCCACCTAATCTCTATGTCTCTCACACCCAGAATAGTGCCTAGTAAATTGTAGCTTTCCATTTAATGCCTCCTGAACAGAACTAAAATGATTCTATATTTCTCAGCCCTCAACAGCTTGAAAATAAAAATAGACCCTTATAAGTGTTGCAAGCATTTTGAAGTTCTGTGTTCACTTACTCTTCAAAAGTTTTGGCCTCTTTCAAATCATTTTGAAATAGAGGATATTACCTTTCACTCTGAAAATTGTTCATTATGGATACTTTATGGCATGGCTACTTTCCTCCATCTATCTGTACTATTATCTGGTGACATTTTCAGTCACCACAGTTACCCATACAGCAGCTACGGTGCTGAAACCAGTATTGCTGCAGATAAATTGTGGAATCCACACTGAGATTTTTAAATGTTTAATAGGGAGAGTACTAATCTTCACCACCACCCCCGCCAAAAGTGGTGTAGTCGATCTGCTTGCTTTTTCAAAGAAATAACGCTGATAAAAGCTGACTGATATTTGTGCTTCCTTGACATATGGCTATAATGAGCTGTTCACTGATATCAACAGAGCTAATGTATGTATGAAAATACTTATGTCCCATTTCTATTCAAGCCATTGCCAACGCTATTGGTGATACTTTGAACTCATGAAGCCATAGAAGTGCTAGGAAATTTTCTTTCACTGTTGTGTGTTTGTGTGCATGTCTAATTGCAACTTGCATGCCATTTAACACATTATAAATTACTGGGGACAGAGCAGAAAGTAAAAGAGTGACAAAAAACAATGATGTGAAAATATTTATACCTTCTCCTAAAATCTGGCCTTTGTTCTTTGAAAGAAACTGGAATATTTTACTATAAGTCTTCCCATTCTTTGTGCAAACACAGTATTTATGGATCAACTCTCCTTTCACTCAGGTGCCTATTGTGTCTCAGGAAAATTAAGACTTTTTCTCAGAGGAGAGGCATTAATAAATAACACATCATGGATAAGCAACGCTTGGATACAAAGCTCAATAATTAGCTACAAGTGGAATAATAGGAAATGAGTCATATGCTTATTGTACAAATTCTAAGCACGCACCATAGTCTTTACCAGTTTGTGAAACACAAGAGAAGCAGAAAACAGTATCTATACTGAATCATCCTATAACGTCTTTGGGGAAAAAAAGTATAAGGTATGTGTTTCATAATTTAACATTGCTTATCATAAGTACTAAAATAGTGATGAGGGAATCAGTGGTACACAGTTTGTGAAGGGGAACCTTTCTGAAGAGCATATAAAAGTGATAGAAGGTTGTGTGATATGTTGCGTTCATAAATCCAGGAAAAAGAAAAACACAGTGAGGTTGTATTGGGCCTATTAATTAATGTCATTTTCTTTTGAGCAGTGAAATACATTGTCAAAATAGAATCCCAATTATTAGCAATCAGAAACACCCATATTCATACTGAAGGGAGAAAAATCTCTGTACTTTCAAATAAATACGCATATTTCTGGTTAACAATCATATCACCCTAAATATTGGAAGAAAAAGGTCAGAATAAGTTAAAATTCCAAAATTGTTTTTGGTATAACAATTTTCACACATATTCACATATACTTTAACAAGAAGTGTTTTTAATTCATTCTAACCCTATGAGTTTTTCATTTGCAAATAAATTTGAGTCCTTTCAGCCTTGACTTAAATTGCGGATAAAATAGCTCTGTGCAACACAGAATCAAAGACTTTTAAAAGGTTTAGAACATTTTGAGATAGAAAATAGTTCATGCAAAACATTGTGATGAGGTAAGTATAAAGAATGTGAAACCATATGGATTAATTTTCCTTTGAAATACAAATTGAATATGACACTATGAGAAAAGTCACTTGGAAGAAGAGAAGTGGATCACAGAGTATGAAAAAGTTTTTTGAAATACTGTTTATATATTACTTTTAATAAGATAACTGAAATAAACTTACTTTAACATGTATTTTGTTTTAATGTATATTAATCACAATAAAATGATCATTTCTTTTTATGGCATAAATCATGTTTCTTAAATAATTTCAATTTATTCTACAAACTTTGTATTTATTTTTCTTTCTTCCTTCCTTCCTTCCTTTCTTTCTTTCCTTCTTTCTTTCTTCTTTCTTTTTATTATTATTATTATTTTTTGAGATGAAGTTTCCCTCTGTCACCCAGCTGGAGTGCAGTGACATGACCTCAGCTCACTGTAAACTTCGCTTCCCGGATTCACACCATTTTCCTGACTCAGCCTCCGAAGTAGCTGGGATTGCAGGTGCCCCTCATCACGTTCTGCTATTTTTTTTTTTTTTTTTTATTTTTTAGTAGAGACGGGGTTTCACCATGTTGGCCAGGATGGTCTCGATCTCCTGACCTCGTGATCTGCCCTCCTTGGTCTCCCAAAGTGCTGGGATTACAGGCATGAGCCACCTCGCCTGGTCCAAACTTTTAAATATTGTCTACAATTGGCATAATCCTTAGGCCACAAGCTTTGCTCGTGTTTTCTCTATGTAAATAGAGAAGACAAAGTGAAAATAAAATAGCTTGAACACATACAGGATTCAACGTGATAAGATGGTTCATTGGTAATAAAGTCAGAGACAAAGATCCTCCCACCTTCCTCTGCTGAATGATGCTTTTGTCTTTAATACCTCCCCATCACTTCCTTAAAACATGTCTGATATGGTTTGGATCTGTGTCCTCACCCACATCGCAGTTGTAATTCTCAATGTTGGAAGTGGGGCCTGGTGGGAGGAGATTGGATTATGAGGGCAGTTTCTCATGAATGGTTTAGCACCACCTTCCTTGACACTGTTGTTGTGATAGTGAGTTCTCATGAGATCTGGTCGTTTAAAAGTGTATCGTACCTCTCTCTCTTGCTCCTGCTCCCACCATGTGAGATGCCTCATTCCTTCTTTGCCTTCTGCTATGACTGGAAGCTTCCTGAGGCTTCCCCAGAAGCAGAAGCTGCTATACTTCCTGTACAGCCTACAGAACCATGAGCCAATTCAAGCTCTTTTCTTTATAAACTACTCAGTCTCAGGTATTTATTTATAGCAATGCAAGAACTAGGGATTAATACAAATGTCCCTCCCCACCCATATTAAATATACTGAAGTTTTTTTAATATTAGAGAAGAGGGATCCTCCACAAATCAGATGTACTACTCAGCTGTATGCAAACCCCTGTACCTATATTCCCTCTTCCCCATTCCCCACAAACAAATATCCTTGAAAGATGTACAAAACTCATCACCTACACTTTCTCCTTATTCCACTGCAGGCTCACTTCTGCCCCACAGTCTTCACCTAAACTTAAGTTTACACAGATTTTCAGTGACAAGTCACTTACTGTACACTCTTCGATTCTGAAGATACTTTCATCAGCATCCCCTACGTAATGATATTTCTTAGGTTTTGGTTCTAAACTCTCTTCTGTACTCTGCTGTATTCTCCACCATAATCTCATCCATTTTCACATCTTCAAAAATCATCTGTATATTATGACTTGTAAATCAGTGCTCTCTGAGAATTTGTTCTTGAGATTTTTCCATATCTAACTCATAATTAAATATACATTTTAGCTATATTCGGGGGTATCTTGAAATAAAACTTACTAAAACTAAATTTTGATTCCTCCATCCAGACAAGTAAGCATTGGATGCATATATTATTTATACATTTTGTAACCCAATACCTACCATTGAATCTGACACATAATTTTAACTCAAAAGCTATTTGTTATAAACCTTTATTTTGCTTTACAATCTAACATTTTATTTATCAAATACCTGTACTTGAAGCTATATAGTAACCTAAAGCATAACCTTCAGTTTTAACTTACTATAGCCAATTGTGGAAAGTGTACTCTGAATGATTTTGAATAAAATTTGAAGACATTTGGTCAATATGGGTTTGTTAGTTGTTGCTTTAAAGAAGTCTACAGAATATAATCGAATCTATAGTCATAAACATTAATGGAAATATAGTGTAAAGCAAACATTTAATTGTTCACATATATTATTTCATTGATTTTGCTTTCAAGAGAAGTGGTTTAATTCAAAACATTTATATATATAAAATGTATAATTTTATTTTATGCCATTGTTCAATATAAAATCCTGGATTTTAGACTAATTTTAATATTTTATTATTAAGGTTTAAATTATATATAAAGCATTATATCCCTCTGATACATACAGTTGGCTAAAATATGTCATATTAGACTTTTCTAATGGTGCTAAAATATGATAGCATAGGGAATCTCATCTTAGCATTTTGTCAAGTCATTTAAAATGCATGGTGATGCAATTATAACAAATAATAAACCAATTCTACTAATCCCATATTCTTACAAAGACAAATGAATGCAACATTTTAAACTAAAATTATCATATCAGTAATATTTGAAATTGTACTTCCTCTGGCTTTAAACACCGGTTTTACCTGGTATTTGTTTAATTGTTTTTAGACAAATTTTGAGAAAATACTCATATTTCTATCTTAACATACAAATTGATAAAATATACATTATATCAAATGGCTTAAAACAGACTTTCTATGAAAATGTTGTGATACGTTTTACCATATTTTTATTATATTTGACAGTTACCATCAGAAAAATATTTTGACTGAATTTAAGAATAAGTTCCATTTAAAAGTTTTGAGATAATTGAGACAACTCTTCGATGTTTGATTTTCTATCTTTCCACAAAGGTGATATTCATGGTTACATATATATGTTGATAATAGATTAGTTTTTCTTAAATAACTTCTTATAGGACAGTTGTACAATGTATGCACTCTAAGCTTTTTTCAATGACTTGTATACAGCAGTTTCTTTGGAAGACACTAGTAATAGCTTCCTTTTTTGCCTTGAATTCTGATAGTATTTAATATTAGTAATTTTCAAGCAGTTTTGTGGTTAACTAATTCAGAAAATTATTTGAAATATCTTTTTTTCAAAACAAATCTATTTTAAGCTTAGTTGTATTTTAATTTGGACTATTTATTATGCTATACTTTTTGAATTAGATAACTAAAATATTGGACACATGTTTACTTGGACACTTTGCTTAAACAAAGGTGGAAGTAAATATGAAAGAATTAGAAAAGTGGGTCTAGACATAGCTATGAATTTTTTATCCACAAATATTTGTAAATATGTTCATAGGTAATTTGATTTGTTGTTACTATACATTTCTTGTTTTTGAAACAGGGTCTGTCTCTGTTAACCAGACTGAAGTGCTGTGGCATGAACACAGCTCACTGGAACCTTGACCTTTAGGACTCAAGTGATTCTGCTGCCTCAGCCTCCCAAATAGATGAGACCACAGGTGTGCATCACCACATCATCATGCTCTGCTAACTTTTATTTGTTTATTTTGTAGAGATGGGTCTCACTCTGTTGCCTAGGCTGGTTTTCAAACACCTGGGCCCAAGCAATTCTCCTGCCTTGGCCTCCTTTCAAAGTGTTGGGATTGCAGGCTTGAGCCACCACACCCAGCCCTATACATTTCAATGAGAAATTAACTCTACATTTTGTTCCAATACCTATTCAAGTCATCAATCTGCATTTTCAAAAGGAACATCAAACAATCAAATAAACACAAAGAAAAGCAAACTGTAACACAATTAATGAAAAAATATCTCCACCAAACATCTTTTCAGTATATCCACAAACATTATTCTCTCCCTCATAACACAAACATGCAGAAATGCTAGATTACAACATAAATAATGATTAATTCAGGAGAAAAATAAATTATTGCCTTAGAGAAATAAATATAATTCAATTATAAAGAAAGTGCACTGTTTAGTAATTGATTTAAAACTGATCAGAAGTTGCTTAGCACATAGAAGTTATGTGAGAATGTTGAACAACTGTCCAAAAGCTCCATAGCTCCATGAAATTCTCAAATTTTCCTTATTTTATTGAGTTCGGTTTTTGAGAAAATGATTTTATATTTTAATATTTTACATCTACTTCTCTTTCTCTCTCTCTCTCCCCCTTTCTCTTAAAAGACCCACACGTGTATATGTACATGTAAGGAGTATATATATATATATATACACACACACACACACACACAGGATAAAACGGTAGATTTGCTATTGTATAATTAGAGTTGTTTTAGGGAGTAATCTATATATCCAATTGATAGATGTATAAAACACTTATTAGATTCTGGTATCAACCAAGTTGATACTCTGTCGTCACTACTGTTAAGAAAATCTATGTAAACATAGTAACACATATCTTAAAATAGGATCTTTACCAAAATCATTTCATATAATTATAGAAGATATCGGCAGTTTCAAACAGACAACCTAGTTACCTAGATGCTGTTTTAAGTTCCGAAACCTGAAAGTTTGGGGATGTTAAGAAATGCAGAAGTCATCTTTGTAACTAGCTAGACATAAACACATATACATCATATGGGAATGTATATTCGTGCCAGTGTTATATTTAATGGTACCTGAATATTTTGTTATTCTCAATTTCTCATAAATATGTTTTAAAATATTTTCTAAAGACAATTAATATTTTTGAACTATTTTTCCTTGTATCCCAACATCACAATCTCTACCTCAGTCCTAAGATATATATAAATATTTATTATCAAAAAGTATAAGTTGAGGCCAGGTGTGGTGGCTCATGCCTGTAATCCCAGCACTTTTGGGAGGCAGAGGGGGCTGGATCTCTTGAGGTCAGGAGTTTGAGGTCAACCTGGCCAACATGGCAAAACCCCATCTCTACTAAAAAATACAAAAATTAGCGGTTGTGATGGTATGTACCTGTAATCCTAGTTACTTGGGAGACTGAGGGAGGAGAATTGCTTGAACCTGGGAGGTGGAGGTTGCAATGAGTCAAGATTGTGCCACTGCACTCCAGCCTGGGTGACAAAGTGAGACTTTATCTCAAAAAAAAAAAAAAAAAAAAAGTGTAGGTTGAATATATGCTCGCCTATTCTATATTTTCTATGTATATTTTGAAAACATGAGTTCCCTTCTACAAGTTCTCAAAATGAAGGTGTAATACACAGTAACAAAGGGATACAATTGTAACATAGAATTCTCTGTAGACTTAGTATTTTTTAAATGTTGTCTCTACTCACTAAGGCAAATTTACCATTTCATTCGCATGCATGACATTATCTTTAGATGACCCTTTAAAAGATACGGTAAATTATATTTTAGTGGAAACTTTTAAAATTATACTCTAAAAAATAAACTCCCAAAGTAGATGATCTCTTTAAATACCCATCAGTGATTCTGATAACTTTTAATTATTAGTCAAGGATTTTATATTCTCTGACCTCATTTAACAGATCCTTGCTTTCCATCAAAAGTGGGATCTTTTCCAGTCACCAACTTCAAAACTTTAACTTGCTTAGCATTTTTTCAATGATTAGTTTATCTTATTCAATGATAATCTACATCTCACTTCTTAAATAATTTGTATTATGTTTTTCAAATTTAAATTATACTGCTTGTGTTTCCAGTATGAACTATCTGATAATCTTCTGAGTTAGAAACATGATATCTGGCTACTTTTTTTCCTTAGAGCAATCTTCTGTTGAATGTCAAGAGAAATTATATACAAAGTAAAATGTAATACAGGATATTAATAAGTAATATCTATTCCCATTTCCAGTGTTTTGCAATATCTTTAAAAAATGACCTCACTGATCACACATGTGCTTAGAATTTCTGACACACTTTGAGAATTATCAAAGATAAAAACACACATATTTTGTATTTCTTCAGAATTTCTAAGTTTGAATATAGTAAATATGTTTTAATCTTTGAACATTTATAAAAATAAAAGATATTATGGAGGGCAAAGTGATGTACAGGTGGCCCTTAAACTCATATCTATAACCTTATGGCAGCTTAAACTACCATGCTAAAATTTACAGAGCATATTATTTATTATGATGTAAGGTGGTTTTGCATATTCTGTAGTTTAAAAAAATGGGAAAAAGGAGAACTAACTGAAGCCTGTTGACTAGTCTTCAAAATGTGGAAGTTATTTTCACACACTAAAAAGGTAGGAAACACATTCCAGGTATGTGAAACAGCACACATGAACCATTCATTACATGTGAAAAAATGCAAAAAGAGAGACCTTATTTTAGCAGATATTCCACTCCAGGAAATAATAGAACAAAAGGTTGTGTAAGTGGAGTGGGACTAGGTTATAGAGCAAAGGACTTGAGGTTCAGATAGAAAAGTCAAATGTGCTTTTGCAAGAAACAGAAAATTATTGAACTATGTTAATTCTGACATTCTTTATAAGTTTGTCTAAATGGCAAAAAGCTGGAGTTCCCAGGTATTGCAATATTCTAGGTAGTTGAGTTCTTGCCTTGGAAAAGCAGCTATAAATAGGTAGATAAAATAAATGTAAATACACACTGCAATGCAAAAATGCATGTTCACATCTGTGTGTCTGTTTGTGAGTGTGTGTGCGCATGCTTTCATAGATGTGTCACGTGGTTTCTAATTGAATAAAAGAAGTAGAAAAGGGATAGGAAAAAAGAGTAGTTTTCACATTTAACACCAGGTGACTGGATGTATACTCAGGTCTACGATAGAAATAAAGAAGTTTTGAATGATAGTTCCTATCTTGGAAGAGAGAATTGCAAGTCAGTATAGTTTGAGACTGATTCTGAACTGACTACAATGTATTTATGAAGCACTCCTTCCATAAACTTGCTTAAAATTACTTTTTTACAAACACATTTAATTATTAACCCTTCTTTCTTGGATTATCTGTTTTCAGCTGAGCTTCTTCCATGTTCCACTAGACCATTTCTTGCATCGCATTGGAGAGTCGAAGAATTCCATCTCTTGGAATCTCTTTCAAGCAGATGTCTCACTTGGATTTAGCCAATGGGATTCAATAAACAGAGATTTAGAAGTCAGAAGAAAACAAGACTTCCAATACAGCTACAGCAAGATGCACAGGCATTTGGCAGACATGACGTTGGCAGCAGCATCCAAGTGAGTTCCTGTGAATCATTCACTTTGAGAATTCAAGCAACTAGTGCCATTACAGGTGGCTTTCTCACATTCTTGAATTTTTAGATCTCTGAGGCTAGTTAACAATTTCTTTGACATACGCAAACCCAACTTTTCAAGGGAAATAAAAGTATCCAATTCTCTGCATTGAATTTTTTTTCCTACTCGAAATAAATGCTTAGAATGCTTTAGGTTTTGACTTTGTTTTTGTTTTTCTTTATTTTAGAAAAGCCTGAGTAATATGTCATCTTTTTAAACTTTTTATTTTATTGTGCTAAACACACAGTATGAGCTCCACCCTCTTAACAAATTTTAGTGTATGATACATTATTGTCAACTACAGGTACAATGTTATGAAGTAGATCGCTAGAGCTGAATCATCTTGATAACTGAAACTTTATGTTCATTGATTAGCAACTCCCCATTTTTTTCTCCACCCAGCTTCTGTCAGCCACCATTCCACGCTTTGATTCTATGGTTTTGACTATTTTCAATGTTTTCTCTAAGTAAAATCATGGAGTATTTGTCCTTCTCTGACTGGATTATTTCACTTAGCATAATCTCTTCCAGCTTCATTTATGTTGTCACATATTGTCAAATTTCCTTTTGTGTATGGCTAACAATATTCCATTGTATGTATATACCATATTGTCTTTTTGTGCTAATCTGTTAATAGACATTTAGGTTGTTTCCACGTCTTATCTCTTGTGAATAGTACGCCAATGACTATAGAAGTGTTAATAAATATAGAAGTGCTAATGTATCTTCAACATTCTGATGCCAATTTTTTAGATATATACCCATAAGTGGGATTGCTGGATCATATGATAGGTCTATTTTCAATTTTTTGAGCAGCCCCCACAATGTTTTTTATAGTGGCTCATCATTTTGTATTCCCACCAACAGTGCATAAGAGTTCCAGTTTCTCCACGTCCTCAATACTTGTATTTTTCATTTTTGATAATAGCTATCCTAACAAATGTGAAGTGACGTCTAATTGTGGTTTTGATTTGCATTTTCCTGACGACTAGTAACGTTAACATCTTTGTATATACTTCTTGACCATTCATATGTCTTCTTTAAAGTAATATCTATTCAAGTCCTTAGCCCATTTTTAAATTGTATTATTAGGGTTTTTGGTGTATCTTGTTTTGTTATGTCTTGTTTGTTTGTTTTTGCAATCGAGTTGTAGGAGTTCATTATATATTTTGGAAATCAACCCTTTATAAGGTATATGGTTTACAAATATTTTCTCCCAATCTGTAGTTTACCTTTTCATTCTGTTTTTCCTTTGCTGTGCAGAAGCTTTTCCATTTGGCACAGTTACACTCATCTATTGATGTTTTAGTTGCCTGCACATTTGTGTCACATTTATTAATTCAAACTTAATAAAGAAGGTGAAAGATTTGTACACTGAAAACTACAAAACATGAATGAAAATGTTGAGTAAGACACAAATAAATGGAAAGACATACCATATTCATGAATTGGAAGTCTTAATGTTGTTTAAATGTCCATACTATCAAAACAGTATACAGATTCAATGTAATGCCTAATAAAATTCCGATGGTATTTTTTATAAAAATAGGAAAAGCAACACTAAAATGTATGTGGAACCACAGATTGACACAAACAGTAGAATAAATTTTGGGAAATAAGAGTAAAGCTGGAGGCATCACAATATATTTGTATTATATACATCACAATATATTTCAAAATATGTCATAAAGCCACACTCATTAAAACAAAGTTTTTACAATGTATCCGCCCTAATTGAGCTGAGACCAGGGACCAGACAACTAAGGACAACTGTGTGCCCAAGGCCTGCCAAGTTTCTTCAAATTAGCTAATCCACAGGGAGCCTAGGAAACCTAGCTGTGCTTACCCTATTTGCTGTACACAAACATTCCCTTATAGCTCCAGTTTGCTGCTGTGCTTCATGGAGGGCACCTCTGTGTGGCCTTGCCAGGTAGCTTTTTTCATTGAGGTTGAAATAACGAAATATCCTGCCTTTCATTTTTTGTTTGTTTGTTTGTTTTGTTTCTTTTTGTTTTGTTTTGTTTTGAGATGATCGCCCAGGCTGGAGTGCAATGGTGCGATCTCAGCTCACTGCAACCTCTGCCTCCCGAGTTCAAGCAACTCTCCTGCCTCAGCCTACTGACTAGCTGGGATTGCAGGCGCACGCCACCATGTCCAGCTAATTTTTGTATTTTCAGTAGAGACAGGGTTTCACCATGTTGGCCAGACTGGTCTTGAGCTCCTGGTCTCAGATGATCTACTGCCTCGGCCTCCCAAAGTTTTGGAATGACAGGCATGAGTCACTGTGCCCATGCCCACCCTCTGCCTTTCTTTTATCTAAAGTGTCATTGTGTTGTAACCTTGCATCGCAAGAATCTTTAAATCTTATAAATAAAAAAGGGAGGCAACTTGATGCATACCAAATGCGGACAATGAGCAGCATATGCTAACAGAACGAAAGTTCTAGTCTCACAGATTAACATGATAGTAGAGATGAGGTGGAAATTTATGGTGACATAATATGCAGTCTTTAATCAATACTGATTCAGAGCCAAAAGAGGACAAGATATAATTAGATGTCTATATGGTATTGATTATTCAAAGGAAAAAGGAGTTTGGAATATGAAATGCAGTGGCTATCAAGTGTGTTAAGAAAGAAATTCTACCCACACATAAGGATCAAGAGACATCAAGATCTGGTTGCTGGAATGGCAATAACTGACTAGAAATTTTATCACGAATTCTCAAATTAATCTCAGACAATTTGTGGGGTATCTGTTTTGACATATACCAATTAAAACTTTGCTATGAAAATGTCATCCTGATATTCTGAAATTCTAGATGATTTTTTTTTCAACAAACGTTCTTATCCACAGAGATTACAATCTCTCACAAAGGAATTAATCATATTATTGCAGACTTAAATTTGAACCTTGATTCTTCCCCTAATTCAGGGGATCCTTTGTACCCTTTTCAAGGTTTCAAAGATTTTAGTCTACAAAGGCATTAGGGTAGTGTATAAGTGGCTCCTCTCTGGTCATATATACAATGGTCTGCTACAGAAATTAGTTTGGTGTTTTTGTTTTTAATAGATTATTTACTTGATCATCATTTTACTTAAATCTGAGCAGTAAATTAGAAGCAAATATACTTGCTACTGCCCTAGCATTAAAGTCTATTTTTAAGCATTTTTTTCCTTTCTTCTCATTTTCCCAGGGATGTTTTCCCTTAATTGTTTTACAAGTATTACTATTAGTCTGGTCACTCATTCCACATCTCATTCTATAGCAACTGCTGCATGTTCTTTGCCTTCATAAAAACAATTTTTATGGAAAATTATAAATGAGCTGTTGGTCTATCTTTGAGGTTTTCTTCTGCTTTTAGAACACATTTTTTAGATCGTAAATTGATTGCAATCACCAAGTTTGAAAATAGGTGTTTCTTAAAGTAGATATTTCTGATATTTAATTTTACACAAGAGGTGACTTCCAAACAGAACTGTGTTGTTTATATGTATTTCGTCTGCATTAGAAATGCAGCAACCATTCCTCTAAAATAAAAAAATAAACAGAAAAGAAAAAAAGAACCCAGAATTTTACCTTTACGGAATGGAGAATACATGCTTAAAATCTACAGATCCAGCAATGTTAGCCAACTGCAGAGGCCTCTTTGTTTCCCAGTCCCATCTCTGAGCATAGTGAAGCCTCAAGAGCTGTAGAGTGATTTTTCGCTTTCCCCATTGCAGGGCAAATACCAATTATTTTTAATTGGTCCAGTACTCTTGGAATCTATGCTCTTTTCATCCATATTGTCCACATTTGATTTTGTTTGTATTATATTCATAATAGTTATTTTAAATTCCTTTTACCTTAACCCTAATATTTGGACATTTGTCAGTGTTCTTCTATGCACCATTTTGATTACTGTCCACATCTTGCATTTTAGATGTAGCCTGAATTTTGTTTCATTTTGTATCGAATAACCATTGAGAATGTCAATGATGTCAATGTCACACAAAGAGGGTTAACTGTATCAGCATTAGAAGAACTAAACTTTTCAGTCCAATCAGTTAATAAACTATGTTGGTCCTGAGTTTACAAGGTTGAAGTAAACATTCCACAAGGGGAAGAAACAGAGTAATAAAAGTATAAAATAATTATTTGTAGAAATCTAGAGAAATATATTTCATCATAAAAAATGAAGTGAAGAATTTCCTGGGGAAATGTATTTTAGCAGAATTGACCCCATTCAACATAGAAAACTTAAAGCAATTTTAATAGAAACATTTTAAAAAGTTACCACCAATTATCCCCTCCAAGAGGGTCTGTATAATCCTTCAATGTAGACAAATGCTTTCTAACTAGATATCAAAATCCAGAGACATTAAAAATAAATACTTATAAATTAGACAATAAGAATGTTATAAATAAAACAAAAATAAGCAAACTGAAAGATATATAATAAACTGGGGAGAAAATATTTGTGACATGTTTCACATATACATGAATAATACACGCTATTCTTTAAAGTCTTTTGAAATTTTGAGGAAAAGATAGAAAAAAAAAGTATAAAAAACAAGAAGTACAAATTCACCCCCAATAAAGCAGTTAGGGGTGTGTGTGCGTGATTTTCTAGCAGCCTGCCATGACCCAATAGGCAGAGATGAAATCTATGGAAAAAAATATCTCAAACACAATGATGCATGTGAATTTTGCCAAAAGGTATGGAATAAAATCATGAGAATACCTGAAAAGTTTTTGAGTTTGCTTGTGCTGACTAAAGTGGTGCTAATCTGAACTAAAAGGGCTTGAGACACTTTACAAGTTAAAAATCATCCTTGCTGCCTGTCCCAGATTTCTACTGTTAAGAGATTGACTGAAAGTTTAAAGTTTAAAGCACATATTTCCTAACACAATTTTCACAACTGGTTAAGAAGGATGATGGGAAAAATAACGATCACTATCCTACAGAACATAGCCAAGGCTCATTATGTACAATCAAGTGGGGAAGCATGCCCAAGTTACAGAGCAAAGGCCTAACCACAGTACACATCTTACCACTGGTGTAGAAGACCTGGCAAAAATTGCCTGGTGAGATTGAAAAGTTTCTATGAAACAATACCGCCACGTACCTCCCATTCTTCTATGTTTCATACAGGAGTGTTTATTGCCATTGTTTACCAATGTTTGTTGATCGTTGAGGCTGATACAGTGTCCTTTTAGTTCACAGATCCCCCAGATCAAGAGAACTCACTTATGAAATAGATGTAGACGACACATTCCTGGACTATTACCTTGAAGTGATGAATGAGAATATTGGGGTTTCTAGAATAAGGATGAGACTCTTTTGCAATGTGAGAGAGACATGAATAATTGCAGCTACAGTCTGACTATGTTACACAAAAGTCATCAATATTCACCCTTCCCCACAATCATATTTGTCTTGTAACACTGCAGTGCCCATTCATTCTGACTTTGTCCGGGTTTCATGACCTGCTTTGGCAGATAGATTATTGACCAGTTACGAGGCTAGCAGAAGCTTTAAAAAGGGGCTTTCGCATTCCTGCTTGTGCCCTTACTTTCTGCCAATCCTATGAGATGGGCATTTTCAAGATAGCCTTGTGGTTTCAGGAAGGCAGAAGAGAGACACGTGGAACAGAATTGAGTTACCTCAGTTATTCACCAACCTAGATCATTTGTCAGCCCGTCATTTCCTAGATTTAAGTAAATCCATCTAAAATTAGCAAAGGCACATAGCTGACCTCCATAGATGTGTTTTCAGTATATGCTTATTTTCTTAAGCACCTCAGATGTTAACACTGTTTTTAAATGAATGATCACCATGTATTTATGAACAGGGCCATTCTGTTCTTACGTCAAATCATATAATGCTATTTGCAAAGTTACTAAGTGCTAATGTCATTATTTCACATCTGAGCATATATAAACAGTTCAATTCTGAACTACTTTATGTGTTTTATTTCATTTTAAATTACCTCATGTCATATATTAACTATCAGGAAGAACCAATATTTTAAATGACTGCTAGTTTTTAGATAGTTTCTATCTTGCCATTTAAGTGTACAAAGCAATGAGTTTTAAATAGAAAAAAAAGCTACCCGAGCATGAAACTATTTAGCAATATGTTTAATAACTATGGATATTTTGTTTCTTAGGAAAGGTCATTTGAGGATAAATACCATATTTTAAAAAGTGTGGCTATGTTGAAACAAAATCAATTTTAAGTGATTTATCATATAGTAATAAATGTTTATACTCATTATTATCATTATCAATTAATTTAGTTATGTCTGTGTAATTCTTATTTTTAACTATGACTGTCTTTTCAGGCAGTTAACATTTTTCTGCATACTCACGTATGAGCTATGAAACATACTTTTTCAATTTTACATTAAAACGTGCATTACTTTAGTGACAATTTGGTGTGCTACATTTAGGGTATAAAACATATTTTCTATGTTTGCACTTAATGAATGAACATTGTTATGCATTTTTATTCTACCTTTCTCATTACATTAGAGCAAAGATTCATACCATATTTGTCACATACTTCCCGCAAACCAAGCCCATGCTAAAAATAGGCACAACGGAGAATATCTTTTCTGTCATCATGCCTTACAATTTCTGCTTTCACCACAAAGTTCATTCTTATTTTTCCATGAGAAGTTCTAAGTTTCCTTTCTTTCTGTTCCCATGTCTGCCATGGTACACTGATACAGGCCACATCAATAATTCTGCTTTCAGGAATATCAAACTGAGAAGAAGACATCAGCTTCTATGTTCACAAAAGCCCTCACACTGAAAAAGGCCCATGTCAAATTCTCTGAAGGACTTCCTCTCTAAGTAAGGTCTCACAGCTGGAATCATTTATTTAGGTGACTATACATCAAGTAGCAGAGAAGGAGCACTAGTATCCCCTTCTTTAGACATGAAAAAACGATGCTGGTGGTTTTCCTGAGCAGTTCCTAGGTGCTGCACACAACATTCCACCAAAAAGCAACTCTGAGTCCGATGATTATTTTCTGTCTCATCCTCCTCCTAGGCTCTTTGCTTACATGGACAGAAAGGGAAAATAGTTTGAAAGTTGTGAGTCACAGCGTGAGTTAAATTGGTAAATAAGCCTTGGAGAAAGTGTCTCGTATCATTGTCTCACTTTAGGACAGGAGGTATGTCTTCTGCCCTCAGCTTTGTATCCTAATTGCCATCTTGGAGGCAATAAGAAAATTCATTCACCATCCACGGTTATGGAAAAACCTAAAATTCCATGCAATGTTTATTTAAAAATAAGACGGGTGCTGATATTAAGGTATTTCTAAATACAAACATTATATCCGTCTAAAAAGAAATAGAATAAAATCAGGTATTAAGGTGAAGTAATACATAAAACGACAGAGTATAAGTTATCTATTGATACTATAACATATTACCACAAATTTAATTGCTTAAAACAAGGTAAGTTTATTACCTTACAGGTGTGTACGTTAGAAGTCTTAACACAGATCTCACTGGGCTAAAATCAACAAATAGGTAGAGCTGCATCCCTTTCTGGAGGGAGACTGTAAGGGATAATCCATGTATTTGCCTTTTTCAGATTCCTGAGGCCACCAATATTCCTTTTGGCCCCAGGCTCCCTTCCATTATCGTCAAAACCAGTGATTAATAGTTAATACATCTCGGGCCAGGTGTGATGGCTCACACATATAATCCCAGCACGTTGGGAGGACAAAGAGGGCAGATTCCTGAAGACCACCCTGGACAACATGGAGGAACCCAGGCTCTACAAAAAATACAAAAATAAGCCAGGCGGGGTGGGGTATGTCAGAGCTACTCAGGAGGCTGAGGCAGGAGGATCACTTGAGCCCTGGAGGCTCAAGGCTACAGTGAGCCATAGTCATGCCACTGCCCTCCAGCCTGGGGGACAGAGTCTCAAAAAATGATTTAATATTATATTGAGACCCTTTCTCAAAAAATAATTTAATAATAATAATAATAAGTCTCACTGATTTCCGCCCATAGTGACACGCCTCTGACCACTGCAGGAAATTGTTCTCTGGTATTAAGGAGTCATGTGATTAGATTGAACCCACCTGGGTAATCGCAGGTAATCTCTCCTTCTCGAAGACCTTAACCTTACTTACATTTACTAAGTCCCTTTTGACATGAAAGATAATATATTCACAGGTTCCAGAAATTAGGGCATTGACATTTGAGGTAAAAGGGATATTCTGCCTTCTGGACAGTTAAAGGAAGTACTGGTTTTCCACTGGAAATATCAAAATATACTAGAAAGCTTTTTTTAAAAAAAATATGATGTATCAAGGGGCAGGCTCTCTCCCCAGAACTATTGACTTAGGATCTTTAGTGGTGAGACCTTATGTGCTCATTTTAAATATTTCTGAGAATCTGCTAATTCCTAAGTGTGGATAAAGAAAATATTACAATGTTTAAATGAAGATAATGACTTTACGATAAAATATATAATACATATATCACATTTTTTTACTCAAAATATTTTTCTACTCATTTAAATTACTACAGAAATATCATATGATGTGTCCACACATGCGCATGCTTGCACACACAGATATATATTTTCCCAGACTTAACATATGTGGATCGATTTTCCAATATCAATGCAAAAATACAAATTTATCACATGTTTAAAGATCTGCACATATAGCAAAGGCTGTTCTGGCAATCTAAGAGAAATGTGGACTTAAAGGTTACCAGATACAAAAATACAGTTAAACATGAGCAATCAGTTCTAGCGTTTTTATTTATTTATTTATACTGTAAGTTCTGGGGTACATGTGCACAACGTCCAGGTTTGTTACATATGTATACATGTGCCATGTTGGTGTGCTGCACCCATTAACTCTTCATTTACATCAGGTATATCTCCTAATGCTATCCCTCCCACCTCCCCCCACCCCATGACAGGCCCTGGTGTGTAATGTTCCCCACCCTGTGTCCAAGTGTTCTCATTGTTCAATTACAGCCCCAAAGGTGACTATAATTAACATCAATTTAATGCATATTTTCAAAGAGCTAGAAAAGCAGATGTTTGTTTGTTTGTTTATTTGTTTTGGAGACAGAGTCTCACTCTGTCACCCAGGCAGAAATGCAGTGGCACAATCATAGCTCACTGAATTCTCAACCTCTCAGGCCCAAGTGATCCTCCTACTTCTGCCTCCCGAGTAGCTGGGACTACATGTGCATGCCTCCACACCCAGCCCATTTTTATATGTTTTGTAGAGACAGAGATTTGCCATGTTGCCCAGGCTTGCTTCGAAAGCCTGAACTAAAGCTATCTAACCTCCTGGGCCTTCCAAAATATTAGAAAAGCAGATTTTTAAATGTTTCCAGCACAAAGAAATGTTAGATAGCTGAGGTGATGGATATGCTAATTACCCTCATTATACATTGCATACATGTATAGAAATAACACTGTATCCCATAAATATTTAAAATTATTATGTCAATTGAAAATAATAACAAAAGCAAAAATGTGAGTACTAAAAAGAAATGAACTATCATTACATACTAAAGAAAAGAAAAGGAAGAAAGTAGAAAAACAGAGGAAATTTGGACTTGCTAGTGAGTATAGACGAAATGTTAACATCATACCCTTCCAGAAGCCCTTTCAGAAAGATTATGTGCAAAAGGACTTCTATTTTTTTCATAGAGATATAAAGGAAGAATTGGATCTGATGACACCCATAGTAAGAACTGATGAAGAATATGTGTGTAAATGATTAGTTAATGGGTACAGCACACCAACATGGCACATGTATACATACGTAACAAACTTGCACGTTGTGCACATGCACCCCAGAACATAAAGTATAATTAAAAAAAAAAGAAGAAGAATACGTGTGTGGAGGCGGTGGGGGAAGGTATGATAAAGTCTGTTTCACTTCTAGGTTATAGAGATGAATATTTGAGCTCATTTTAGCCCTGATAAAGACAGATGTCATGGGCAAAAGATAAAAAAATTTGATGGACGGTGGAGCAGGGATATTGTTGTGTGCTGCATCTGATATTGTTTGGATATTTGTCTCTTCCAAATCTTATATTCAGATGTGATTTCCAGTGTTGGAGGTGGGTCCTGGTAAGAAGTGATTGGATCATCACTGTGGATCCCTCATGAATGATTTAAACTATCCATTTGGCAATCTCCCTCAGTTAGTTCATGTGAGATCTGGTTGTTTAAAAGAGTCTGGAGTCTTCCTGTCTCTGGCTCCTGCTCTCTTCATGTGACGTGCCTGCTACCTTCCTCCTTCCATCATGACTATAAGCTTCCTGAGGCCTCACTGGAAGCAGATGCTGATGTCATGCTTCCCGTGCAGACAATAGAGCTGTGAGGCAATTAAATCTATTTTCTTTATAAACTACCTAGCCTCGGGTGATTCTTTATAGCAGTGCAAGAATGCCCTGACACTCTATCTTTAGGAAAAATGGCCATGTTTAAATACTACCTTCAGGACTAATAGCTATGGAGCACTAAGTACCTTACATAACTTTAGTTGATATCTTATTTTTTGCATCTGGAAATTGAATAATAGCACATATTGTAGTAAAAGCTGCTAGCTAATGTGCAGTCTCAACAGTTAGAAAGACTGACTTTTGGCTGGGCGCGATGACTTATGCCTGTAATACCAGTACTTTGGGAGGCCGAAGTGGGCGGATCACCTGAGGTCAGGAGTTTGACACCAGCCTGGCCAACATGGTGAAACCCTGTTTCTACTAAAAGTACAAAAATTAGCAGGGTGAGGTGGCAGGCACTTGTAATCCCAGCTACTCAGGAGACTGAGGCAGGAGAATCACTTGAACCCAGGAGATGGAGGTTGCATTGAAGTGAGATTGTGCCATTGCACTCCAGTCTAGGAGACAAGAGCAAGACTCTGCTAAAAAAACAAAAAAAAAAAAAAAAAAAAAAAAAGAGTGACTCTTTTTTCACCTTGAAGAACAAAAATAAACTGGAAGAAAAAACTTGGTGTTCAAATAACCAATTAAAACTCATCTTGGAGACACAAATGTGTTTCAGGGTGTTTCTTTCCATACAAGTCTGATTGCCTCAAGGTAACTGTCATTCTTTTATGAAGTCACAGAAAAGAATTCAAAAGCAAATCAATAAATATACTTTAAATGTTTGTCTACTATAGAATTCTAGTATGCTTTCTTGCAAAAGATCAAGAATTGAAGGATGGTGTAGGGTACTGACTAGAAGGAAATAAATCAGAAATGTGCCATTATTTTGTAGAAATTATAATGACAAAGAAAGTATAGACTTTAACTAAAAAATATTCTGACTATACAGGTCTTAAAGAATCCCTCAAGTTTCCAAATGTGCATGCACAAGAAGAAATGAGAGAGATGAAAATCCCACAAAAAGTAGACTTATACTTCAGTATTCACTTTAAATGTGGCCACAGAGGAATGGACAAAGAATATTCCAGAAAGCTGAGCAAGGGGCCACAAAAAAATAAATAAATGAGAGAATTCTTTCCACAGAATAGCGTTAGGTTGTAATCATGTGTCTTTCTCTACTCCTAGGAAAACAAGACTTTTCATACAAGACTTCTAGCAGGATTTCATCATTGTTCTTGTGTGTCTCCGTATTTTATTTTCATAATGGGGAAGTTCATTGCAATTATCTTGTTTGTACTCTACCATTGTATATTGCATATGCTGAGAACAAATCCCTAGTCTTCCTGCTTCATACATGTAGAGCCACACTCCCATTTAATAGAAAATACTCAGATAACTGGAGCTTTTAAATTGGATGCAGAAACTTGTTGGAAACACAAACACCATGAAATCTTCATCCAGGGAGGGAATGAGCATGTTCTACATGTGGAAAAAAGTGAGAATAAAATTGATATTTGGTGAATAGAAGAGCACAATGGTAGCGGCTGAGAGCACAAATGGAAAGATGTATCTCCCTATACTACAGTAATAACATTCTCTGTTTCTGAGACTTTGTCTTGTGACGGAGTCAAAATAAGCAAAATATGAACAGATCTTGGCTCATGGCTCACTGTAACTCGATGTGTATGATTTTCTTGCTCTTCCCTGCTTTCCCATTTGCTTATTGAATATTGAAGCCCACAGTAATATTGTGTTGAAGTGTGAAGGACTCCTCCTGGGTCCCTGAATGACTAAGTGGAAATGAGTCCTAATTTGAAATCCCTCACTTACACTTCAAATGAATAAAAATTTGAATTCTATTTTGTTAAATAAGCCACTATTATTTGAGGCCTTATCTGTTATAGGATCTCACATTATTTAACTAATCACTGTACGTTATGGGTTTGTTGAGGTAAATTAATCACATATACCAATTCATATAAATTAACTCATGAATGTTAGCTCTCATACGATAATGTATGTAATATTTTAGGTCACAAAGCATGTGAGTGTGGATTTGGTTTATCAATAAAATACAAGTATTTCATTAAGGATCATGTGTAATTTACAACTAATAAAGAAAAGATAACATTTCTATATAGTGCAAAATATGAATGCATGAAAATGGCAAGAATTCATCAGACATTAAATTGTGATAATGGCTCATGTTTAAACAATTTTGAAATTAGCCCACTATGTGATGTCTGATTTCTTCGCATGTTTACAGTACAAGAATAAATAGAGTAGAAACTATCAATTCACAATTTTTAAAGCCTTTCAATTTTTAGTATAAAATTTGTTTTCTCCTGAATGTGTAATAGTTATCTATCTGTAGTAATCCACTGGAACAGAAACATCCAATGTTTCAAAATTGTGAAAATATGATTGTATTATATTATATACTAAAACGAGCATTTAAATAAAAGTATATGTTCACAAATTTCCATATGGATAGGGAAACAAGATTGTAGACAAATTATTTTTCTCAAATATTAAGCAATCCTACATGTGATACTTGATGATCCTTTAAAACACCTCAGGGATATTCTGTTGGTAATATACTAACATATTTAATCAAAAGTCAATGTAGCTTAGGTATATTAATATTATGTTCCAACAAAACACCCTGGAGTGAGCTTTATTGCTTGAACTGTGGAAAGGTCACACATTTACAGCATATTATCGTGTTTCAAAAATAATTATGCTTTCATTGTCAGTTGGGGAAATAGAAAGATAAGATCTATAATACTACATGCAATTAAATTTAACCTTCTTAATGGAATATTAGTGATCTGGGATTTACTTTCAAAATTTACCAAGAAGGTACTCCTTCTATAGTATTCATATAAACTAGTCAATGTAGAAAAAAGACCATGACTCATTTGGATAAACTAGTCAATGACCCATTCCATGAGCTCTAAACATCAGTTATCACATGCGTTCCAAGTAGACCCATTTGACTTTCCAAATGTCAAATCAAGGGACGCATAAACATGAAAATTCTTTTTTCTTCAGTTTCTTTTTATATTATTTATTTATGTTATGTTTCCTTCTATTGAAAAGCCATAAAATATCCTTTTCCTGTAAAATGTATTTGATCTGGATGATGTATGTAGAGTGCAGAGAAAGGCACAGTGTGAACAAACAGTACACAATTGCTGCCGTGAGGCACTTGCATTTACTGCTGTGTTTATCAAATAAACTACTAAAACACTAAATGCTTAGATACCCATAGCTGCAACTACATTTTCAGAAAATACGAGTCTATTGGAAATGATCCTTAGGAAAGGTACAGTGAAGATAATTAATTTGCAGAAATAGAAGCCCTCTTAAACCTGTTAAAGATTCACTGAGCCATGTGACATGCTTCCAATTTTGTTATCACCATTAATTCTAAAGTTGTTTCACTTAATAGCAACATACAAGAAAACAGTGATTAAAGATTAATTTTATTCTTTACTTCTAATTCCACACTGCCTTGAAATAGACATTCCAGTAACACAAACTTTCACTAGAAACTACAGTGAAAGTTATTAACAAAAATAACTAACTGATGTGTTTGAAAATAATGGCATGGCCACATGGACTTAGAATGACACCAGTACAGTTTTGGTATTGATATTTTTATCCTAAGAAGCCCAACTATTATATACAATGAATTGAGAATGATGATACATACTTTAAGCTTCTAATTTACATTACAATATTTTAATTTAGATATAAAAATAATTTTCTTAAAAAGATATAATTGGAACCAAAAGATATAGTGAATTTGAATAATGCGCTATCAATAAAATTGTTTCCATAAATTTCATATCTTGTCACTAAGAAAATCCCAGTCGCACATGAGCTTCCCTTGTGTATTCCTTCAAACATTTAATGAGAAAACACCTGTTTTACACAAATTCATCTAGCTAATTAGAAAGAATGTACTCTTCCTGCTGTATTTTGTGGGAACACAAATTCAAAATTAAGAATGAATTATGGACTTGAAATATAAATGATGACATGCATGCAAAAAATCCCACTACTATTCAAGAACATCTATTCTGTGCTTGATTTTGTCACCTCTTTCACTGTCCCAATGAAAAGTTATGATTATTAACTTTTGTCATAACTTTTTGAACAAATCTAACTGCTTAATATTGAGTTTCACTATGACTAAACTTCTTTTTTTATTTTAAAATTTTTGCTTTGTTATTTCAGTCAGTTTTTATTTTGGAATCAAAGTGTGGATATGCACGTTTGTTGCAAGGGTATATTCCATGCTGCTGAGGTTTGGGGTACCACTGAAGCCACCACATAGGCAGTGAGTATAGTACCCAATAGATACCCAAAGGCTTTTCAACCTTAGCCCCTTACGATTTTTCCTCTCTCATGTGGTCCATCTGTATGTCCATGTGCATCCAATGTTTAGCTTCCATTTATAAGGGGGAACATGTGGTATTAGGTTTTCTGTTTCTGTATTAATTTACCTAAGATAATGACCTCCAGCTGAATCCACGTTGCTGCAATGGACATGATTTCATTCTTTTTTTCCAGTTGCATATTATCCCATGGTGCATGTATAACACATTTTCTTTATCCATTCCCTAAGTGATGGGCACCTAGGTTCATCCCAGGTCTTTGTTATTGTGAATAGTGTCACAATTAACATATGAGTGCAGGTGTCTTTTCTTTGTCACAGAACAATTTATTTTCTTTTGAGTACATTCCCATGAACAAGATTGTTAGGTTGAGTGAAAAGTTATTTTTTAGTTCTTCAAGAAATCTTCAAATTGCTTTTTCCAGTAATTAGCCCTCATTAGTCCACCTTCCTTACTCTAGCATAGCATAATTCAAAATAGAATATCATAAGTAATATAATTATGTCCTACTTAAAAATATTTTTGGCCATGACATGTTAGGTTTGATTATTTAGAACTTTTATTATTTTATTTTTATCTTTCTATTTTCACTATTTTGCTAAATGTTTAAACTTCCTACCTTCTAATTAACCCAACACCCTGAATATTTTAACATCCCATTAAGTGGCAGCACACTAACTGAGGTGGGTCATTGCATGTATTCTGTTCTTTCTTTTTCATTATAGATTGTGTATTTAGAGGTAGATATCTTAGCAATTAGTCATATGTTCCTGGAATATGAAGAGAGATGACAGAATCCAATCAAGATGAAATTGATACAGCAGAGATCCTGGAAACAGAGCTTAACACAGCATCTGGCATAAACATTGATTTTTCTCCCTTTGAAAATGGTGGGATTATGACAAATCTATTCATGGACATTTTTGAAGGTGTCTGTATGAGAAAAAGGGTGTATGTCTTTGGCAAGTGATACATTGTAGCCATTGCTATTGCCTTTTCAAAAGTCCTTCAGACCTATTTCATTGTGTTACAGCTATGTTGCTTGGGTATGATTAACCCGATTAACCCAGTCGTAACTGCAAAGACAGAACTCGATTAGTTTAATAAAACCTTTTCTACCTTGTGTGTAATGTTTATGACTCAGACTGGTTCGAGTGACCCAGATATTCAAACCAGAAAAAAATACAGCTTTTATGTAATACTTGTCAGAGAGGTATTTTCTCTCCACCCTGGCTCTAAGTAATGGAGAATGTACTGGTTTATGAGATTGTTAGAATTTTTGTAATCTCAGACAGAAGCTGAGATACAGCTAAGGGTAGAGCCAAAAGATTCACCAAGAAAAACAATCAGTGTGATTAAAAAAGTGTGTCTGGATTCCACCTAACCTCCCAACTATTAAGTAAGTTTATTAATGTATGACCTCGGTTTAAGCAGCTAGTTCCCTAATATTTGCAACTAAAGCCTTTGGATATGGAGTGAGATGGAAAGATGTTGTCAGACTAATCTTTTCTTACTGTTTTTTTTTCACTTGATTAAAAATGGTGAGATGAATTTTGATAGACAACCTAAATTAAGGATATACTTGTTAATTTGAAGGAACTTCAAAACCACAAGTAGGTTTGTCAATTATGTCATTGATTAGAAACTCAGATGAGAGGACTAGTAGACATTAAGCCATAAATAAGTGAAGCAATATTTTTTCCAAGGAAGAAATTACAGAATAAACAAAAAGAAGGATTTTTACTGAACAACTTAAAACCGTAAAAAATTGCAAATAGGAAGAATATAATGAGCCTGAAAACAAGAGTAGTGAGCAGTAACCCAAAAAATTGAAGGAAGGAAATGGAAGACAGTATTAAGCAACACACACTCACACACACACACACACACACACACACACACTTAATTTAATGAAAGAGTAGTACTATATTGCCAAATTCTATTTCTAAGTCAAGTAAAATGGTAACTAATCTTTCATTTCATTTAGACAGATACATGTCATTGAATAGCTTAGAGAATGGTGTTTCTGTGATGGTGTGGAATTAGAAGTCAGACTAAAGGCATCATCACATTTAGTAGAGAATGAGGACATGGAAACCACATAAGCTTGACCAGTAATAAGGGGAAAATGAAGTTTATAAATATGTGAATATTTACTTTAAAGAAGTTGTGTGTTTGTATATTTTTAATATATTTTGATTTACTTTTTTCATACACAGACTTCGTTTTTTGGAAAAGTTTTATGTATACAGAAAATAAATCAATCAATCAAAATTAGAGTACCTATATACCCTCCCTGTCCCAAGAGTTTTTGCTATTAATATCTTGCATTACTGACATACATTCATTATAATTGATGAACCAATACTAATAATTATTTTAATTAAAATTCATAGTTTACTTTAGGGTTTACTCTTCATGTACATTCCTGCAACTTCATGATGTTAAGCATCCACCATTACAGTAACAGTGAATGTTTTCACAGTCCTGAAGCTCCTCTGTGCTGCACTTATTCATCCCTCTCTTCTCCCTGGCAACCACCAATATTTTTACTGTCTCAATAGTTTGACCTTTTCTATAGTGCCATATTGTTGAAATAATACAATACGTAGCATTTTCAGGTAGGCTTCTTTAACTTAGAAATGTGCAATTAAATTTCCTTCATATCTTTTTGTGGCTTGGTAAGTCATATCTTTTTAATTACTGAATAGTATTTCACTGTATGAATATGCTACCATTTGTTATCCATTCACCTATTATATTCATTTTTAGATTGGCATGCTTATGTATTTTATCTCTTTGATGGAAATACTTCAGAGTAGAAGAAATTCTTGAAGATAAAGGATAACTAAGGGAGTCAATAGAGTAATATTCCTTATAAGGTAAAATAATTTTTCTTCAATTGGAGAAAAGACACTATGTCTATTGAAAATCAGGAGAACAGTAAAGATGAGGTATAGCAATAAGAAATCTGTCCATTTCAGGGTGAAAACTGAGAGTTGTTATCAAGTAATTTTTTTTTTTTTTTTTTTTTTTTTGAGATGGAGTCTCACTCTGTCCCCCAGGCTGGAGTGTAGTGGTGTGATCTCAGCTCACTGCAAGCTCCGCCTCCTGGTTCACACCATTCTCCTGCTTCAGCCTCCCAAGTAGCTAGGACTACAGGCAACTGCCACCATGCTTGGTTAATTTTTTTGTATTTATAGTACAGATGGGGTTTCACCATGTTAGCCAGGGTGGTCTCCAACTCCTGACCTCATGATCCACCTGGCTCGGCCTCCCAATTAATTTTTATTTTATCTGTGAATTGAGGTCTGAATCGATCAGAAAATAAGGAGCACAATAAAAGAGAATCTTTGAAATATTTTAGAATGAGTGTTGGAGAACCAGTTTGTATTTCTTTTCATATGCAATGGTATTCACAGCCCAGAAATCCTCATTTACTCCCTCTTAAAGCTTGTGCAAGAAGCTGTTAATTCTTGTTTTAATTAAATCATCTCTAATTGATTTTGTAAGTGAACACTGTTACCATATAAATGTATTTTTATATGGAGAATATCTTCCCAAAATAAAGTTTATTACTTTTATAGCATTTTGACATTACTAAAATACTTCACAATTCACATTGATTTAATAGTGAAATATTTTTTCAATTAACAGCACAGTACCAAAACATAAAATTATGTTTTATTTTTAAAGCATGTTCAAATTATATAAACTCAGAGAAAAATAATTGCAGTTTATAAATAATAAATCCATTCATAATTGTCCTCATATCACCTCATTTATGTAAATTAAATGAATTTTTCTTCAACTGCTAAAAACATGTTTTTAAAAGAACTCTCACAAACTGAATAAATTACCACACTTGTTTAGTGATAATTATGTACCCATTTAGGAAGCTCATGACATTAAAATTTATGATTATGCAATTAAAATTATCTTCACTTATAAAAAAATAAATCTATAAATTTCCAGATAAACAACAAAAATACAGACATTTTGACTCCTGACAGATCTTCAGGGGGAAGACCTTGAGAGTGTATGGAGGGAAGATACAGAACCTGAACTGAATAAGAAGGAAGCTGAGAACCCTGCATGGGGCTACTGCACACCAGGATTTGTTTCTGACCCCCAACAACTCCAGGGGAACAGATGAGTTGAACTGACAAGGAGCAACCTGCTCTCCTCATGGGCCTCTAGAATCCCAGAAGAAAGAGAACCCTCAACCACTATGGACACTTGAATTGGCAATGAGAGCTGCTTAAAGAAGTGTCAGGGACTGCATGCCATCCAGTACAGAGCCCAAAGGGTTTAGTGCCAGGGCATCTATAGTGGAGAGTGCAGCCAGGAATGCCCCCCCCATCCCCCCGAAGAGTCACTCTCATAGGGGACTTTAACCCTAAGGAAACTATCAGACCTAAACTCTGCAGGGAAGTCTCTGCCATCAGATGGAGATGGCTCAACTGCACTGGTTCTCTAGCAACGGTTCCAAACCAGGTTGAGATGACTGAAATGACAGAAATAGAATTCAGAAAATGGATAGGAATGAATATCATTGAGATGCAGGAGCACATTCAAACCAAATCCAGGGAATCTAACAATCACAATAAAATGATATAGGAGGTGACAGACAAAATAGCCAGTATAGAAAGAATGTAAATAAGCTGCTAGAGCTGATAAACATATGACGAGCATTTCATAAGACAATTGTAATACTAATAGTAGAATACACCAAGCCAAGGAAAGAGTTTCAGAGCTTGAAGATTGGCTTTGTGAAGTAAGACAGTCAGACAAGAATAAAAAATAATAAATAATAAAGAGGGATACACAAAACCTCTGAGAAATATGAGATTATGTAAAGGAGCCATATATATGTATCTTGGCAACCCTGAAACAAATGGAAAGAATGGAAACAACATGAAAAACATATTTTAGGATATCATCAATAAAAACTTTCCCAACCTAGCTAGAGAGGCCAAAATTTAAATTTGGAAGATGCAGAGAACCCCAGTAAGATACTTCACAAGAAGATCATCCAGAAGACACATAATCATTAAATTCTCCAAAGCAAAAATCAATAAAAAAAGTTACAGTCAGCTAGAGAAAAAGGTCAGGTCACCTATAAAGGGAAACCTATCAGACTAACAGCAGATCTGGCAACAGAAACCCTATAAGCCAAAAGAGACTGAGGACCAATAGTCAATATTCTTGAAGAAAAGAAATTCCAATCAAGAATTTCATATACTGCCAAATTAAGCAAAGGAGAAATATGATCCTTTCAGACAAGTTAATGCTGAGAGAATTTATTTCCACTACATGTCTCTGCATAATAGCCAGTTAACTTCATGATGTCAGGATTAGATTCACACATATCAGTACTAACCTTGAAGGTGAGTGGACTAAATACCCCAATTAAAACACACAGAGTGGCAAGCTACGTAAAGAACCAAAACCCAATTATATGTTGTCTTCAAGAGACCTAGCTCACCTGCAATGACACCCAAAGGCTCAACATAAAGTAATAGGGGAAAAAAGTTATCAAGGAAATGGAAAACAGAAAAAAGTAGTAGTTGCAATCCTAATATCAGACAAAAGAGATTTTAATCCAACAAAGGTCAAAAAAGACCAAGAAAGTCATGATAAATGGTAAAGGGTTCAATTCAACAAGACCAAATAATCCTAAATATATATCCACCCAACACAGGAGCATCCAGGTTCATAAACTTAAGTCCTCAGAGACTTTGAAAGAAAGAGACTTAAACTCCACACAAAAATAGAGAGAGACTGTAACACCCCATTGACAGTATTATGCAGATCATCAAGGCAGAAAACTAACAAAAATATTCAGGACCTGAACTCAACACTGGACCAAATAGACCCGATAGACATCTACAGAGCTCTCAATGCCAAAACAACAGAATATACATTCCTCTTATCACCACATAGCACACACCCTCAAACTGATAACATAATCGAAAATAAATCACTCCTCAGCAAATATAAAATAACTGAAATAATACTAAGCACATTCTCAGACAGCATTGAATAAAATTAGAAATCAAAACTAAGAAAATGGCTCAAAACCAGACAATTACATGGAAATTGAAAAACCTGCTCTGTAATGACCTTTGCATAACTAATGAAATTAAGGTAGAAATCAAGACATTCTTTGAAGCTAATAAAGACAAAGATACAACATATAAGAATCTCCAGGATACAGCTAAGGCAATGTAAAGAGGGACCTGTATAGCATGAAATTCCCACATCAAAGAGTTAAAACAATCTCAATTTAACAGCACAACATCACAACAAAAAGAACTAGAGAACCAAGATAACCAATTCCAAATCAAGCAAAATACAAGAAATAGCCAAACTAGAGTGGAACTGAAGCAGATTGAACCAGAAAACCATTCAAAAGATCAACATATGCAGGAGAGTTGGTTTTTGAAAAAATTAATAAGATAGACTGCAAACTATGCCAATAAAGAAGAAAAGAGAGAAGATCAAATGAACACAATTACAAATAACAAAGGGGATATTACCACTGATCCCACAGAAATACAAATAACTATCAGATAATGTTAGGAATACCTCTATGCACACAAACTAGAAAACTTAGAAGAAATTAATAAATTCCTGGACACATACACACTCCCAAGACTGAAACAGGAAGAAATTAAATCCCTGTACAGACCTATAACAAGTTCTGAAATTGAGACAAAAATGAAGAACCTACTAACTTCCCTCCCACCCCCCCCAAAAAAAAGTCCAGGATCAGAAGACCAGAAGGATTCACTGAATTCTACTACATGTACAAAGAGCTGGTAACATTTCTACTGAAACTATTCCAAACAATTTTTTTTTAGAAAAGTGACTCTTCCCTAATTCATTCTATGAGGCCAGCATCATCCTGATACTAAAACCTGGAGAAATACAACTAAAAAGAAAACTTCAGCCAATACACTTGATGAACAACAATGTAAAAATCCTCAGCAAAATACTGGCACAATGAATCCAGAAGCACATGAAAAAGCTTATCCACCACGATGAAGTAGGCTTCATCCCTGGGATGCAAGGTTGATTCAACACATGCAAATCAATAAAGGTGATTCATCACATAAACAAATGAAGACAAAAGCCACATGATTATCTCAATAGGTGCAGAAAAGTCTCTTGATAAATTTCAATATCCCTTCATGTTAAAAACTCTCAAAAAATAGCTAAGCTATTAATTTTAATGGTAAAAAGTGCAATTACTTTTGAACCAACCTAATAACATTATACTGAATGGGCAGAAGCTGGAAGCATTGCCCTTGAAAACTGGCACAAGACAAACGACCTGATCAACATAGTATTGGAAATACTGGCCAGAGCAATCAGAAAAGGGAAAGAAATAAAAGGCATTCAATGTGAAGAGAGAAGTCAAGCTATCCCTGTTTCCAGATGACATGATTCTATATCTGGAAAACCCCAGTCTCAGCCCAAAAGCTCCTTTAGCTGATAAGCAACTTCAGCAAAGTCTCATGAAATGAAATCAAGGTACAAAAATCACTACCATCCCTGTGCACCAACAACAGTCAAACGAGCAGCCAATTCAGTGACACAATCCCATTCACAATTGTTACAGACAGAAGGCAATACCTAGGAATACAACTAACCAGGGAGGTGAAAAATCTCTACAATGATAACTATAAAACACAGCTCAAAGAAATCAGAGATGTCACAAACAAATGGAAAAACATTCCATGCTCATGGATAAGAAGAATCAATAGCATTAAAATGGCTATACCATTCAGCACAATTTATAGATTAAATGTTGTTCTTATGAAATTATTAACAGCATTCACATAACTAGAAAACACTATTTTAAAACTCATATAGAACCAAAAAAGAGCCCAAATAGTCAACAGAATCCTTAGACAAAATAACAAAGCCAAAGGCATCACGTTACCCAACTTCAAATGATGCTACAGAACTACTGTAACCAAAATAGCATGGTACACATAGACCAATGGGACAGAATAGAAAGCCCCCCAAGAAGACCTTACATGCACAACCATCTGATGTTTGACAAAGCTGACAAAACGAAGCAATAAGGAGAGGACTCCCTACTCAATAAATAATATTGGGATAACAGGCTAGCCATAAGGAGAAGATTAAAACTGGACTCCTTCCTTTCACTATACATAAATATCAACTCAAGATGGATTAAAGACTTAAATGACAGACACTAAACTATTAAAACTGTAGAGGAATACCTAGGTAATATCATTCAGGACATAGGCATGGGCAAAGATTTCATGTTGAAGACCCCAAAAGCAATTGCAGCAAAAGTATAAACTGATAAATGGGATCTAATTAAACTAAAGTGCTTCTGTGCAGAAATATAAGCTATCAACAAACAGACAACATAAAAATGGGAGAAAATATTTGCAAACTATGCATCTGACAAAGTTCTTATATCCAGCATCTATAAGGAACTTAAACAATTTACAAGAAAACAGTCCCATTAAAAAGTGGGAAAAAGCATGAACAGACACCTTTGAAAAGAAGACATGTATGTGGTCAACAAGCATATGAAAAAAAGCTAACTCTCACTGATCATTAGAGTAATGCAAATCAAAACCAAAATGAAAGGCCAGCTCAAACGATTCTGAATGACTATTATATAAAAGTCAAAAAATAGCAGATGATGGTGAGAATGAGGAGATGTGATGGCTAATATTGAGCGTCAACTTGATTGGGTTGAAGGCTGAAAAGTATCGTTCCCGGGTGTGTCTGTGAGGATGTTGTCAAAGGAGATTAACATTTGAGTCAGTGGTCTGGGAGAGGCAGACCCACCCTCAATCTTGGTGGGCACCATCTAATCAGCTGCCAGTTTGGCTAGGATAAAAGCAGACAGAGGAATGTGGAAAGACAAGACTGGCTAAGTCTTTTGGCCTCCAGCTTCCTCCTATACTGGATGCTTCCTGCCCTCAACCATCAGACTCTAAGTTCTTCACCTTTTGGACTCTTGGACCTACACCTGGGGCTTGCCAGGAGCTCTCTGGTCTTCAGCCACAGACTGAAGACTGCACTGTCGGCGTTCCTACTTTTGAGGTTCTGCGACTCGGGCTGGCTTCCTTGCTCCTCAGCTTTCAGATGGCCTATTGTGAGACCTCATCTTGTGATCATGTGAGGCAATACTCCTTAATAAACTCCCTTTCAAATACACATCTATCCTATTAGTCCTAGCCCTCTAGAGAACCCTAATACAGGAGAAAAATGAATGCTTATATATGGTGGGAGTGTAAATTAGTTCAGCAATTGTTGAAAAAAAAAGTGGCAATTTCAAACAGAATTATTATTTGACCTAGCAATCCCATTTCTGGGTATATACAGAAAGGAATATAAATTGTTCTACCGTAAAGACACATGCACATGAATGTTCACTGAAGCACTATCCGCAATGGTGAAAACATAGAATCAACCTAAATGCCCATCAATGTTAGACTGGATTTTAAAACATGGTACATATATACCATGAAATACTATGCAGTCATAAAAAAGAATCAGATCATGTCCTTTTGCAGGAACATGGATGGAGCTGGAGGCCGTTATCCTTAGCAAACTAATGCAGGAACAGAAAAACCAAACACTGCATGTTCTCACTTATAAGTGGGTGATAAATGATGAGAACACATGGACACATAGAGGGGACCAACAAACACTAGGGTCTACCAGAAGATGGAGGGTGACAGGAGGGAGAGGATCAAGAAAAATAACTAAGGAGTGCTACACTTATTAGCTGGGTGCTGAAATAATCTATACAACAAACCCCCATGACACACATTTACCTAAAAAACAAATCTGCACATGTACCCCTGTACTTAAAGTAGAAGTTAGAAAAAATGACACATGCATGCCTATGTTCATCATGGCACTAACCACAATAGCAAAGTCATGGAATCAACATAAATTGTCATCAACAGTAGGCTGGATTAAAAATATGTGGTGCATATATACCATGGAATACCATGCAGCAATTAAAAAGAATGATATTATTTCCTTTGCAGCAACATGGATGAAGGTGCAGGCCATAATCCATCATAATCCTAAATGAACTAATGCAGGAACAGAAAATCAAACATTGCATATTCTCACTTTTAAGTAGCAGCAGCTAAACATTGAGTACACATGGTCACAAAGAAAGGAACAGTGGATAGTAGGGCCTACTTGATGGTGGAAAGTGGGAGGAAAGAGAGGATTGAAAAACTACCTATTGGTACTATGATTATTATGTGAGTGATGAAATAATCTGTACACCAAACCCCCATGACATGCAATTTATCTATATAACCAGCCTTCACATGTACACCAGAAATTAAAACAAAATTAAGGAAAATACAGACATTTGTGTGTTTTTGGAAAATCTGTGGTAGTAAATATATTCACATAGCATATAATGATGACCATAAATCAATGATAACTTACTGGGTTTTGGAATTTTATTTTTGAAATCCATACTACTTTTCTCAATCTGTGTATAGTAAAAATATAATATCTCTTTTTAGGAAAAGTATAATATTATTTGAATAATAGTTTAATGGAAACAGCTAATCCAGAAATTATAATGCATATCAAGAAGCATTAAAATTATTTTTTAATTTACTAAATTTACATAGATATCTTGAAGCACCAGAAAATGAGAGTATCTGCAGTGCTATCTAAATTGAATATTATTAAAAACAATAAATGCTTAATTGTGCTTTATTTGTGATCAAAAGTTAATGTGCCTAAAACTAATTTAAATTTAAGCATTACTAGAGGTTTTTTAGACATGTCTGAAAGCCATCTGAAAGGTCTAACAGTTATCTGGCTTTTGAAATATTCTGCATCTAGATTCTTTGGAACAGATTGATGTTGAGCAGAACATTTTGTAATTGCTATCTGGAACTTAGATTATATAATCTTTCTAGTGCCTACGTAAATAATAAAAAGATAAATGAAACAAAATAATACAGTAGGGTATGATTTTACTTTATATGCATGCATATACTAAGTTACTAAATAAATAAATATGCTACATATAGTAAATACTAAGTATATTATTTACATATCTATTTCATATGAGAAAACCTGTAGCTTACATTTTTTTATACCCTTTCCTTTGCTGATTTGATCAGCAAATCAGCAAAGGAAAATGGCCTATAATGCACTATTTACCCTATAGAATTTAGGAGTAACCAGGTACAAGCCCTCAATTTTCCTCTCCTAGTGGCCTCAAACAGGCACCATTTAATTCTCCAAGCAAGGACTTATGGTGACATACAGTGTTGGCAAACAGAGAAGCCCAGCTGAGTTTTGAAGACAGGGTTTTTATTGGCAGTCAATCTTGTAGGCACGCGGCACCTACATAATCAAACTACTCTAGATGGCTCCATCCCATCATAGGTCAAACTGATACAGAGTGGCCCAAATCCCCAGGTACACAAAAACAAATGTACACTAAAAGTTACATTATTAGCATGAACTACCTGGTATGGTCCAGATTCTCAGGCATACAAATACATTCTTATAGGCAGAATATTCCAAGGGCTCAGAGGTTATATCCCTGGAATAAGTAAAGGACCACTACTAGCTTTTGGAATGTTCAAGGTTTGAGCCCACCAAGCTCACTGGGTTATCTCTTTACTATACAACTAAAATTTACAGAACTACAAAAATCCTAAGGCAATCCAATCACTTGAGAAATAATTTCGAACTGTTATCATGTGTGATGCACTATTGTAAGTGTTAGGTAGATAGCATTGAATAAAAGAAGCCCAATCTCGTAATTTCACAAAGCTTACATTTTCCAGGAAAGAATTATAAATATACAAATGAAAAACAAGGAAAATATTATATTAGATGCTAACAAGTGCTCTGTGAAATAATAAATTAGAAAGAGGATGGGTGTGTAATGAGTTTTATTTTAATCAGGTTTTCTTGGAAAGGCCTTCCTCTGATGTCAGTATGCTAGTTAAATGTGTGCAGGTCGTGAAGAAGCAAGCCTTGTGGACAACTGGTAAATACCAGTCCAAGGAGGCAGAATCGGCATACAGAAACACCCATTTGGAGATTCATGTTATCCTGGAAGAACAAGGAGGTAATGTGACTGGAGCCTGGTAAAATGAGAGAGGGAGAGAAGTAATGAAGCCAGATGTGTAAGTGGTGGCATAATTTTTTCTAACTATTATTTTCAACATTCATTATTTGTATTAATATTCATTATGAGATTATTATAATTATACTTCAAATTACACAAAAATGGTTTGGAATGACACAGATTTGCAAAAGGAGATAAAGGCATTTTTGATCCTGACTATTAGAACGAAGGGCTAAGAAAATGCTTCGCTCCATGTAGCACTTTTAGTTTGTCATTTGAAATGTCGCATTCAAATTATCTTGTAAATACTACTGCTTTATGAAAAGTACCAATAATCGACGATGTCACAGGTGGCCCTTTTCTGTAAGAGAACAAACAGATTTGGGTACCACAGAGCCACTCAAAGAGATCACCATGGGTCACTGTCATTATACAATGCTCACTCTGCACCATTCTTTCTTAGCCATTGCCTTTTCACATGCCTTTCTTCCCACAGCTGGACTTCTTTGTCATATGTAACGTATCATGCGGTGCACATTTTCTCTCCTGTCGCCCATGATTGAGAACAGATGTTATATGCATTATAATTGTCTTCAGGAGATCTTGATGCCTTTTAATGGCACTCTGTACCTTTTGTAATCAGGAGGCTTAGCTGCATGCTTAGAGGCCCATGAAGTATAGAACCTCTTTGTATTGTAGGTCTTCACATATAACCCCCGGGCCTGCTGTTCCCCTTTCACCGCTTGCTGGAACAATTAGCATTGGTAAAGGTTTTTCACAACAGGTATTAATGTCTTGCTGAAAGAGGTAAGGACATTTGGCTTTTCCAAGAGGCAAGGATTGAGCTATGGAAGATAAAAGGTTTACTGAGGGAAAAAAATAAAACAAACTTTTTATTTTCCTTACTCTATCTTTCCATTCAAAATAAGTTAATTTTTAGTTTTTAATTACTTGATGTCAAAGAACAAGCAAAACAAGGTTTATATTCAAATTTGGGTTATCAAAATGTAAAATGTGTTTTTATAATTTTTAAATCTTTGGATTGGATCAGAGAATAATATAAATGAAATCTTGCAGAAGGCCTTCGATGTGAATGCACATTGTTTTCCCTGCAGAAGGCCTTCGATGTGAATGCACGTTGTTTTCCCTGGAGAATTCTGGATAAACCATCAGCTGATTCTGCACTCTATGTATGTATTGATACATACGGTGTAGACTTCGGTGAATGCAAATGTACTCATTCCACCTGTTTCTGCTTTTTGTTTTTTGTTTTTGTTTGTTTGTCTGTTTTTTCCGTTTGGGGAAAAGACAAGCTAGTGCGAGAGCTGAACTCAGGGAAAGGAGCTTCACTGTGGTCCTAAAACACCATCTGCATTCCAATGATTCAATCTTTAAATGCAACTTGCTGTCACTGTAATGACCTTACATGGGTTCTTAAAACTCTGAAGCCTTCTTTCTTGTGTTCAAAATTAACATTAGTAATGATAACAATATTTATTAGGAGTTAGTTTACTGTGTGCTTTATAAACATTTACTTTACATTTTTGCTACAGCAGTACGTAGTAGTGGAGTTGGGAGTCCAAATCCAAATTCCTTCATCCATAACCTATTTGATTCCCCCAAAATACTTTTTCAGCCCTCTCCTGGTTAGCACACTTAAATTTATGCCTGATTTTCTTCAAAGCAACCATTTGTTCTGCATAGCCTCTGTTGTACTTTGTAACAAACTGTATATATATATATACACACACATACACACACACATATTCACACATACACATATGCAAACTGATTACTTTCTCTAACTTCCTAACTAGAATTGAAATTTTTCACTTAATTTAAAATGTTTACAGTTAATGTAACTCTTCAGCAGAAAAGAGTCAAGTGACCTTCATAAGAGCCCCGTGGACTTGGCATGGCATTTCTTTCAATATTCAGATCAATTTGAGAGGAGTGGACACCTTAAAAATATTTCTGTCCTTGAGCACTGTGTATCTGCCCAGTTATTTACATTTTCTTAGTTTAAGCATTGTGTTCCAATGGTGCCATTCGAGGACATCGGGAATGTTCTTTCTCCCTGTATTATCTGAATAATTTCGTACAATACTGGCATTATTTTCTTTTTAAATATTTAAAACAAATTACTTGTGAAGATACCTGGATCTAACATTTTCTTCAAATGAAAGATTTTGTTTTTTGTTAGAAGAATAATTTTTTCACTATATTAATTATCAATTAATACACGGCACTTCAGACTTTCTCTTTCTTCTTATGTCAGTATGGTAATTCGTGTATTTTATAAAATGTTATACATTTCTTCTAAGACGTAAAATTAGTAATTATAGAATTATATAAAATTATATATATTTTCTCTCTATTATCTTTTAATGTCCCTCATAAGATCTGTATTAATGCCCCCTCTTTTATTTGTAATATTGATAATTCTACCAACAACCCTTGAACTTGAAGAGGACAGAAAAACCCCAAATGAAATTGCAACTCGAAATAATCACTGTGACTTTTTTGTTAAGTTCGCCAGGATTTTATCAGTTTTATTAACCTTTTCAAATAACTTGATTTTAGTTTTATTGATATTTCTCTTAAGATTTTTCTTGGCCGGGTGCGGTGGCTCACGCCTGTAATCCCAGAACTTTGGGAGGCGGAGTTGGGCGGATCACGAGGCCCGGAGATCCAGACCATCCTAGCTAAGACGGTTAAACTCCGTCTGTACTAAAAATACATAAAGCATTAGCCAGGTGAGGTGGCGGGCACCTGTAGTGCTAGCTACTCGGGAGACTGAGGTGGGAGAATGACGTAAACCTGGGAGGCGGAGCTTGCAGTGAGCCGAGATCGTGCCACTGCACTCCAGCCAGGGCGACAGAGTGAGACTCCATCTCAATATATATATACACATATAATATAAAATTAATTAATTTCGGATTTTATGTATATTTATTACATATTTTAATTTATTTTAGGTTTAATTTACTCCTCTTTTCCCAGCATCTGGTGATGAAAACTTCGTCCATTGATCATAAAGACTTAAGGCTCTAAAAATTTCTTCAAGCATCACACAAATTCTGATTATGTTCATATGAAGTTCCAAATATTTTTTATCCTTGTGATTTATTTGTTCAGCTATTCATGATTATATGGAATGGTATTAAACAGTTTTCGACTATTTGAAATTTTTCTAGATACTTTTGTTGTTGATTCTAATTTAATTTAATTTTGGTCAGAAATTTATCAAGACTTATTTTACATTTCAAATGATAGTTCATCTTTGTGAATGTTCCATATGTGCTTGGAAAAACTGTGTGTTTGAGAGCAAGGTCACTTTATTGTATATGATCAGATCTCTAGCTTTGTCTTGTATAACTTTTGTCTCACTTGTATAATTTCTGTAATCTGTATTTTACTCACAGCTCTCTAGGACTGTTCTCAGTCTGACCTCTCAGAATGTTGTTCTTTATGTGTACAACTTAATATTGAGATACAGGCTGAGGGAAGCAGTTTTGGGATTTGCTTACTTCCACCTTCTCTAGTTAACTATCCCTCGAATTGTAGATGTCTCAACAGCCCCAACCTCTGATCTCTATGTACTTTACCCATCAAGACCACTGCTATGTGATTAAGGTACACTTCCTGTGTTGCAGTTTGAAAAGTGCTCCATGCACAAAACTGTTTTGAATATGACCCTGTCTCAGTGGGATCACAGCCTTATGCTTTCTGTTATTCAATGAACAAAGCCAGTTGATAGATACATTTTGTACAGTAATATGGTGGATACTTATGTAAGCAGGTATATCATTTCTCTATTCTGTTCCGTTGGTCTGGGTACCTGTTTTTGCACCAGTACCATGCTGTTTTAGTTACTGTAGCCTTATGGTATAGTTTGAAGTAAGATAACATGATGCATCTGGCTTTACTCTTTCTGCTTATAATTGCCTTGACTATTCAAACTCTTTTTTTGGTTCCAAATAAATTTTGGAATAGTTTTTTTCTAGTTCCATGAAAATTACATAGGCAACTTGATAGAAATGGTGATGAATTTGTATTTTTCTTTAGGTGGTATGGCCATTTTAATAATATTTATTCTTTTAATTCATGAGCATGTAATGTTTTTTATATTTGTTTGTATTTTCTATGATTTCTTTCAGCAGTGTTTTGTAGTTCTCCTCATTGAGATCTTTCACCTCCTTGGTTAGATGTGTTCCTAGGTATTTTATTTTTTTGCATCTATCATAAATGAGACTGAATTCTTGATTTGGCTTTCAACTTGCATATTATTGGGATATAGAAATGCTACTGATTTCGTAGAACTTTTTTTTCTTTTAGTTCTGCAATGCCTCTTTTTTTAAATAAACATATTTTTGTTATTTTTTTGTAAATTTTTATAACTTCTCTTTGTTGTTTCTTTATTATCTTCCCATTCTATGTACCTGCCTTTTATAGTCAGCTAGGTTATAATCAAAGAAAATAGAATATTAGCCTTATTTCTCCTTTAGTACCAATTCCACTCATTTTTTGAAGTTGAATTAGATGTTAATAGGGACATTTGTTTGCAGATTTCTATATCACACATATTAAATAAAAGGATTATGACACTTACTTTTAGGAAAATCTTGGACTTCTCCTGGTCCCAGTAGACAAGTTTATACCAAAAGCCAGTTCTCTTAAATCAGTCTATTTTATATCCGGTTGTTATGCTTTAGCTTTTATAGCCATAGCTCCGCTTTGTCTATCTCAAACAAGCACTACTCTTCTTTTTAAAAATATTTATTGCAGTTATTACACCTATTCCAAACTTTATCAACTGTACTCAATCTGTCACTTTTATTTGATTATCTACCCTCCTCTGAGGATTATTTTACTTTCCAATTTACCTTCAAAATCATTATATCTTTTCACTAGTTGTTTAAATTTCCATCAGCCTCAACATCTACAATGACCTTTTCTCCAACACAAAGTGCCTTTTGTCTTCAGGTATCATCTTAGTACTTCTTTTGATGAAAGAAAGAGTTATTTTATTCACATTTCACAATTAACTATTTAGTTGGGAGGAAGACAGAGCATTGAATAAGTACAGAGATTCTACAGCTCCAATGCCTTGACCTCTTGTCAAATCCTTGACGTACTACTTATTACTTGTATAATCCTGGAAAAATTACATTATATCTCTGTGCTCCAGTTCCTTGATGACAAAGTTTAACAGTAATGGGCATCACTCAGTAGTTTTCCATTAACAATTAAATAAATTAATCTATGTAGAGCACTCAGCACAAGATTTAGCACACAAAATGTACTCAATAGATGTAAGATATTCCACTACAACTATTTCCTGAATTTTCAGCTTTTGTGTATGTGGGTACCTAACACGATTCTTTTTATGTATATGTTACTCTGAGATGAACTTTCTTATGTCTGTAAAATATCATTTTACTAACTCATAATTTTCCTTAACAATGTTCCTGCTCTTTCTCATTAAATATTTTAATAGATAGTATTTTTTCAGAGAACTTTTAGGTTCAGAGCTAAATAGAGCTTAACTTCTCTAAACTTATGTCCCCAAATAAGAAGAAATTGGACTCACTAAATGTTCTAGCAGCAGGGATTAGAATAAGCCTTTATGTATCCCTTCTCATAGGAATTGTGACCCTAATCCTTAGTCTTTAAAAAGTCCCTAATTGCTAATAAATCAACTTGATAAATGTTAATTCATGTATTAGCTACAATTTTCACTATTGTACTTTTCCATTTTATAAAAATGTCACCCCTAGGTTTTAATAGACTTATTTTTAGAACAGTTTTAGTTGCCCCCAAAAAATCTACTGAAGGTACAGAGATTCCCCATATATTCTATTCCCCCACACATGCATAGCCTCTCCCATTATCAATATCTACCCCCAGGGTGGTATACTTGTTACAATTGATAAACCTACATTGACACATCATTATTACACATCATATCAATATTAAACTATTGAATTCCACAGTTTACATTAGGATTCATGACACATTATCGCCACCTAAAGCCCCTAGTTCACATTAGGGTTCATGGTTGGTGATATGTATTTTATGGGTTTTGACACATATATAATGACATATATCCACCATTGTAGCATCATGTAGAATAGCTTCACTGCTCAAAAAATCCTCTGTGCTCTGCTCATGTATCCGTCCCTCTCTTCTATCCCATGGCAACCACCAATTTCTTTTTTACTCTCTGCATAATTTTGCCTATTCCGGAATCTCATATAGTTGAAATAGTATAGTACATAGCATTTTCAGATTGACTTCTTTTACTTAATAATATGTATTTAAACTTTGTCTATGTCTTTTTATGGCTTGGTAGCTTATTTAATTTTAGCGTTAAATATTCCATTGTCTGGATGTACCACAGTTTATTTGCACTTTTACCTACTTAGTTGCTTCCAAGTTCTAGCAATTGTGAATAAAACTATTATAAACATCCAAATATTTTTTCAGATATAAATTTTCAGTTTATTTGAGTAGATACCAAGGAGAACAATTTCTGGATATTGGTAAGAGTATACTTAGTTTTGTTCAAAGATATCAAACTGTCTTCCAAAGTGGCTGTACTACTTTACATTCTCACCAGCACTGAATAAGCATTCCTGGTGCTCCACAACCTGGCAAACATTTGGTGTGGTCCATGTTTCAGATTGGCCTTTCTAAGAGATGTGTAGTGGTATCTTTTTTTTTTTTTCAATTTGCAATTCCCAAATGACACATGACGTTGAACATCATTTTAACACGTCCTTGCCATTTGCATGTCTTCAGTGAGGTCTCTGTTCAAATCTTTTGCCCATTTTTTAATTGGGTTGTTTGTTCTCTTCTTGTTGAGCTGTAAGTATTCTGTGTGTATTTTAAACAGCAATCCTTTATTAGATGTCTTTCATAAATACTCTCTTCCAGTCTGTTTCTTGTCTTTTTATTTTCTTGACATTGTCTTACACTAATTAAATATTTTTCAAAAAGAATATCTATAGTAATTGTTCTAAATTCTTCATCAAATAGGCCAGATTATAATATTCAATCAAGTGAAAAGATTAGCAAGAGAAATAGTTTGGGCTTAGTTTTTAGTTTTTCTATTTCCATAAGACAACTTTCTGCTTCTTTAGAGGAAGCAATTTGTCATGTCATTGGCAACCAGCCTCTCGGTCCTACTTATTTCCCACTCAATGAAACAGAAACTAGAATGTATTGAGTCCCACAATCCAGTGACAGGTGTACTGATAGATATGGAAGGATAAATATATTTTCTCACATACAGTGACATGTGAAACAAGATACTTGGATACTAGTAGTTCTAGTAAGTAATCTAATGGCAATTATATTTATTTAATTACTCTAATTAAGTAATTCTATTTTATGAATTCTTCCAAAAGAAAAAGGATTGTTTGTGTATATGTGTGTGTAAGTATGTGTGTGTGTGTGTGTTTATAATGTGTTTCGGGGAATGAAAGAGTTAAATTAGAATCTGAAATTGGCATCTACACCAAATTCTGATACAAAAAACTTCAGTATTAAAGATTATGGAGCACTATTCCATAAAATTTAAATACTGTTTCATTGATCATCATGGAAGTTACACTTTGATCTCCTCTGGATGAGGATCTAAATAAAAGAGATTTGTTTTGGCTTTAAATGTCTTGTCTTTTTCTGGGGAGATAAGGTTCTTTTGAGATGGTTGATAAGAGTTATAATATTGACTGTTTTAAAAGAAGAGCTTTTATCATATCTTCCTTGTAGTTATATTCACATAGCTATCTCATAGACCTGTGTGTCTGAGATGGGGGAAGCTGTTAAGGCACAATTACTTACGGAAACCAGAGGTTATTCTCATGTGTATTACCTTTTAAGAGTTTCATCAGGAAGAGGCTAGAGTGTCCTATCCACTTCACCATCCCACTCGCGATCATTCAAATATTTTCACCAGAGAGAGCATCCCTAGCACATTAGATTTCTTATTGTGATGTAACAAAATTATCACAAACCTAGTAGCTTTAAGCTATATGTGCTAAAGCTTAAAGGAGATTTATCATCTCTTAATTATATGGGTCAGGAATCTATGCAAAGATTAGTATGTTCTCGGCTCAGGGTCTCACCAGACTGAATTCAGAATGTTAGTTGAGATTGCAATCTAACTTGAGGTTCAGCCTCCTCTTCCAAGTTCACTGGTTGGTGGTGGGATTCAAATTCCTACAATTATAAGCAGTTATAAAACTGACGCCCTAAGTATTTATTTATTTATTTATTTGCCTTTCTTTTGCTTTTTTTTTTTTTATCTTTGAGATGGAGTCTCACTCTGTCACCAGACTGGAGTGTAGGGGCGCAGTCTTGGCTCACTGCAATCTCCATCTCCAGGGTTCAAATGATTCTCCTGCTTCAGCCCCCCGAGTAGCTGGGATTACAGGTGCGCATCACCACACTCAGCTAATTTTTGTATTTTTAGTAGAGACGGGATTTCATCATGTTGGCCAGGATGGTCTTAATCTGCTGACCTCGTGATCCACCTGCGTTGGCCTCCCAAAGTGCGGGGATTACAGGCGTGAGCCACTGCGCCCGGCCGAGGCCCTAAGTTTTTAGAAGACAGTTGTCAAGCCCTGCTCTGTGGCCCTTTTGACAATGGAATATGTACTTTTCTTCTTCAAGGCCAGAAAGAGAATGTCTCAGATACTATAAATGTCTCCGACACTTTGTAGAACACAACATGAGATACACCTTTTTGAAAAACTTTACAGTGTTTTTAATGAGAGGCACAAGAATGGACAGCAGATCCCTGACATTTATTCATCTTCCATAGTAAAATAATATACCCAGTGAAGAGCAACTCCACATTTTCCCTACTGCCAGTGCCCAGCAACCATTCTACTCATCCTGTTCTGTTTCTATGAGTTTGACTACTTTATGTACCTCATATGAATCACATGATGCAGTATTTGTCTTTCTGTGACTGGCTTATTTCACTGTATAATGGCTTTCAGGTTCATCCCTATTGTCACAAATGGCAGGATTTTCTTCATTTTAAAAACTAAATAATATTCTGTTGCATGCATATACTACATTTTTAAAATTCATTCACCCATTGGGGACATTTAGGTTGTTTCCGTATCTTGGCTATTGTGAACAATGCTACAATGAACACAGAAATGCAGATATAGGAGCCAGGCATGGTGGCTCAAGCCTGTAATCCCAGCACTTTGGGAAGATGAGGCAGGCGGATCACCAGGTCAGGAGTTCTAGACCACCCTGGCCAATATGGTGAAACCCCATCTCTGCTAAAAATACAAAAATTAGCCAGTTGTGGTGATGTGTGTCTATAATCCCAGCTACTCGGGAGGCTGAGGTAGAAGAAACACTTGAACACGGGAGGTGGAAATTGCAGTGAGCCAAGACCGTGCCACTGAACTCCAGCCTGGGAGACAGAGCAAGACTCTGTCTCAAAAAAAATAAAAAAAAGAAAAGAGAAAAGAAAAAGAAATGCAGATATATGCTTCAAGATCCTGACTTCAATTATACACACACACACACACACACACACACACACACACACACACACATACATATAC
>NW_012113919.1:6833927-6860856 GCF_000951035.1 Colobus angolensis palliatus | reverse complement strand
TAAGCATCTGGCATTTCCCCTACTGGCTCTCATTCTCTCTCCTGCTGCCCTGTGAAGAGGTGTCTTCTGCCACTACTGTAAGTTTTCTGAGGCCTCCCCAACCATGTGGAACTGTGACTCAATTAAATCTCTTTTCATTATAAATTACCCAGTCTCAGGTATTTCTTCATAGCAGGATGAGAATGGACTAATATACTAGGTACATTTTAAATACTCAGTAGGCATATGAGACTAGTGGCTCATGCATTGGGTAGTATAGATAGAGAACGTTTCCATTATCACAGAAAGTTCTATTGTACAACCACGGAGTAGGGCAATGGGGCTCAAACTAACTTGCCCTAGAATGACTTGAACGGCTTGCTAAAATATGTTAGGTTCCCTCCTCAATAGGATTACATGGGGTTTAAGAATTTTCATTTCTGTGAAGTTGCCAGGTGAGATTGATGTTGCCCTACTGGAAGCACAATTTAAGAGCCATTGATTTAGAGTTACCGATTCATTTGCACAAACTTACAGAAAATACTAACAGCATTCTAACAGATAAAAGAGCTGTGTGTCTAAGCATGTGTTTAATATTAGAGAGCCTGATGGTAAGGAGGAGAATTGCTCTCAGTTAATAGTATTTTACTGCTATCTATAGGTATAAATGAATATAAATTATTTGAATGATTTCTATCTTTTAGACAACTTCAACTTCAACATTATAATTAGGATAATATGTTCAATAAATAAAAATCACTAAATACAAAGTGATTATACTGCTTATCAAGCACTCCCTGTAATAAAAGATAATGGTAGATACAAATAAACAATGGTATTATTTAATCATAATCTGTTTTTTATCCAATACGGGAAAGATAACTGTCTATATTGATATCATTTAAAATAAAATACTTGTTTTAAGAACACAAACTATTATGTTGTGTCACTTTTTTCCATTTTAATTGTATTTTGCTTGTCATTAAAACTGATTTATATTAGAGAGTTATTGGCAGAAACAGAATGTCAAAGAATTCTATAAAAAGAATTATATAACAATATGGACAATAAGCTGGTCAAGAGTGTTTTTTTTTTTTTTTTTTTGAGGCAGAGTCTCGCTCTGTGGACCGGACTGGAGTGCAGTGGCCGGATCTCAGCTCACTGCAAGCTCCGCCTCCCGGGTTTACCATTCTCCTGCCTCAGCCTCCCGAGTAGCTGGGACTACAGGCGCCCGCCACCTCGCCCGGCTAGTTTTTGTATTTTTAGTAGAGACGGGGTTTCACCGTGTTAGCCAGGATGGTCTCGATCTGCTGACCTCGTGATCTGCCTGTCTCGGCCTCCCAAAGTGCTGGGATTACAGGCTTGAGCCACCGCGCCCGGCCAAGAGTGTATTTTTGAGGAATGAGTGTATTTTGAGGAAAAGTCTAGAAAGACAATTCTGATTGTCAAAAATTCAAACTACAAAAATGTGTACTGGATCTTCATTGATTTAGTTTATTTTCGTGATAAACCTAAAAATGTAGTACGTATATTTATCAAATTTTAAAGTGAACCCTTTTATGTTTTTTCAGCAAGTAAAAATCATGTGAGAAAGACAGTGCAAAAAGGAAGTTGCTCATGGCATACATTGTCAACATATTTTCTACTGCCTAGTGTTTAGCATGTTTTTCATTTTTCCCAAATGTATATTGTATTGTAAATTTTTTCATGAGTAAAACAAAATTTAACGATCATTAAATTAATGATCGTACTCATTTGCACAAATAGTACTCTGATACGTGCCTTTATGAAAGCTATCTAAATATATATGTATTCACATATTTCAATACTATTCACCTATTTCAGTAATATAAATTGTATATTCCTTGTTAAATACTCTTGCATTTACAGAAAATATACCATCAATTTTTAAATGTTATGTTTTATTTAAATCAAATTGCCTCTGACTAAAATATCAAGAAATAAAAAGAAGGTTTTAAAAAATATTTTTATGTATTTATTAATTTTTTTTTTCAATTCTTTAGGGGTACAAGTGGTTTTTGGTGACATGGATGAATATTTTAGTGGTAAAGTCTGATATTTTAGTGCATTCATCACCCAAATAGTGTACATTGCACCCAATATATAGTTTTTTCCCTCATGTCCCAACCACCCTCCCGCTTCTGAGTCTCCAGTACCATTATACCACTCTGTATGTCTTTGCTTTGCCATGACTTAGTTCCCACTTATAAATGAGAACATATGGTATTTGATTTACCATTCCTGAGTTACTTCACTTAGAATAAGGGTCCCCAGGTCCACCCAAGATTATGCAAAAGATATTATGTCATTTTTATGGCAAAGTAGTATTCAATGGTGTATATATGCCACATTTCTTTACTCACTTATCAGTTGATGAGCACTTCATAAGTTGGTTCCATATCTTTGTAATTGTGAATTGTGCCGTGATAAAATATGTGCGCAGGTGTCCTTTTAATATCATAAATTATTTTTCTTTGGAAAGATTCTCAGTTGTGGGATTGCTGGATTGAAAGGTAGATCTACTTTCAGTTCTTTGAGAAATCTCCACACTGCTTTCCATAGAAGTTACACTAACTTACATTCCCACTGGCAGTGTGTAAGCATTCCTTTTCACCGCATCTCTTATGGCTTCTTCACTCCCATAGTTCAATGAGCGGGAGGGAGTGTTACAGCTCTTTCACTCTCGCAGTTTGACGAGTTCCAACTTCTTTTCTCACAACCAAGAGGAATGAGGTATGTGTACACCAGAGAGTGAGTAAGGAACGAATTTGGAGGCATTACATTACCCAACTTTAAATTATTCCAAATTCGTTCCTTTTGCTTAGGATTACTTGGGCTAGAAAGGCACTTTTTTGGTTCTATATAAATTTTAGGCTTTTTTTTTCTAATTCTGTGAACAATGATATTGGCATTTTTGATAGAAATTGCATTGAATTTGTAGAACGCTTTGGGAAGTATAGTCATTTTACTAATATTCACTCTTCCGATCCATGAACATGGGTTGCATTTCCATTTGTTTGTGCCATCCATAATTTATTTCAGCATTGTTTTCTAGTTAACCTGGTAGAGATCTTTCATTTCCTTTGTTATGTATATTACCAGGTATTTTACTTTAGTTTTTGCAGCTATTGTAAAAAAAATTTAGTTCTTGATTTGATTCTCAACTTGTCACTTGGCCATTGTTGGTGTATAGCAGTGCTGCTGATATTTGTACATTGAATTTGTAACCTCAGACTGTACTGAATTTATTTTTACAATCGATAAGTCTTTTGAAGAAGTCTTTAGGGTTTTCTAGGTATACAATCATATTGTCAGCAGAGATAGTTTGACTTTCTCTTTTCCAATGTGGATACCCCTTCGTTCTTTCTCTTACCTGATTGCTCTGACTTGGAATTCCAGTACTATGTTGAATAAAAGTGGTGAAAGTAGGCATCCTTGTCTTGTTCCATTTTTTAAAATGCTTTCAACTTTTCCACATTCTATATGATGCTGGCTATAAGTCTGTCATACATGGCTTTCACGATTTTTAAATATGTTTCTTCTATGCCTAGTTTATTGAAGGTTTTTATCATAAATCAATGCTAAATTTTACTGAAAACTGTGCTTTGTCTGCATCTATTGAGATGATCATATGGTTTTTGTTTTTAATTATAATTGTGTGATTAATTATGTTTATTGATTTGTATATGTTAAACAATCCCTGCATCCCTGTAATGAAACCCACTTGATCATAGCGAATTACCTTTCTGAATCTGAACTGAAATCTTTGAATTCAGCTTGCTAGTATTTTCTTGAGGATTTTTGCATCTATATTTATCAGATATATTAGTCTACAGTTTTCTTTTTTGTTATGTTTTTTTCCTGACTTTTGTATCACAGTTATACTGGCTTCACATAATTAGTTAGGGAGGATGCCCTCTTTCTCAGCGTTTTGGAGTATTTTCAGTATGACTGGTATCAATTCTTTGAATATCTGTTACACTTTGACTGTGACTGTCTGAACCTTGGCTTTTTTTGTTGTTGGAAAATTTTTTTATTACTGACTCAATCTTCCTGTTTATTATCGATCTGCTTCGGATGTCTGTTTCTTCCTGATTCAAACTAGAAGGGTTCTATGTTTCTAGGATTTTAACTATTTCCTCTAAATTTGCCAGTTTGTATGCATAAAAATGATCACAGTAGTCTCAAATTATCTTTTATATTTCTGTGATGTCAGTTATAAAGCCTCCATTTTCATTTCTAATTGAAGTTATTTTAATCTTCTCTCATCTTGGTTAACCTAACTAATGATCTATCAATTTTGTTTATCTTTTAAAATAACCAACTTCTCCTTTCATTGATTTTTTAATTGTTCTTTTGGTTTCAATTCATTTCGTTCTGCTCTAATTTTTGCTACTCTTTTTCTTCTGTTAGATTGGGATTTGCTTTTTTCTTGTTTCTCTAGTTCCTTGAGGTATGATGTTAGGTTGTCAATTTGTGACCTTTCGGACTTATTGACATAGGCATTCAGCACTATAAACTTTTCACTTAGCACTTCTTTTGTTGTATTTCAGAGATTTTGATAACTTTTGTCACTGTTATCATTCATTTTGAAGAATTTTAAAATTCCCATCTTTATTTCATTGTTAACCCCAAAATAATTTAGGAGCAGATTGTTTAATTTCCATGTATTTGAATACTTTCAAGGGTTTCTTTTGGAATTGATTTCTAGTCTTATTCCATTGTAATCTGAGAAGATACTTGATACGATTTTGATTTAAAAAAATAATTAAGACTTGCGGCCTATCATATGGTCTATCTTGGAGAATATTCAATGTGCTGATAAGAAGAATGTATATTCTTCGTTTCTTTGGTAGGACTTTCTGTAAATAAATGCTAGGTCCATTTGTTCTAGAGTGCAGTTTAAGTCTAATGTTTCTTTGTTGACTTTCTGCCTCGATGACTTGTCTAGTGCTGTCAGTGGAGTGTTAAAGTTCCCCATATAACTGTGATGCTGTTTATCTATTTTCTTAAGTCCTGTAGCAATTGTTTAATGAATCTGGGAGCCCAAAATTTGGTGCATATATACTTAGAACTGTAGTATGTTCTTGTTGGATTGATCCCTTTATGATGTCTTTGTCTCTTTTTACTGCTGTTGCATTAAAGTCTGTCTTAGCTGATGTAGAAATAGCTACTCCCATTTACTTTTGGTTTCAATTTGCATAGAATGTCTTTTCCACATTTTTATCTAGAGTGTATAATAATCCTTCCATCTTAAGTTTGCCTCTTGAAGACAATAGATATTTGGCTTGCAATTTTTAATTCATTCTGCCAATCTTTGTCTTTAAATGGAGCTTTTAACCATTTATATTCAACATTACATATAACATTAATATTAAGATGTGAGGCACTGTTCCAGTAAGCCTTTCTTGTAGGGCAGGTCTGGTAGTGACAAATTTCCTCAGTATTTGATTGTCTGAAAAATACTTTATTTCTCCTTCATTTATGAAACTGAGTTTTGCTGGTTACAAAATTCTTGCTGGACAGTTATTCTGTTTAAAGAAGCTAAAGATAGGGCCCCAATCCCTCTGGTTTATCAGGTTCCTGCTGAGAAGTCTGTCTCACTGATCTTAGAATTTTTTCCTTCATGTTGATTTTAGATAACCTGATGACTATTCAGATTGGTGATGTGGTTTTAGCAATGAATCTCCAAAGAGTTCTTGGAGATTCTTGTATTTGAATATCTAAGTGTCTAACAAAGCTAGGTAAGTTTTTCTCAGTTACTTCCTTAAATAAGTTTTTCAAACTTTTTGCCTTTCCTTTTCCTTCAGGAATAACAATGATTTTTAGGTTTTATATAATCCCATATTTCTTGCAGACTTTGACATTTCTTTTAATTCTTTATTTTTATTTTATTTTATTTTTATTTTTTGAGACAGAGTCTCCAGCTGGTGTGCAGTGGTGCTGTCTTGATCCACTGCAACCTTCACCCCCAAGGCTCAAGTGATCCTCCCACCTCAACCTCCCAAGTAGCTAGTACCACAGGCATACACCACCATGCTGGGATAATTTTTTGTATTTTTAGGAGAGACCTGGTTTCACCACATTACCCAAACTGATTGCAAACTCCTGAGTTCCACCTCAGCCTCCAAAAGTGCTAGGATTATAGATATGAGTCACCACACCCAGCTCAATTCAATTTTCTTTATTTTTGTCGGATTGGGTTAAATTGAAAGCCTTCCTTTTGAGCTCTAAAATGTTTTCTTCTATTGATCTTGTCTATTATTATTTTCCATGGCATTTTGTAATTCTCCAACTCTGTCTTTCATTTCCAGACATTCTGGTTGGTTTTTCTTTAAAATATTTACATTTTCATTCATATTCTTGATTGTTTTTACATTTCTTTTTGTTGGTTTTCACCTTTCTCTTGTATCTCCTTGAGTAACTTAATATTCACCCTTCCAAATTCTTTCTCTAGTATTTCAAAGCTTTTATCTTGGTTTGGGAACATTGTTGGAGAGCTAGTATGATCTTTTGAGGGCATTACAGAATCCTGTATAATCATATTGCCAGAATTATTTTTCTTTTTTTTCTCATTTCGATAGACTATTTCTTCTAATTTTTGTGAATTTATATTTGTTTTGACTTTTTAAAACTTTCGTTTTTTCCCTTGAGGATATGAATTTAATATTTATCGTTAATGGTAACCTAATTCAGTTCTAGGTATTTTCAGTGGTGAAGACTCTATTATTTCTTTGGCTTTAAAGAGTTTTTGTATGATTGTTTTCTTAGATGCTGGTTGTAGTAGCAGTGTGCTCAATGTGTGAGCAGGTTCACTGTCTGCTGTTGGGTTGTAATGGCAATGATCCCAAGAAGCTTATTTCATTGCTAAGTGGTATACACTGTTTTATTTATTAATTTTTCCCCCCAGTATCTTATTCACTGGGTTGAATAGTTCAGGCTTCAGCACAGTAGGAGGTGTCCATGGGTAAAAACTGGCTGTGGCTAAAGCAGATGTGAACCTGCAACACTCATTTGTGGACAGAGGTCCAACCTTGACACAGGCAGCTGGGGGAGCTCTCAGTGAAACACACAGAGTTCTATTCAAGGGGGAAGAGGGGTAGCCACCTCAGCTCTATTACTGAGTCAGCAGAAAAGTGATCTATCTCTCATTCATATTCCTGACCCAGTGAGCCAGCATTTCAGATCAAACTGGTACCTCTTATCATCTGCAGGAATGTTGATGTTCTAGGTACAGACAGATTGTGACCCTACTCATTGTACAAGCCTGAACCTGGAGGGCACTATTCCTTTGGGAATGTGGTCAACCTGATGTGCTCTGGAAAGGCTGTCTACAGGTACATCCACACAAGCTCCCATAGGGGAAGCCCCAGATGTGTCTGCAATGGTGGACAAGGGGGAGAAGTTCCATTCTCCAAAACCTTTTATTATGAGCACCAGAGATGCCTGATTGTTTTGGTAGAGCCACAGGCCTTCCCCATTGAATACAACACTGCACCTCTGCTTCTGCTGAAAGAAACTTTCCACAAGTGGAAAGTTGTGGGACTCAAGGCCTGCCAGACAGACAGATTACTTTGTCCCACAAATTGTACCCTTGATGTGGTACACTCCCCTAACCCCTAGGAGAAAGAGATTGTTTTATTCTGCCAGCAGATACTGGGGGTGCACACAAAGCACGACCTCATGCCACTCCTTCTGATCTACTCCCCACCACTCACTAAATAATCATCAGAACTGGGTACAGTTAAGACCTTTCCCTATGGCCTGGATTGCCGGGCTCCCCAGGGAGAGAGTACATCCTGAAGGCAATCTCTCTCCCTCTCAAATCCTGAGGGTTTTGAGTTTTCCGCCTGGATCACCATGTGGACTGCAGCCGTTCACTTATTTCAACGGCCCTGTGATTTCTTTCTGTTTTGCTGTTAAGTTCCTGTGTTGCTTCTTAGACAAAAGTTTACAGCGTGAGTCTCTACACACTATTTTGCCATTCCAAATGAGAAAGGGATGCTAACAAGTCCTCCAATGCAACTTCTTGGTGGGAAAATGAAGTGTCTTTGTTTTGTTTTGTTTTGTTTTTTTTGAGACGGAGTCTTGCTCTGTCGCCCAGGCTGGAGTGCAGTGTCCGGATCTCAGCTCACTGCAAGCTCCGCCTCCCGGGTTTACGCCATTCTCCTGCCTCAGCCTGTAGTAGCTGGGACTACAGGCGCCCGCCACCTCGCCCGGCTAGTTTTTTGTATTTTTAGTAGAGACGGGGTTTCACCTTGTTAGCCAGGATGGTCTCGATCTCCTGACCTCGTGATCCGCCCGTCTCGGCCTCCCAAAGTGCTGGGATTACAGGCTTGAGCCACCGCACCCAGCCAAAAATGAAGTCTTAAGATGAGATATATTCACTCAGAAATCTTAGTTTTTTCTTAACAAATAATTAAATATAATTGGTTGTTAAAAAAAAAAACAAACAGATGCAAGCCTATATTATCCCCATGTCATTGAAGGAGTAAGTTATTAAAAAAAATAATAAGTTAAAATAAATATAAAAATACTAATGCAAAACTTTGATGCTAAAGGGCTTCTTAAATGGGACAAAAATTAAGATACTACAAATAAAAATAGTTAGAAATACATGTATTTTTACATTAATACCTTGTTTGGCAAAAAAAAAAAAAAAAAGAAAAGAAGATACACCTCATAAGCTTTTAAACCACTATTTGTACAGAGATTCACATTGTCTTAATAACAAAGAGGAATTAGAGAGTAAAGTTTGGGAGTGTGAACATGACAGATAGAAGACCTAGCCTGTGTACTGGTCCACAGATACATGAGATAAATTATAGTGAAGATGAATATGTACCTGTGTATATACATACAAATAAAAACATATAAAATATTATATATTATTAATTTAATTGTTTTTATATTTATGTTTGACAAAATCACATCTGAGAAGTAAACAATGATTTAAAGAGATTCTTAGGAATGTATACTTTCCTTGGAAGTTTATTAAGAGCCACTAATAATGTTAAGGACAAAGGTAACATGACAAAATTCTTGTTTCACAAAGAATATGTCTTCCAGGATATCCAGTGTGGAAATTTGAAATAATAAAATTAATATGGGTGATTAAGACCAATGAGGAGCCCATTTTGGAAGTTATTAAGTTATGTTGGGAATTTATGACTTAGTAGTCAAGGTAGTAATGGGAAAAAGAAGATGACCCTAAGATGTTGGACCTGTGTACATCGATGATGGTACCTTACAACCCATTAGGAAACAGAGAAGGAAAATAATTAGGTAGGAATAATGTGATTCTATTTTGAAAATGTGGAGTTTGAGATGTCTGTTGTAGATACAATGGTGAATGAACAAATGACAGAAGCAGAGTTGTCTGTAAGCTCCTCAAAGCAATCTGGAACTCAGATATTGATGTGAGAATCATCTTGGTTGTGTTTATAACAGTGTGGGTTTATCTCTGTTCTCAAATATTCCCTTTTTATAAGGATACTAAGCATATTGGAACAGGGCCCATTTTGTTGCTTTTATCTCAACTTGATCATGTGCAAAGACCCTATTTTCCAATATGGCCACATTCATGGGTGCTGGTGGGTTAGCACTAAACGTAACAATGAGTAAATTGCCTAATGCTGGTGCTTCAGTATTTGCTATCAAACCTGACACAATTGTCTCCAATTCAGTTATTATCATCAAAAGGTTGATTTTGGGCTCCCATGTAAACATTTTTAATTTCTTGATTTGTTTGGAAGTCATGTGGGAGAGATATTTGGTATTTATTTTGGCCCCATCAAGGTACCCACAGGTGGGAACAATATAATTTGCAAAGCTATTGGGCTTATAACAAGGCAGGTTGAAGTCAATTTGTTCCAGCTCACAAAAGCTTATTGTTACATTTTTAGGAATTTTGAGAGCTGATTACTAAGCATAGTTATTATTAACAATTGAATAATATAAAAATAACAATTAAATATATTCCAAAAAATATTCAAACCCATACTAATTGTTTTGCTGTATTGCTCTATTATCTATCTGTGTGTTTAGACTATTTACCTCTATTATACTTATGTGGTAGAAATATTATATAATGGTATGCTACCAAACCCCTTTTTTAACTTTGTACTCAGTGACATCATTCAGGAGTTTAAAACTGTCTGTGGTGGCCCTATCTACTTCACATAAATATAAAACAACAAACTGTCAGAATTTGACTTATTTTGTTGAATTCCCAGACATAAGACTGTGAGTGAGGAAATGCTGATGATTTACATCAAATTTTAAAGTGTGTTGTGTCTGTACCCGATACATGTTAAGTAACAGAAAAGGGGAGATATATTATTCTGATTCAACAAAGAAATCACTTGCATTATTGACAAGTGAGTGAATTTCCAACATACATCTGCATTATTTCACTTTTGTTTTACTAGTTAATACAAATGAAACTATCAACCAACACTCACACCGGAACTACACTCCCAGAGTCACTTGTTAAATCTTTGTTAGCACATCAAGAAATAGGAAGACATTAACAATAGCAAATTTAGATTTTTTTTCCCTAAGATTCTTGATTCTACAGGTGGTCAACATTTTGTTGGATTGTTTACAGTAGTGGAAGAGATTTAAGAGTATATATATTCATTAGAAATATGTGTATTGGCGAGAAAGAAAGAGAGAGAGAAGAAGAGAATGTAGCTCAATCTGGGTATAAAGAAAACATACTTGACGAAGAGGCATATCACACTCAAATTGGAGGGTTTTGCCATGAGACTTAGGGCAATTCTTCCATCCTAAGACAAAGGAAATAATGAAATAATGGGTGCAGGTGTAGGTAATTTATATTTAGTATTGCAATATATTGAGGGAATTTACACCTGGTGTTCTACATTTTTCTACAAAATAAATGTACTGCTTAAAGTGAAGCGGAAGCAAGAAGCATAAACAACTTTAAATCTAATAGAGTAGTTTTGAGTTATCTGCAGTAACAAACAGGAGAGAAACTAAATATTGGTAAAGGGAGAGGAACTGAAAGGCAGTATTTGAGACCTTGTGGGATCCTATCAGGGATCTGCATGATTTGAACCTATATTATTCAGCCTAGAGGGTTAGGTTGGCCTAAGGCTTGCTTTTCTTGGTTCAGATAGATGAAGGGACTCACATCTCATTGATGGGACAAAGGAGGTGGTATTTAAAGGGCAAGTCTAACTAGACTGAGAAGAAAATAAGCTGATGACAAGAGACATTAATGCAGAAAGTATAGGATCCAGCCACAGAACACAGAAAAAAGTCAAGAGCAACTGCAGTATGAATGACAGAGTGTATACATGTAAAATAGTTTACTAATTATACTCTGGTGTTATCTGCCTTTTTAATCCTTATATCTCCGTTTTTTCTCGTAATGGTGCTCACTTTTCAAATTCTCAGTAAGCTAAAAAATAAAGGCATCGCAAATATTGTCCTTGTACTGGCAAATTGTAAAATTAAATTATTAGAATTACACTTAGTAGGAAATATAACACTGTTACCAGACTCTTTTATCCTTGAATACTTTTATCACCTTAAGGCTGATTATCAGTGAGACAGGGAAATGATCAAATAACTTTCTCCCAGTTACTAGAGTTTCGAGTAATAATTTATCTAAAGTTGCATTTTAGGATAAGAGCATTGAGTGTATATATTGATGTATCTATTTTTCTGTTTTAGTTTCCCCAGGAAATGTTTGAGTTATTAAGTGCTTTTTTCCCATATCAAATGCTTCATAAATTGACAATGGCCATAAAAGTGAAGTTAATGAAGATTAGAAATGCATTCTTTTTTATTGTATTCTAAACTATACTTGGGTTATAATTCCATACTTATATGAATATATACAAAAATGCTTAGATTTTGTCTATACATTATTTAGTTTGTGTCTATATCTAATTGTCATGTTTAAAATTAACAGTTATAAACCAAAATATATAGTGTATGCATGTAATGTTGAACAATTGTATAGCAGCCTATGAAACAATTATGAGAGCTCATATAATCCAGAAGATGGTGCTGTTTACATTTCTACTACATTTTGGAACTGCAGAGAAGCAATTTATTTCCAATTCCTCCATTGATGGGTTGTAAATTATTGAGCATACCTTCGCAATAGGAACAGTTAATGTAGCTTTGCTCTTGAGGATTTCACATTTACAAATAATTTGCATAACATTTCCACAGGAGATATTACAAAATGTACTACTTCACAAGCAATCTCGCATTAATGGAACCTGATCAGTTGCAGCCATCCCTGTTATCTTATGCCAGGAGTACACTCAAATGTGAAAATACGTATTAGATAAAAGACCTATTTAATTTTCTGGTTACTTATATGGCTATTAAAATGCAACATGCAGACCATTAAAGTGGTGATGATCCTTATTTAATGGAATTTGAATTTATTCTTCCAAGTAGTGAATAGTTTTATAGTGACATGTTCATTATGTACCATACGGGCACAAAAGATTTAGCAAGTTAACATAGATAAATGGGACACATAGTATCTATAATACATCAGACCTATTCCACTTCACTCCAAGTTTAGTAAGGGATCATGCACACAGTCTTATCACTGCTTCTAGTAATTCAGTAAGGAGTTAGGAAGAACCACTGTGTGCTTTTACCAAGACTGTCACTAGCAATGCTCACTGCCTCTGTTTAAAAAGTCATGCCCTCAAAAGCAAATAAAATAATGGAAACTTGAGCATAGCTTCTCAAATCCCTTTAGCAGCAAATCAACACAGAAAAACAACAACAACAACAACAACAACAACAACAAATGAGAGTGACCTAAAATCTGCATAAAAATTTTTGTACAGAACAACATTTAACTATTTCTAAATATTGAGTTAATGTTACAATATAAAGATCTAAATTAGTAATATTTTTAATGAGAGTGAAGGAGTTCAGCAATTCAAGTGTGCTATATCCTTATTAATCATAGGAGAATTGATACAGATAAAAAGAAAAAATAAGTATAGACACATTATTTTGTAGATAGAGGAACCCACCAGAAAATCTGAGCATGAAACCAAGAGTGAAAATTAGTTATCTGTGGGGAGAGGAAATTCAGGTGGAGAAATGTGGAGACAGAAAAGTATTAATTAATTACATTCTCGCTTATTTGCTCCCTGAGTTTTTAAACATATTACTATATTTCTTTTATAAAAAGTAAAATTATCCCTGGAAAAAACAAGACAGAGACTCCAAAGGTTGCTCAGTAGACTATCTTTATCAGAATCATTTGGAGTAATTTTGTTTTTGTCGCTATGGTTGCTACAATTAAAATAGCTTTCCTGGGTTTCCCTGGAGAGCAGCTGAATCAGACCCTTTGGATTAGGCCTTGGGAGTTTGGATCTTTGACAAGCTTCTCCAGTAACTTTGCTGCATAATAAAGTTTACAGACCCTTGGAAATTCTTAAGCTGGGGAAGATTGAAACAGGGGTAGGAGAGTAGGCATACTAGACCTCAATAAACACAGGATAACATAATGAAACAAACAAGCAATATGATTAAATAAAACAAGAAAATACATAGAAGATTTATGGATGTTAGTCTTTTAAAATTTAGATATTATAAGCTTTTAGTGGGAGATACCCTCTTACTAAATGACTTCAATTTTTTTCTCTGAAGCTTAATTCAACAATTAGATATCTCATTTCATTTTCCTAGATCCATTTACCAGAAGTAATTCTAAGATTTAAGTTGCCTGGAGCAAAAATCTAAGGAGTAGAGTTGCAGCCGGTTTTTCTGATTATTGTAATTTAGGTAAATAGTCAATGCTGCCGGAAATATAATTTGGTTTTTGTGTGTTCTTTAATAAGGTCTTTGTTGAACTAATTTGCCACTGCTATGCCTTTTCTAGAATTTAGAAATTAAAAGTTCTTGGAGGTGGGTGTGTGTGTGTATGTATATATATGTATATATAACTTACATATATATTACATATATATTACTTTTTAATGTTAGAATATAAAAAAGAGATTATTCTTTTGAGCGTGATACTATTTCCAATGGTTAAAATTGTTTACATAAAAGACATTATTTGAAAAAAAACTCCTTATCCTGTCAACTTTTTTCTTTGGCAAAATATGCTTTCCTTTATTGTCTCTATGCTTTTTCATGATGCTAAATGCTCACAGCTTTTTAAACAACAAAAACATTTCTGAAAACTATTTTGAATATAGGAATGTTACAGCAAGTGGCTGCATTAACTAATTCAGTCCCTACATAACTAATTAATGATGCAATCCCTTACCAAATTATCTACACTGGATACTTTGCATAAAAATATTACATTGATTTGTATCCTTTTAGTCACTGGATTTAATGTTGAGACAAGTGACATACATACAAAATATAACTCTTGGAATTCATGAACTAAATTTATACTCACGAAGTTGTATGAGGACAGCTAATCTATATAGGAGATCTAATTAGAATTTGGCTCTATTCTCAACACAATTTACAAACTTAAATGGACTTGTTGGCAGAAATGCATGATATAATGCTCTACTTCCTACACTCATGGCTAGGAGTTATACAGTATTTAAATAAAAATCTTAAAAGCATGATCTTTTGAGAGGGACTCTTGGTTATTGCCTCATATCGGATATCCCAATGCTTTAGCATGTGAGTTGATTTCTTGCATGTATTGTATACTTAGTGTCTTAGTCATTTCGGGCTACTATAACAAAGTACCATAGATAGAGTGGCTTATAAACAACAGAAATATATTTCTCATAGGCCTATAGGCTGAAAGTCTGAGATCAGGGTGCCACCATGGTCTGGTTCCAGTAAGGGCCTTCTTCCAGGTTGCAGACTGACAACTTCTCATTTTATCCTAACATGGTGGAAAAGAGTGACCTAGCTCTCTTGCCTCTTCTCTTAAGGACATTAGTCCCATTAATGAGAGCTTCATCCTTATGACTTAATTACCTCCCAAAGCTCCACCTCCAAATGCCATCACGCTGGGAATTGGATTTCCACATATGAATCTGGGAGGGACAAAGTATTTATTAATAACACTTGGCATCTACTTCCTCTCTGTAAATTGTTTCTTTCTATTTATATTTTCTCTATTTTTACTGTGACATGACCACATTAAATAATTTTTTTCTATGTTTATAAGCATTGAGATACATAACAATTTAAAATGAAATGTTTAAAAAATGTAATGACAGTGATAAACAAACTAGACATCTTTGTACCTCTTTAGACCTCTTTGTGGTGTGTGTGTGTGTGTTTGTGTGTGTGTGTGTAAATGGGCAGTATCTACTATACCTCAGTCCAAGGTGTCTTTTGAACAGCATTGTCCTGATTTTGTGTTTTTTATTTGTTTATACTTCTAAGTAAGACTGTGTTTGAAGAGATGATTTCAAGGCTATATAAAAATAGAAAACTCTTGCTCTAAGATATTAATACAAATGGAACATCACAAGTGCATTCAAGTGTTTCTTATTCTGTATTGTACAAAAATTATTTCTGAACATTGGCCTGCTTTTCTTTTTTATTGTATGACTTATCTTTCCTTTTCAATTATTCATAGTCTCCTAAGGACCACTTTCACTACAAAATAGTATCTATGGGAGGTAAAAACAGCAAGAAATGTATTTCTGAATGGATTACAGGGAAAGGTCTATTTAGAAATTTAAATGTATGTGGTGAACATAGAAGATGATATATACACCTACTCAATAACTCTTTTAGCCAACAGTGTTCTGGTTATGGCCTGTTTTAACCTTCTGATTTTCTTTCTGGGAAGTATGTATATATTTATTTTCTATGTTCAATTTACTTTTATGCTATGAAATTTGATGTGAACTCAAGGGATTTTGGGGAATATTTTTCTTTTTAATTATATTTAGCAATGTTTTCAGTTGATTTAGAATACGTATAGCTTCTATTTACTTTCTGACCATCCATTAAAAGAATGTATTGCTGCTTGCTCTTTTTTCTAATCCTTAAAACATTTTAGAATTTTTGCAGCTCTTTACCCACCTTTCCTTACAACAAAATTCTGCCCTCATTTATATTTTCATAACCTACTTTTTCAAAGTTGTGTCAATTTCATTTGTAAATTATTTCAAACATACAAAGAAATAAAATAGTATCACAGAAACTCACGTATCCAACACTTTGAGTATGGGTTAGCCATATATCAGGCTGATTTTCCTTCCTGATATTTCTACGCAGTTAATTCAAGTGATCTTCTCCCATCACAGTGTTCAAATGTTATAGAGAATCATTTTATAATAAAAATTTAATTGTTTTTTAAAATATGAGGTTTGATTGAACCTCTCTTCCAAAAAGGAAACAAGATTTTTTTAAGAAAAGGTGCTGAAAAGAAACAATAGAGAACATTCTACTCTCAGCCCCTTTAGTGTAACTTTACTTACACAATATATAGCCTATAAACAAATATCTACCAAATATATGAAAATAGCCATTATTTTGCTTGTCTGCTTGCTTTTTTTTTTTTTTTTTTTCCCTAAAGCCCTATTTAAAATCGCTGGGACTCTTTCAATAAATATGAAGCAGGTCTAAGTAAAATAAAATGGGTGTGGCTAGAACTGGAAAAAAATGTACACTGTGTGTGGCTTAAATACCATATTCGAATGGAAGAAGTATCTGAATCTCAATAAGAGATATCCCCCAGCCCCATGATGTAAATTAGGTGACTGAAGGAAATTGTAGTACTTCTAAGGGTGAATTTTATTCTTAAAAATTAACAGAACCATTCAGAGAACAACACAAGTATAAGGACATCAGGGATACTATTCTGTTCAGTAGAATGTATGTGCGGATGTTATAGGTTTCAGGATTAATCAGAGAAACTAAAGATAAATTATAGGTCACTGAGAAGTTTTTGAAGCATATCAAATAATGATGCTTGGGTCAACACTGACAAGATCCCTGGAAGATTTCCTTTATTCTGAGTAGACGAAGCCTTAAAATGAAAAAAGAAGGGTTATGTGGTTTTCTACAGACATTTTGCTTCATCTCTTGATATACACAGCACCTAAGAGAGGTGTAAAAAAAGACTGGAAACATTTTCAAGGAGCAAGATGTTGGGAAAACCAAAAATAAAATAAAGATATTTCTAAATAAGACGGGGATTTATCTCATAAATATTGCTTCTGCAGATATGCAAGTGCCTAGTCAAGCGATCACAAACTATTCACTCTGTCTCCTCATTTTAAGAGTAACCTACATCATAAATTTGTTCTAGAGAGTCAGTAGGTTATGAATATTAAGATTTTGAATAATGATTGGCCTTTAGAAATTATTCAATAAATATTATCTGTTACTATGATTCAACAAAGAAGGAAGGCATAATTAGGCTGCAGTGGAGATGTTGCTAGAACTCTCACAAAAGGAAAGTATTTCCATGTGTTTTGTTTCATTTTCTTTGATTTTTTTTTTTGTTTTTTTTTTTTGAGACAGAGTCTTGCTCTGTCGCCCAGGCTGGAGTGCAGTGGCAGGATCTCAGCTCACTGCAAGCTCCGCCTTATGCCATTCTCCTGCCTCAGCCTCCCGAGTAGCTGGGACTACAGGCACCGGCCACCTCGCCTGGCTAGTTTTTTGTATTTTTTTTTTTTTAGTAGAGACGGGGTTTCACAGTGTTAGCCAGGATGGTCTCGATCTCCTGACCTCGTGATCCACCCATCTCAGCCTCCCAAAGTGCTGAGATTACAGGTTTGAGCTACCGCGCCCGGCCGATTGTCTTCTTTTATTGGAGAAATGCCTCCCCTTTCTCCCACTTTCTGGTTTTTTGTTTGTTTGTTTTAATTCTGTACTTGCTTCACATTTTTCTCCCCTTTCCCCCACTTTCTTGTTTTTTTTGTTTGTTTGTTTTAATTCTGTACTTGCTTCATATTTTTCTCCATACATTTGCTTTTCTGTTTACTTTCAGTTTTTTCTTTCCCAGAATATCATCTTTCCTATGATTATGGCTTAATCTATTGTAGACAAAATGCCTGTAGCCAAGGCTCTCACACATTGGGGTGCCTAAGTATAAGATTAAAACTTGCTACAGTACAAACTTGTAGCGCAGACTCCAAGACATTTTGATTTAATAAATCTGAGTTAAATTATAGGAATGTGCAATCTTATCAAGTACTCAAAGTGATTTTAGCACCCATAGCCTGTGAGAAACATCAGAGGACAAGACCTCTAACTCAGTACAAATTATTGAAAAAGAAAATCTGCTTGGTTGATCCAAGCCTATGGATAGATTTCCTTTAAACCGTTTACTCCGTGATTTAAATCTTTATGGTCAAATTAAAGGTGGATAATTGTACTAGAACATTGTTTGAAATATGAGTGTCAACCCAATTCCATCACTTTGCCTGCCTTGCACATTAAGTTATATGTGTATATAAAATACATGATAAACTAATCACAGCAAGACATCAAATGCCAAGACTCTCCTTTAAAAAAGAGACAAATAAAAATAAAGTTGTGTCTACTGGTTGGATCTAAATAGAATGTTTTGGAGAAGAGGCCACAAACTCTCCTTCATATCCCTGTGTTCTGCCATGGTCTTGTCAGGGTGTGGGCTCAGTATATTCACACTACTGGGAATTTAAACAGGAACATAAACATAAGGAAAATCCATTTGCTTCACGTAAAGCTCTCACTTAGACAAAAGAATAAAGAACAAGACATGGGGGTTTCTCGCTAGGATGTTTTCCTGTCTTGTGCTTTTTGTATACCATGTGGGAACAACCAGTTTATTTCCAGCACTAGGATAGCTCCACATTTTTCCATCCCTTAGGGGCCATGATCTATGTGCCTGGTTTCTTAGCATTCAGATAAGAAACACTTTCTTACCCCATCTTTGATTCAGATGCTATGTCTTTATTTCCTACCTCAGAATTGTACCTTTTCTTTCATGAAGACAGCTAAAACATCTATGAATTAAGAAGCTGCTGCTGCCAACAGGATTGTTATCTAGCTTTTGGCCCTGGGTAAGACCATTACGATACATTAAATCAATTCCGGGAAATACTTGAATAATCTAGATTTCAAGCCAAAGAGCTCTCTGGATATTGGCCATGTGTCAGGACTTTCTTGTTCTACAAAGAGACAGGATTGATAAACTGTCACAAGTGGTTCTAAGCTTAGAACTGAGAGACTCTGACCACACAGACACCATCACCAAGGAGAACAGATGCATTTGGAAACAAGGAGAGGAAAGAGGTGCAAACTGTTTTTAGAAGATTCTTAAGACACTTTGTGTCTGAAACAGATATGCAGGCTATGTTTTAATATGTCGACAGTAAACAAAGTAAAAACCTTGCTCTCAGTGTTTAATACTGCAAGAAAAGGCACAATTAGATATTGACATTGTCAATCATTACCACTTCCAAAAGGAATATATAATAATAAATCAATACATGTTCTTTGAAAAATTTTCTCTGTTTTTCTCAAGGAATCTAGTTGTAAGACAAAATATTTTTGCATATTCTCTGTTTGCCCCAAATTGCTGAGATAATAAAGAAAGAGAGGATGACATGGGAAGAAGGAAAAAAGGGAGAGATTTGAGGGAGGGAAGGAAGGAAGGGAGGAAAGGAGAGACAAACATGAAAAATTCTTAAAACCACATTTACAGAGCATAAAAACCTGTGAGGGTAAAACATTAAAAAAATGCTTGAGATTATTTTAAATGAGGAACTTTTGTAGGAAGGACTTTTTACCAGTCTTTCTTAGTGTACTAAAATTCACCTCATTATTCTTTTTATAATAGACATTAAGCCTAGTTTAAAAAAAAAGTTCTCAATGCAAGTTGCTAAAATCAATTGGCAAATAAGATGAAACAGAAAAAAATGTAGCCTGATGAATGACAAAAACAACAAGCTTCTATTATGGAAACAAAGCAGACAATACTTGTCAACTTTGTTACAATATCATTTATTTGTCAGTAATCCATAGCTAATTGACAAACCACATGCCTTAAAAAAAAAAAAAAAAACTGGTTAAACTAGACATTTGAAGACAAAACTGGAGACAACACTTAGCTTGTTCAGTTACAAAATTAAAGTAGCTAATTCATTTTCTCTTCTCAGAAAGAAGAACTATTTTATATGATAATAAGGTGAGTGAGAGAAGTTCTAGAAGCTCCTGTTTTTAAAGTCTACTTTCTTGTATTTCTTTCAAATAAGGTCTTCTTCATTCCACAGTATCTAAATAAATCAATTCTAATAACACATTCAGAGTAGATTTTCACTGTTTTGCGGTTGTTGTTTATTATTTTGTAACTTTCTCTGTAATGGTTGCAGCTCATTATATTGGTTGCAACCAACAGAATGTATTATATCCGATTACACACACAGACACACACACACATACACATGCACATGCACATATAGCACACGCACAGTCACATCCTTGACCTCACAATTCTGCCCAGCTACCACTATCTTACTCAGCTTCTCTTTAAAGCAAAAATGCCACAAAGAGATATCTTTGGTCTGGGTGTGGTGGCTCCAGCCTATAATCCCAGTGCTTTGGGAGGCTGAGGTGGGCGGATCATGAGGTCAGGAGATCCAGACCATCCTGGCTAACACGGTGAAACCTCGTCTCTACTAAAAATACAAAATATTAACCAGGTGTGGTGGCTTGTGCATGTAGTTCCAGCTACTCAGGAGGCGGAGAAAGGAGAATGGCTTGAATCTGGGAGGCGGAGGTTGCAGTGAGTCAAGATCGTGCCACTGCACTTCAGTCTGGGCAATAGAGCAAGATTCCATCTAAAAAAAAAAAAAAGATGTCTTACTCAATGTATTTATTTTCATTCCTGCAATTCTCTGTTGAGTAAAGAAATTAGCCCTTAATTGTCATACAAGATTAAAACTTGTATTATAGAGGCTATTGATGACACCACCAAATATAAATGTCAATTTGCAGTATTCATCTCTTTCAGCTGACCTGAACTTGACACACTGACCACATTTACTTTAGGATGTGTATTTTTCCAGGATGATAAAATAGTAATCTATTTGGTTCTCATACTGTTTTGGACACATCCTCTCACATACCTTCATGAGATTTGCTTCATCTTTCCAATTTCTTAATTTTGGAGTGCCCCAGCAGTCACTTCTTATAGCTCTTGTTTCTGTCTCTACCCACCTCCAAATTTGTCTTCTTCAGTCCTGTGGCTTTAAGTATGATTGTATTACCTTTCTGAGAGTGCTTTAACAAATTACCACAAAAATGAGTGACTTAAAACAATAGAAATGTATTTTCTTCTAGTTCTGAAACCCTTTTTCCTAAATTGGAAGGCTGAGGCCAGAGGTGGGAGGGCTCCACGCAATCTGCATACCTGAGAGAAGAATCAATTTCTTTTCTCTTCTAGCTTCTGGCAACTGTCTCCATTCCTCAACTTGTGGCTTTGGGCTACACAACTGCAACTCCCTGACTCTGTAGTCACGTTGCCTAGTCCCATCATCTCTTGCTTTGTGTGTCTGTTCTCCTCTGTGTGTCTCTTAGAAGAACAATTGTCATTGAATTTTGCGATTACCTCAATAATTGTAATAATCCACTTGAGCTACTACAGCAAAATGCTATAAACTAGGTGGCTCATAAGCAACAGAAATATATTTTTCACAATTCTGGAGACTGGTAAGTCCAAGATCAGGGTGCCAGGATGGTTGAGTTTTGATGAGGGCCTTCTTTTGGGTCGAAGACCAGAAACTTCTCACTGTGTCTTCACATGGTAGAAGGGGCAAACCAGTTTCCTCTAGTCACTTTGATAAAAGCACTAATCCCATTTTGGGTTAAGTGAGTTCTGCCATTTAATCTAATAACTGCCCAAGGGCCCCACCTGTTAATACCGCTACCTTGTGGGTTAAGTTTTAACATATAAATTTTGAGGAGACACAAATATTCAGATCATGACAACAACCTACGGTGATCATCTCTTTATCTCAAGATTCTAAACTTAATTACATCTGCAAGGACCCTTTTTCCAAGTAAGGTAACATACACAGGTTCCAGGGATTTTACATTAATATCTTCTGGGGAATCTTTTTTTTGTCTGCCTAAGTGATCTATAAGCCAATAACTCCAACATGTAATTCTCTAACACATACATCTCCCATGGCATTTGGATTCTATTTTCATATATTTTTCTGACATCTCCCTTTGTGAAATTCATAGATAGCTCAAGAAAAAAAAAATGTACTACCCAGTTTCATTAGTCAGAATTCAACAGGAGAAGAAGAAATAAAAATATATGAATTACAGACATATTGAAGGAACTGGCTCACACGATTTTGGGGACTGACTAGATAATTTCTAAATATCAGAGGAAGTTGGAAAAGTAGGTTGGAATTCCAGAGCCTGAGATGAAATGGTTGTCCACAGATAGAATTTCTTCGAAATCAGGAAAGATTTAGTTCTGCTTTTAAGGCCTTTCAAATAATTGATTCAGGCTTACCTAGTTTATCTAGGATATTTTCTCTTCCTTAAAGTCAACTGATCATGGACGTCAATCACATCATATCTAATGAGTGTTTACTTGAATAACTGGTGATAGTAGCCTAGTTCAATTAACTTGTCAAAGAAACTATCTCATCACCACTCAATTTTTTTTTTATCACTAAGTCTACCCCAACTCGTTGTTTCAGTGCTCTGTTTTTTTCTGTCTCTCAGGCCAAATAAGCATGGTGTTATGCTTGACGCTTGTCTTGCCCTCACATCCCACACCCAAATAACCAGTAAGTCCAACTCATATTCAGAAATGTTTAATCTCTCAGTAACTCCATCAGTACCTCTTTAGTTCAGAATGCCATGATTGCTCCTTTGAATTATTTCTGTGTTTTTTTTTTTTTTTTTTTTTTTTGGAGACGGAGTCTAGCTCTGTCGCCCAGGCTGGAGTGCAGTGGCGCGATCTCGGCTCACTGCAAGCTCCGCCTCCCAGGTTTACGCCATTCTCCTGCCTCAGCCTCCCGAGTAGCTGGGACTACAGGCGCCCGCCATCTCACCCGGCTAGTTTTTTGTATGTTTTTAGTAGAGACGGGGTTTCACCGTGTAGCTCAGGATGGTCTCGATCTCCTGACCTCGTGATCCACCCGTCTCGGCCTCCCAAAGTGCTGGGATTACAGGCTTGAGCCACCGCGCCCGGCCTCTGTGGCTTTTAAAGTGATCTACACAATCTAGCAAATTATACTGTACTCAGCAGCTACTGTGATTCTTTCTAGTGATTTATTTACTTATTTATTTTTCCTTTATTTTTTTTTTTCCTTTTGCTCAAAACCTCCCAAGACGGTTATATTTTTGTCAAAACCAGACCTCTGGCCAAAACACTTGTTGCACTTCCCCTTCCCACAAACTAAATATCTCCAAACCAACTAAATCTGAACCATGTCCTGTTCAAGCCTCTGTATTAATCTCTTACCTTGTACTTGTAAATTTTAGTATAAAGAATTATTCACGGCATTTTACATAGGAATGGCCTGGTCTGTATCTCCCAAATCTAGCATATCATGATATGAACTGGGTCATTGACAGTTTTCATCCCCATTACATCTTTAATACTTAGAAAAGTATTTGTTCAAAATAAATACTTATCAAAAGAATATAGCAATTAACACCATGCAAAATCATATGAAAGGAAATACACTTCCTGGGGTACACTCTTAAACTAAATTTAGCCTGGTCTACTTTCACATTAGCGCAGTATACTAAAAGTGCTGTATTTCCCATATAAAATCACAAGCTTTTTATCACTGAGGTTCAATGGCTGAAATTCTCTTATTTTTTAGAAAATGTAATAGCATTGGTATTTTATCAGTATTTCATATGGATAAATGGTACATTCTACTTATTGTATGCTTTGTAGATAAAATTTATAGTACCATAATATAAAGTGTTATAAGCAGTCTTTGGCTACATTTAAAATGTTAAGAAGTGTTTTTGATTTTTCAACTGCATTTTCAAATAAACCCCACCATGATAGATTAAATTTCTCTTTGAATTGATAAGATATTTTGATATCCACAGGGACTCCAGACATTATTGACTTTTTAATACTAGTTTGTGCATTATGCTATGCACCTAAGGCATTTTGAAACAAGAAATTAAAAGTAGTCAATAAGTAATCTCTATAATATATAATATAATCTTTAAGTGAAAAATACGGTGCTACCAGTTATTCTTTAAAAATAAATTGACAAATAGTACCTAAACCTCATTCATCTGTTTGTCAAATAGTCACTGACAGTCTATATAATATTTTGTTCATGGGCAGCCCTGTCTACCAGCTCCAAGGACTGAGACAGGTAAAACGAATGAAGTAAGCACCGCGGTGAATGTCAGATAATGTGTTAAGGTTAAAAAATAGAAATGATAAGAGAGATAAACTGTGCAAGGTAGACTGTTATTTTTTATAAAGTGATCAAGGAAGGTGTTTCAGATATAGTGTTATGTAACCAGGAACCTGGAAGAACTGATCCATTGAAACATCACTTATTTGGAGTCAGGAACGGCAAGAAGATTGAGAATATTCAAGAACAATAGCAGGAAATGTTGTCAGAGGTGGAGGGAGGAAAACTCAATCGTGCAGTGCCTTCAAAACCATATTAAGGACTTGATTTTGATTTTGGAGAGTTCCAAAAAGCTACTGGATGGTTCTGGAAGCTACGTGTCATGATTTATCTTATATTTTGAAAAGATAACTAGCGGCTGAGAGATGGGGTAGAATAGCAAGTGCAGAAGCAGGGAGACCTGATAGGTACTCAAGACAGAGAAGGCTAACAGGGTGTGGTTTTGACAGGAATCATTTGTATGGGACTGATATTAGTATATTATTTCGTATTATTGTACTGACGGTGCATAACACATTTGATGTTTTATTTTCTGTAACTTGTGATTTTAAAATATCAATATGCTGATTCCTGGGCCAAGGGAATATTTAATCACAATAAAATATACTGCCACATTTATTATCCACCCACGTTGATGTGCTTTACAAACCTTCTTCTCTGTGTGTATATATTAGTAGTTTAATAATTCAGAATACTAGTTATGATATGCAATCAAAAACAATTTGAAATTGTACTTTCCATGAAAACAGAATGTCAGCTTTATTATGATAGACTGCTTGGTATAGAGTGAAATCACATTGCCACTGGATTTAATACTGTGAATTTTTTTCATTATAATTTAAATCATTGCATCCAAATAATTAGAATGGCCATTGGAGTAATTGACAAACGAGTGAAATTCTCCATCATCACCCATCACCAAATTTCCTCATTATGCTTAAGTACTTTAGGGACCTCTGAGCAGTGTACATTCCTTTGTATTCATAACTTAATTGACTGCTTTAGAGGTTGACTTCGGTTTCAAAAAGTACTAGTAGTAAATGAAAGAAATCTAAGATGACTCTCATCCTTCTGGCATGTGAGATATTCCTTGAAAATAAATGTTTACAAGTTGCTTTGAAATATTTGAGTTAGCAGAACATCATTAACAATAACTGGATAAGGGCATAAATGTTATCTTTATGGCCTGAGAGAATTAAGCTACCTCTTAAGCTTTAACCTTTCTAATGGGAAGTGACTCATAATTAGAAAAAAATATTGCAACGGCAAGAAAGTGCTCTATAAAAGAAATTTAAAATTAAAATTAATACATGCTACTTTTACTTTTTCTTATACATTATATGTAAGGATAAATTTAAGATTCTGAGAGGCTAATACTCTTACTGATGATCATAATAATTATATAATTATTATGTTTATTCAGAACTTATTACTAGGTATGATTATAAGTAATACACACATCTACATGTGCCTGTGCACACATTCATAAAATCCTGTTAAATTCTCATAATAAAAATTGAATTAGGCCCTATATTATATTTATTTTAAGATGAGGAAAATAGTTCAGTCCTGTGATTTGACAGAGACCATAAATTTAATAAGTGGCAGCTCTGGACCTGGGTCCACCTCTTCTGACTCAAAAAGACTTTTTTCTGAGTATGGTTTAAAATGTATTGGATAAAAATTAGGAAGATATTTATGAACTTTTTATCTTTTTCTAACAACAAGCACTTAGTTGATGACCTAACTGAAGATACAAACTATTAACTTTTTTAAAAAAGTAATAAAATGTTACCCTTTTACAAGCTGTAGTGAAAGACCTTATTCATAATGATTTATCTGTGAGGGACATAGAGATAAGGGTAAGAAGGGAAAGCAGTGTTTTCTCAAAATGGTCTCTATTAAGATTTTTCTCTGAATAAGCTGTTATATTTCCTAGAATTACTTAATGCAAGTGAAAGTAATTAGTAAAATGGATTAGCATTTACATCAAACAGTGATACATAACTACTGCATTTATTTTGTTGCCAATAATTTTGTTTTATAATGTTACCTGTCTTAAAGACATACTCAATCATTTACTTACAAACATTTATATCCAAAGCTCTATGGAGTAGCATCTAAGAAACCTAATTGTTTAGATATAGAGGTAGTATATAAAAAAGAGTGAGTGAAATATAAAACTATGTGTACTGCCTTGTAAGATTTGGACTCTGATCATAGATATTTTTCCCATATTTTGACTTGTTGGTTATCAAAGGAATAATTTCTTGACCACATACCTAAGAAAAAGGACCATTTTCCTACTTTTGGACCACTGAGAAAATTTCAAATTTCAAGCTCTCAATAACAACAGTCATTAGAACTTGGCACATTTGACATGTCTGATTGGTACTTTAGCTAGATAAGAAGTTTAATTATAAGAAAATAAATTATCTACAGTTTAACACTAAACATTGGGATCAGTAAATGTGTCTGAAATATCTCTTTTTATCTGAACATCAAGTTATCAAACATTTTTAAATATAATTTCAGAAAACCAAATTTTACACTGACTTTAGTAATGCAGCTAT
>NW_012113919.1:6823829-6833566 GCF_000951035.1 Colobus angolensis palliatus | reverse complement strand
ACAAATAAAAAAAATTTAATTAATAAAAAGATGCAAAAAGTCTTTAAAGAATGCTGGAAGACCATTTTCTGAAATAGGTAAGTATAAGTAAAGAGAAAGAGTTTATCATGTACATGCCTCTCTTCAACTAACTGTACTTAATGCTATGACAATATTGATGAAGGATAGTTGTTTTATATTTGAAAGAAGAATGGTTAATGATAAATTCAAGAAGATTTATTAGAAAGCCAATAGTTTATAATCCTTTATTTAAACACATGGAAATAGGCAATGGTCATCAGCAGTTATCAAATCATTTGGTAAAATGTTGAATTGAACATTTTAAAAATGAATTAATCCACCTTCATGATCCAATTATCTCCCACCAGGTACCTCCCTCAACATTGGAAACCAAAATTCAACATGAGACTTGGGTGGCCGCAGAGAGCCAAACCATACCATTCCACCCTGGACCCTCCCAAATCTCATGTCCTTCTTACATTTTAAAATATAATCATTCCTTCCCAACAGTCCCCCAAGTCATTACAGCATTAACCCAAAAATCCAAGTTCAAAGTCTCATCTGAGACAATGCAAGTCCCTTCCACCTATGAGCCTGTAAAATCAAAAGCAAGTTAGTGACTTCCTAGATACAATGGGGGGACAGGCATTGAATAAACACACTTGTTCCAAGTGGGAGAAATTGGCCAAATCAAACGGGCAACAGGCCCCATGCAAGTTCAAAATCAAATAGAGCCATCATTAAAACTTAAAGTTGCAAAATGATCTCCTTTGACTCCATGTCTCACATCCAGGTCAAGCTGATGCAAGAAGTGGGCTCCCATGGCCTTGGGCAGCTCTGCCCCTGTGGTTCTACAGGGTATATCTCTTGTGTCTGTGTTCACGGGCTAGTGTTGAGTGCCTGCAGCTTTTTCCAGGTACATGGTGCAGTCTGTTGGTGGAACTACCATTCTGGAGAAAGATGGCCCTCTTCTCACAGCTCCACGAGGCAAAGCCCCAGTGGGAACTTTGTATGGGGGTTTCAATCCCACATTTCTCTTCTGCACTGCCCTAGTAAAGCTCCTCCATGAGAGCTCTGCCCCTGCAGCAGACTGCCTCAACATCTAGGCATTTGCATACATCCTGTGAAATCTAGGCAGAGGGTTCCAGGTGCCTACTTTTGCCTTCCGTGCAAGAGCAGGCTCAACACCACAAGGAAGCTACCAAGGCTGAGAGCTTGCACCTGCTCAAAGAACAACCTGAGCTGTGCTTTGGCCCCAGTAGTCACAGTTGGAGCTGGAGTGGCTGTGACACAGGGTGCCATGTCACGAGGCTGCACAGAGCAACAGGACCTTGGGTTAACCCCACAAAACCGATTTTTCCAGGGACTGCTCAAAGGTTTCTGGCATTCCGTGCAGACATTTTCCCCACTGTCTTGGCTTTTAACATGTGGCTTCCCTTTACTTAAGCAAATTTCTGCAGTTGATTTGAATTTCTCCCCAGAAAATGGGTTTTTCTTTGTGTACAGACTGTGAAACTATGAGTCAATTAAACCTCTTTTCTTCGTAAGTTTCCCAGTCTCTGGTAGTTCTTTATAGTAGTGTAAGAATGGACTAACAGAACATTGGTACATGGTCATCAGCAGTTATCAAATCATTTGGTAAAATGTTGAATTGAACATTTTAAAAATGAATTAACCCACCTTCATGATCCAATCATCTCCCACCAGGTACCTCCCTCAACATTGGAAACCAAAATTCAACATGAGACTTGGCTGGCTAGAAGGCCTCAGGAAACTTACAATTATGGCAGAAGACAAAGGGAAAGCAAAACATGATCAGGCTACAAGTTTTCCAAACTTTTATGCTCTGATTCCCTTTTAAACATAAGTTGCAATTTCAGACCATCTCTGTGTGAACACATATGCTGTTAGGAGCAGCCAGGTTATCTCTTGAACGCTTTGCTGCTTAGAAGTTTCTTCTGCCAGATACCGTAAATCATCTGTCTCAGGTTCAAATTTCCACATCCACCCAAAGCAGGGTCGCAATGCTGTCAGTCTCCTTGCTAAAGCATAGCAAGAGTGACCTTTGTTCCAGTTCCCAATAAGTTCCTTGTCTCCATCTTAGCTCATCTCAGCCTGGACTTCACTGCCCATATCACTGTCAGCATTTTGGTCACAATTCAACAGGTCTTCAGGGAGTTCCAAACTTTACCTTATCTTCCTGTCTTCTTCTGAGCCCTCCAAACTGTTCCAACCTCTGATCATTATCCAGTTCTAAAGTCAATACCACATTTTCAGATATCTTTAAATCAATACTCAACTCTCGATACCAATGTTCTGTTAGTCCATTCTTACACTACTATAAAGAACTACCTGAGACTGGGTAACTTATGAAGAAAAGAGGTTTAATTGACTCATAGTTGCACAGTCTGTACACAAAGCATGGCTAGAAGGCCTCAGGAAACTTACAACTATGGCAGAAGACAAAGGGAAAGCAAATGCCTTCTTCACATGTCGGCAGGAGACAGAAAGAGCGAGAGGGAAGTGCTACACACTCTTAAACCACCAGATCTTGCAAGAATTCACTCACTATCATGAGAACAGCATGGGGCAAATCTACCCCTACAATCTAATCACCCCTCACCTGGTCACTGCCCAACACTGGGCATTACAATTCAACAGGAGACTGGGGTAGAGGCACAGAGCCAAAACATATCATAGCATTAAACACAAATGGTCATGCAGTACCCATATTTGAATATTGTTTTGATTTCTCTAAGTCCATTACATGAAATTAATAGAATTCTGGGAAATTTTAATTTACTACTTGGATATTCTAAGTTAATCAATTCATAATATAATCTAAAGAGGGGTACATAGTAACAAAAACTTCATCAGATATTTTAAATGTAAAACTAAATTAAATGTAAGAGTTCTTTTTTTTGGGAATTTGGAAACGACCTACACTTTTAACATGACACATAAGAATTAAATTAGTTGGCCAGACACGGAGGCTCATGCTTATAATCTGACCACTTTGGGAGGCCAAAACAGGCAGATCACTTGAGGTCAGGAGTTTGAGACCAGTCTGACCAACATGGTGTAATCCCATCTGTACTAAAAATACAAAAGTTAGCCAGGCGAGTTGGTGTATGCCTGTAATCGCAGCTGCTCTGGAGGCTGAGGCAGGAGGTGGAGGCTGTAATGAGCCGAGATTGTGCCACTGCACTCCATCCTGGGTGTGAGTGAGACTGTCTCAAAAGAAGAATTAAAATGGTTAATTAACAGCTACAATTGGGTTGTATAACATGTGAGTGGGGAGAAGTTATACTTCTTTAATTTAGGTTCTTAGTGTAAAACCTATATTTTAATACTATTTGTACAGCTAAATAATTTAATGTTAAAGTAAAAGACTATTTTTGAAGTTGTCTATGAGCTTATTGTTTCCTCTAAAGGTTCTCGTACCATGAGAGGGAGATATCCAGGTTTTGATGCAGTACTTTTGTGCTCCTTTTTGTTTTTCCACCTCCTTATCCTGGCAGGATTCTTATATCATATAACATTTGCTATCATCTATACAGAAAAGCTACATGACGGTCCACACATCTCTAGGTTGAGGTTCCTCACAGGACAAGCTTAGTAGTCATATCAGGGCAATTCTCTTAACAATTGCTGAATGACACTAATGAGCCAGGCTCATCAGATGTGGAACAAGATTTGAAACTTATAATATTGAATACGAACAGGAAGTAAAATCTTAGAAGTAGACTGTCTGTGTGCATTTTCTAAACTTTATTTTTCTCAAGGCATCAAAGATGGTATATTACCTCTTTTTTGTAAATACCTGACTGTGCCTAATGAACAATGAACAGCTAGAATTAGCACTTCTTTTTATTCGTTTTTATTCTCTGCTTGTAATGCAGTGTCTGGTCTATAATTATGCTCAATATGCCCTTTGTCAATTAAACTGAAATGTGGATAAACGAATAAACTCACAGGTGTTCCTTCTGTCTAAACAGAAATATTAATTTTTGAATGATTCTTAAAACAATTTGCCCTATTATTTTACTTGCAAGAGCTCAATTATGGAAATGTTCTTTACTTCATAACAAATAATGCAAAAATTACTTCATAGTAAATGATATAATAAGTAATTTAACATAAGAATTAACTTATTTGAGTTATAGAAAAAAACAGATTACTTGTTTGTCTAAATATTACCTCTCAGAATTTCTATGGAGTTGGAACAAAATTAGAAATAGACACAAACAGACTTTACATTTATCTTGAAAATTTATATTTAATTATTTTGTAAATTCAATAAAAAAGCTGAAACACATTGGGAGTATATGCAACATATTGTCTTACTCGGTTTTGTGTTACTGTAACCAAATATCAAAGGCTGGTTAATTTATAAAGAACAGAAATGTGTTGCCTCAGAGTTCTGGAGGCAGAGAAGGCCAAGGCTAAGGCACCAGCATTTGGTCTGTTAAGGGCATTCTGGCCTTGTCTCCACAGGGCAGAAGGTAGAAGAGCAAGCCAGCCAAATGCTGGATGAAGCCCCTTTTATGAAGACCTTAATCCCATTCATGATCAAGACGCTCTCACAGCCTTCTCACCTCTTAATGAATCCACTTCTTAATACCATCACATTGGCAACACCTGAATTTTGGAGAGGCCACGTTCAAACCATAGCAAATATCGTGTGGACACAATAGTTTACTCCACAAAGTATACGATGAGCAATGGAATTATTTGAAAGGATGTTTTTATAGATGTTAAAAATCATCATGACTTTTTGGCATTAAAACAAATTACTTATTTTTAGGTCAGGCGATCTGGCATTATTAGGACAGTCATTTATTTTAAAGACATATATTTAACCTCTTGATTGTACTTACATAGTAATGTCTGTCTTGTGCCTAAAGTGCTGCAAATTTTGAAAAACTCATGATTTAAACACCCTGCTGCCCTAAAATAGTTATCTTTTCAATCAAAAGTGTTTTAGAGTCTGTTCAGTTTAGTTTAGGTTTAGTTCACATAATAACTATTCCATTAGTTCACATAATAACTACTCCATTAACCCATATTTGCAATGCTCTCAAGAATGCTCTCAAATATAACATATGCAACTCTGCAAGTAAAAAGAACATATATATATATATATAATAAATAATGTAACTGACTAAGTGTCAAATTTGTTTTCTGTCTCTGTAAGTGTGTAAGATCTTTTCGTGTAGATTTTTTGCTAAAAGTTATGTTTAATAAATGTTCCTTATAAATATAAATTTAAAAATGTCTGATTTACATGTATGTAATAAAACTGAATCTGACAGCTGAATTTAAGTTTAAGACATTACAAACATTTTACTTATTTTATTTATACATTTAGGAAATAATTCAACCTTTTAAATAAACTTTAAAGAGTAGATAGAGCCAAATACCCAGGACTCAAAACTCTAAGATAGCATAATAAATAAATAAATAATAAATAATGATGAATCAAAGCATTGAAAAAATATGAAATGAGAAATTTGTGGCTTGGGGATCTAATCTATAGAGAAACAAACAAGAATTACAGTGAACTTTTTGTTAGAAACCATGCAACTAAGAAGAGTGTGAAGCGAAATATTTAATGTGTTAAAAGAAAAACAAATAAATATAATGTGGAATACTATATACAGTGAAGTTATCATTCAAGAGTAAAGATTATTTTCAGACTATTTAACTTTGGAAATATTTTAAAACATGTATTATAGTCACCTGACAATTGATAGAAATATCTAGGCAGATATACTTATTTTTTTCATTTATCTATAGTATAAATTAGCTTAGAACCCGAGTAAAGCCATTTAGGAAATAATATAGAATTAAAGTAGAAGTTGTTCTAGGAAAAAGTCTTGAAGAATTTCAGTCTTGAATCATCCTGTGGGAATATAGATAATGAGATACAAAGGAATCTATAAATTAGTTACCACAGCTGTAAGAAACACTAAGTAATGTTGTTAAAGACAAGCAAGGTCAGACCAGACACAGTGTTTCATGCCTGTAATCCAAGACCTTTGGGAGGCTAAGTAAGGAGAATGGCTTGAGTCCAGGAGTTCAAGATCAGCCTGGGCAACTTGGTGTAACCTCCTTTTCTACAAAAATTAAAAAACAAACAAATAAACAGATTTGATATTGGGTGCCTGTGATCCCAGCTACTTGGGAGGCTTAGGTGGGAGGCTTACTTGAGCTCAAGAGGTCAAAGCTGTAGTGAGCCAAGACTGCACTACTGCACTCCAGCCTGGGCAACAAAGCAACATTGTGTCAAAAAAAAAACAAAAAAAAGCAATTCAAAATTGTTTTATCTCCATTATAAAAGTGTCAACTGCACTAAAGTTGGTTTAGAAACACTGCAACTTCTGTCACTGTGACTGAACATGCACACTGGCTTATCTACCCCTTGCAGAAACATTAGACTTTGGAAAGCAGTGTTTGAGACGAATAACTTTCAACAAAAGATACTAAAAGAGGTAATAAAAGTCTCCACGGTCTACATCTCCATCCAAAATGAATGTGAATTGGACCTGGAACACTTGAAGATGACCTACACGTCAATAGGCTCTGCCCAGTTACTGCATGCCCATTGTCACTCCACTACTGGGAAGCAAGCCTTTCTTCAGCTATGAATGAAGCAGATTTTTATCTTGAGATGAGATATTGAGAGGGTTATTCTCATTTAGCCAATGTTTCCACTGACTACATTTAGAGGCAAAAGCAACTTTTTTACTAAAGAAATGTTTCACCAGTATAAACCTGTAGGACTTATAAATATCAAGTCAAAATGTGGATTTACCATGATCATGTGATATAAAAGAATACAAGCCACTATAAGTGGAAATTCAGCTAGAAACATACATAATACACATAAATCATTAAGGACTGAAGATATTAGAATAATAAAAACTATAGAAAATACATGTATGAAAATTTTATAAACAAAAGAGGCAATACAAAAATCATTCTGCAAAAGACTATTAGGAATCAAAGGACAACCCTCTTAAAATGGATTTTCCATAAATAAAATCTGTAACTTAATGTACTGAAATTAACTGGAAAGAAAACGTATCTAAAAAGAATTAAACGCCAAAAGACATATGGATACAAAATATGAACAGATAAGCTATATGGAGGATAAAATAAGAAGATTTAATATATATGTATATATCACTTAGCACCTCAAGTGTAAAGAGCAGAAAAAATGGACGTGAGATAATATTTGAAGAGATAAAGTTTGTATCTCTTTAAATAGGATCGATGTCCAAAGCAAAATAAATAACATGAAATTCGATACTGAAACTGAATATTGCCAAAGACAGAAACAAATTTTAAAAATACTAGAGAAAAGAGAGACCGTGTGAAAGGAGTGAAAATGACAATTGTAGAAAGACTGGATAACCAAAACAGTGAAACTGTGGTTATCATCAAACTGCTGAGAGAATGTAGGCATTAATCATGCCTAGTCTAAGATGTTGCTGGGTGTTCTCCACTCGACGCTCTGGTTTTAGTCCACATTTCTTCATATGTGCTTGGAACCTGGAAGTTTACAGGTAGCATCAAACAGTTGTCTTGCACTCTGAACTGTCCTTTGTTTCAGTCAATGGGTAATCATCAGCTGGAAAGAGGAGAATGAAAGAAAGAGTCAAGATAATTATTCCTTAGATTTCTTACCTACAGGACCATAAATTGGTGATGATTTCTCTTTCGAAGTCTTCTAGTCATTTACACTTGATCTTAGCCAAAAGGTTGGAAGCTATCTTCTAGCATTTACAGTGGGTCTTTTCTAAAACTACAGATCTTACTAGTCCCAGTATCACTGCCTCATTGTATCTTTCAGGCCTCAAAATAGGAATTTCTTGAGGCTGTTGCTAGCCCCAGGGTGCTTCATTATCCCTGGTCTATATTATTCAGGCTCACACTTTGTTATATAGTCTGTTCTACATTATTCCATCTGAGTGTGCTACTTGTTTCTACTTTAAGGCCCTAAATAATATTTTATTTTAAGGGTGAAATAGTAACATATAGTGATAAACGAGTTTAAGTACTAGGAAACTTAGATAAGAAAATATCTAGATAAAAATATTCAGTGATTTATATTCCTTTGACTATATACCCAGTAATGGGATTACTGGGTCAAATGGTATTTCTGATTCTAGATCTTTCAAGAATCATCACACTGTCTTCCACGATGGTTGAACTAAATTACATTCCCAAAAACAGTGTAAATAAATAAATAAATAAAATTATGGAAACAAAAACTCTTACTGGGGATATACTAACCATAAGAAAGCTAGGAACATTTAATTAGCGTAATACCACTGATAATTGGTGAAAATAAAATGCAGCATTTTGGTTACAGGGGAACACTAAGTAATGGTAAAATATTTAACTCACTAGGAAGATATAATGGATCTTCACATAACTAATAAAATAACCTAAGTCTAAAGAATGAAAATGTTGTCGAAATTACAGGGACAATTTAACAAATACATAGACATAGTAGAAGATAGTGACAAATCTTCTTCAAATATTTATTTAGAAACCACAAATTTGGGAAAATATTAAAAATTAATAGCCTTGTTCTAATGGATAAATCTATTGAATATTAAATTGCATTATCTAACCACAATGTAATTAAGTAAATAATTTTCTAAATATTTAAAAATTCATCATGGACTCACAGACATACACACCACATACAGCCTATTACTTCTAAATATTGTATGAATCATGCAGAAATTAAGAGAAAAAGTTAAAATAACTTAGAGACGAATGTTTCAGAAGTACTAAATATCAAAAATCACTGAAGAAAATGAGTATATCTAGCAAGTAGTTTTATAACAATAGTACTTATATTAGGAAAGCATAAAGATGAAAAATTGTAAGTTCCAGCTTAAGAAGAAGCCAGAATACAAAATAGAAAGGTAGAAAATTAAAGAAACCAGGGAAGATGAAGATAGTTTTTGATGAATAAAATTCATCCAAATTTAATATTTTAAAAGCACTAACAAAGTACTAAAAACTGAGAATATTGATTAATAAAAGGGAAGATATGATACACTAAAGAATAAGTGGGAATAAATACCACAGACATAAAAATAATTTAATAAAACTATGAAAAACTTCAGTACACTTGAAAATCTAGATGAAATGGCAACATGAAGAAAAAGTTGTATCTAAAGAGACATGAGACACACAGAATAACGCAATATTTTCACTATTTATTAAACAATGAGGCAGGACTTAAATCAATTCAGAACGAAAATATCAGTTATGGTTAGTGTTAATGGTAACTGTTTTCAAACTTTCCAAAATAAATCACTCTAATTTTATTTATCTTTCTCATATGCATGCACATATTTTTGCACGAACACTCACAGAGACACACACACCATACACTCACCTCATAGGTTTACATAAAGTGTTTGATAAAATTCAGGACATAGTTAAAATAAATTATCAAATTAGAAATATCTTTGATAAAATGATACCTACTTTGTATGTGCACAGCATAACTTATGCTAGGAAAATGTTAGAAGTATTCATTTTAAAAAGTAAGACAAAACTAATAATTATATGGAAGCTTTCATTATCGCGTTTATGCATAGAGCTTGAATTCCAAGAAAAAATAAGACATAAGTATATAAAAACAAGAGAATAATGGAAAGTATTTGCAAATGGTATAATTTTCTATATGAAAAAGTTAAAAAAAAAAA
>NW_012113919.1:6801529-6823219 GCF_000951035.1 Colobus angolensis palliatus | reverse complement strand
GTGGGCCGAGATTACCCACTGCACTCCAGTCTGGGCGACAGAGGGAGACTCCGACTCAAAAAACAAAAATCTAATTTTAGTAAGTTCCAATTGGCAATACCAACAGCCAAAAGACATTTAGAAGTAAATTTAACACAGTATGTTTGGACCTGCAATAACATATTTAAAAACTTAATTGTGAGATGTTACGTGAGGCTTAAATAAATGAACACATAAAGGAAATTTATGACCAATAAGACTCAGTCATAATATTGCTATTTCCCCTCAAATTGTTTTATACAATTAATGCAGTTCCAAGATTTGTCATGAAACCTGTTTATTTGAAAATAAATTTATTAGTTTTGAAAAAATTATATAAAAACCAAAAGCGTCAAAATAGTCAACATCCTTCTCCAGAAGAAGACTAAAGAAATTGGACTTGTAGATGTCAAGATGTTAACAAGTCTGTAGTAATTCAGATAATCCATGTTAGTACTGGGTCAATGCAACATATTAGAGGCCCCAGATAACGATACATGCACTCACACAAACCCATGACTTCACATATATGAATCCTAGATTTACCACATAATTAGTATTGTAGGTTGTTGGATTAGGGATGACACAATCGCATTCATCCCCCATCACACCCCTACTTTGAAGAAATACCATTGTTTCATAGGTTGGTAATTTTTTTTTGTTTTTCTGTAAAAAGCAATCAACCCAACTCTCTTGACCATGGGTGTGTTCCTATTGCTTTTCACTGACGAGCATAGATAGTTGAGAGGGCATTATATATTTTGTAACGTTTGATAATGGTAATGTGGTTATATAAAAATATATCCTTAATCTGAGATGATGCCATGCTGAAGAACATTTTTAGAGTATCATAAATTTTTCACTTTTACATTTCCTTACATTTTCTCATGACCTCATGACCAGAAAGAAGAATCCAAGATTCCAACTAAGGTGTGTATTTTGCTGTTGTTGTTTTATGTTTTTGTTTTAGAAAGGGTTTCACTTTGTGCCCATGCAGTGGTGCTATCACAGCTCACTGCAACCTCGACTTCCTGTGTTCTAGCAATCCTCCTGCCTCAGCCTCCCAAGTAGCTGGGACTACAAGTATCATCCCACCACACCTAGCTAACTTTTAAATTTTTTCTACAGACAGAATTTCATCATGTTGCCCAGGGTGGTCTCCAAGTCCTTGTTGAAGCAATCTGCCCACTTCAGCCTCTCAAGGTACTGGCATTACAGATGTGAGCCACTGCTCTTGGCCTCCAGCTAAGTTTCAGAAGTTGTAACACTTGTTTTCTGTATTTACACATTGAAATTATGTTTTGTTAAACACATTTCTGTGACTCACAAGGTGGAGCAAAACTTCTTCCATAATTTTATGCATCATCTCTCTCCAGCCTATTACAGACATGATCAACATATGATCAGGAACAGAAAAAGGTTGGTATGTTTCCCATCCCATATTTCTGTCCATCTCTATTCCCACCTGGATTTCATCAGAAGAATCTCAGGGTCTTCCAGGAGGGGGAACCAGAATCTCCAGCAATAGGTAGATACACACTGCTCTACAGAATAAATGCCTGCTCATACTGTGCAGTTACTTTGATGATGAGGAAATTGGCGTGTGTTCCTAGAGTTTGGAAGACATAGAGATATACATATTTTGCATTGCACCTGGAAAGTTCTAAAGACAAGAGCCCAGTTAAAGTTCCTTTGACCACACGCAAAGAAAAAGTGCTGAAAAGGGCTGAACCTGCCTCTGCAGAATTAGCTGCCTCTAAAAATTCCAATTTTCTTCATTATCAAAGTGGACCCTATAGGAAGATACACATAGGGATATCTTAAGAGAACTTCCTGCTAAAATGATCTGACACAAACAAATGAAGTGGTGTAGAGTATATCACTGAATCAGAGAACTCAAAAGCATTCTTTGAAGGTCAGCTCTAGAAAGTTCAACTAGATATTAGTATTAAATATTCTGATCAAAACACCCAAAAATGCCTCAAGGAAAAAAAAAAGCCAAGAATTAATGCTAGAATCCATCAATACTGAAGTAAGACCTGCTTATTTTCCTTACACTCCTGGAGAAACCAAGTACAGCTAGCAATATGAAGAAGAATTAGAATGGTAAGTATAAGACCTAGATGGAATATTGAAGACAATATCTCTCTTCCTTGTTACTGGATTCTGAATTAACCAGGGAATTATACTAATCGCTTACATTTATTATAAGCAGCAAACAGTGCTTACTATTTGCCAGCAATCTTCCATGAATTAATTTATTTAATCTTCACAATAACCTTATAAGATGGTAATTATTATTACTACCCACCATTTTAGAGTTGAGAAAACTAAAGCATATAGAGGTTGAATAACTTGCCCAAGTTTACATTGCAGCTGGTATTCAGGTACTTAGTCTCCAGAGTATGTCCTCTTAACCTCCATTCATAACTACATCCAGTTGTGTATAATCTTTGAAAATATGAATAATTTATTTAACTTTTTTATATGAAGGAACAAGACTTTTCTAAAAACAAGCAGTAAGTAGAAGAGCCATTGAAATTGCCAGAGACATGATCAGTAGGCTGAATATGAATTCAGATAAGCTTGCTCATATTGAGAAAAATGGAAACATTGTTTTCCCTGGTAGCATTTGACAAAGTCCAGGTCTTGCTATATGCCCAATACATCAATTTCCTATTTTAAAAATTCATCAGGTTCAATGTTAATCTGTACAAATATATTAATACTGAAGTAGAATGGTCCCAATTACACTGAAATGAAACCTACAGAGATCCACTTTATTTTATTAAGAAAGCAAATTATTTTGTTGCCTAGTGTTTTTTTAAGGAAGGAAGAAAATTCTGTTTATTAATATTAAGGCCTGACGTGTGAGGAGAAGATGATCAAATTCCTTAAATATTTAGTGCCTTACCTGTTTTCTTCATGATGCCAGAGGCCATTTTACCCCTGATAGATTTCTGAAAATTTTTATTAGGTTAATCACATGATTATAAAGATTGTGGTTAATCAAATTCCAGGATATTATGCTTGTATAATTTTTGTTTGTTTTTATTATTTCAAAAGGAATATCTGTGAGGTTATCATTCTAGGCACATAAAGTAGGATTTTGAGGATCCTGGCTTGTTGTGGTCACATCTTCTACAATGCATGAACTTGGCTATTTGTGGAAAGAACACAGAAAAGGTGGCACGTGTTACTATGTGTTTTTTTATCTAACAGCACTGGACAGAGTCAGAAGCCAAAATGATAGAAAGAAGTGTAGTAAGCACACTGTAAAAATAGAAACCTCTTTTTGGACAAAAGATACCACAAATGTAAAGAGACAGGAATTCATAAAATGTGGTTAAGAATTCACTCACATGGGCAAATATACTTGAAAGAAATAAAGTTATTTTTTATCATATCCTCAACAACCTGACCTCCTGGGTCTTCTTTATTTTCCTGGAAAACTAGATTGGACACAAACCCATACTCAGAGAGCTGAAAAGATGACAGTCTTCTTTTTGTCAAATAGTCAAGAAAGAGGCAATATGTACATGCAGGTGAAAGCAAGATTAGAGATCTGCTTCTACTTAGAAAGTTTCACTACTAAATCTTAAGTAAAAAAAGCTTTCCACAAATCTTAGCTAATACTGATATTTAACCTAGCATCTGGACAGTTGTTTCAGTTTACCAGCTTGTAGGTGTAACTTTAGAATTATTGCAGAATCCTAAAGGTTGAAAAGCAAGGAAAGATGTCTAGATTCTCACTGTGAGAATCACAAAACACATAAATTATATTTCACACACCACAGCTGGAAACCTTTAAGCAATTCAGGAGGAGTGAATACACTTTACTTACAGAAATGAAAACCTACCTAGACAGGATATTCTTAAGCAAGGAAGTTCCTCTGTTCCATTGGCTGATATAATTAGAGATGAAACTGAAAATTCAGGCTGTACTTATTTTGAGTTTTGTTTATTACCCTATCCATCTGAAATATTTAAAGTACATACAAATTGTCTATGTGAATCTTGCAGGTAAGTCAAAATCATGTTTTGCAGAAACCTTAAATTGTTCCCACTTTTTCCCCCTTGTTTATTACAGCTGCCTCATCCTAAAAAGAATTTGAGGTGCGAATGTATTGTTTAGCTACTATTAAGTTATGAATAACAATTTAGCTACCAGGAAGTTTATATTAATAGTGAACCAAGAACTGAGTGGTTAAGGTTTTTCCTCTATACATTCATCCCTAAATAATTTTTTGTGATCCACTTTGAATTAATAGAATGAAATTAGCATTTTAAATAGTCAAAAACACAGTTCTATTTTTATCTTCTTTCAAACATTAATTTTGACTTTTTAAATATCACCTTTAAACATGTTAATAAAATTGGGTTGCAATTCTATTATGCATAATAACAGATATCCACAATGGCACTACTTTTTACAAAATATAACATTGTATTAGATTTTGAAAAATACATTTTTTCTGAAGGATAATAAAAGGTAAATTAATATTTTAGTATTATGTATTTCATGTAAGATCAAATTTAATTTTTCTTTGTCAAATATCCTACTTTTAAAAAAAGTTATATTGAATGCATCTCTCTTCTCATAAAAATAACAGTAACTACTATTTTATCTTATCAATTTGTTTTATTATTATATTTACTGACACGATGTAACTGTATGTTTTGTCATATCCCACCCACATTGATGTCTTGGTATCTAGTTGTTTGTTTTAGTATTTCAGAAACTCAGTTGTATTTGTTCAGTCAAGAATTATCAATCTCTAAAGAAAGGGAAATTGACTAGTGCAATAAATTCGAGACTGGCTGATATATCGGGATGGCAATTTTTCTATTTACAATATGTTAAAAATATCATCTGGTCACTAGAATGAGGAGGGAGTAAATTTATGATACCCAAATCTGGAATAAATATAAACAGATTTTGGTAGTCATAAGAAGAAACGGATGCTGTTTACTGAAGGCAAATTTCCACTGACTTATCTTCACCTGGTGAACTTCCATTTTCTACTTTAAGGATGAATCTGTCACCTAGAGAACAAACCTGTGGGTTTACGTTTCAGAGCAACATTATTTGAGACATAAAGACCAATATATAATTTTTAACTTTCTTTTTCTGATATATTAGAAAGTTCATTATATTCTCCGTGTAGGGGCAAAAAGCGTATTTGTGTGCTCAAGATGATTTATTATTTTGTCTGTTATAATGAGATTTTGTAATTCTATTTTTGTAAAGCATCTAGTTCAGTAAAAATCAAACAAAAATCACTTACTACACACAGCTGAAGATGTATTATTTATGAAAACATCCTACCACCCCCATTTTAAAAGTATATTCTGGCTAGCGTATGAAGAGTTGCAATTCTTAAACTTATATGCTGGAGCTTTCCTTTGGGACTTAAAATCAATCATAGTTAACTGCACATGTATCTACTTGATCTGTTAATTTTTCAGTAAGGTAAACATATTTTTAGATTAATAATACAGTTGAAAATTTTTTTGTTGCTGTTTTAAAATAAGTGGACTGTCTCAATTTATATCTGGTACATTACTTTCAAGATTACTAATTTGCTTTAAGTCACTAAGGAGATGAATCTGCCTTGTAGTTAGTTAAGCAAAATTAAATGTATTGCAAGTGTCTGTAGAGTTATTCATGGTTTTGGCACAAATACATTGTGCTTCCTTAGAATATTATGACTTATAAAAAGAATAAAATCATATGGCAAGCTTAGACCTTAATGTCATAGTAACAAAATGATTGAAAACAATATTTCAGCTTCTTGGAAAATTTGCCTAGAGATATTGCCTCTATGTTGAACATAGTACTTTCATTTTTAAGTGTAAATAAATAGGATCTATTTTGAGTGATCATAGAGGCATTCTACTGGAATGTCTCCCCTTAGTAACAGCTCAGATGTATGTAAAATGCTTAACAGGTACGAACTTCCAATTGATGACTGTCAGCGTCTCCAAACTCAATGCTGGAGAACACAGCAATAGAGTTTCCAAATTAAAAATGGATATTCACCATGTCTTCTTCTTCCTATGTGTGCACTTTTTTTTTCTAAGAAAATGCAAATACATTCAGCTGCAGACTTAAAGCCATTGATATGTGTCTTCAATGCTAGGAAACCTATCAACAGCAGTTCCATTTATAATAGATCTGTTCTTATTAAAAATAATCCTGGCTGGGCGCAGTGGCTCACGCCTGTAATCCCAGCACTTTGGGAGGCTGAGGAGAGTGGATCACGAGTTCAGGAAATCGAGACCATCCTGGCTAACACGGTGAAACCCCATCTCTACTAAAACTCCAAAAAAAAAAAAAAATTACCCGGGCGTGGTGGTGCGCACCTGTAGTCCACCTAGTCAGAAGGCTGAGGCAGGAAAATGGCATGAACCTGGGAATCAGAGCTTGCAGCGAGCCGAGATCGCACCAAAGCACTCCAGCCTGGGAGACAGAGCGAGACTCTAACAACAACAACAACAAAAATCCTAAATTATGTGATTATCTAAAGATGGCTATGCACAGTTGATGAATTTAACTAGTGACAGCATGAATTGCATATATTGATTGTGTCCAGGAAGGAAGACTTATTTTAAAATATATTCACAAAAGTATGGCCTATCCTAGATCATTATTTGGAATAGGGTGATCAAGATTGTTACTGCATTTTTTTCTCTAATCTCTGGTTAATCTTTCTCAACACCAAGAAAACCATTCAGATTTCCTAGCATAGAGCAATAGAAATTGAGGAAAAGCAACATTGATCTTTTCTTTATTTTTTTAAAGCAATGCCACTTAATTATTTTTAGAAAAAAACTGAAGCATGGAGGAAATTACGGAATCCTTTGAGTTAAAATTAAACAGATAAATTAAAAACTGATACTCCATTCCTAACACTCTACTGAGTTATAAACCTTCCTCTTCTGCATTTCTTCTGTATCAAAGCAGACCATTCTGTTCTTGAGGAAGAATATCTTCTATGTAGAATTCTCAGGCTACATAAAGGAATTAAAGGACTTACCAAAGATCAAAAAAGAAAATGAGTATCAGAATTATTACATATTAGTTTTGAGTAATTCATTTCAACAAAGAGTAATTATGGAAAGTTAATTTTTAATACTTTAATTTCAAATACTATATTGATTTGAAAGATATAATAGTTTAGCTTTGGACTAAATAAAGAATGAGCAATTAATTATTTTAAAATACTTCTAGTACACATAGTCTCATATTCTGGATAAAATTTTAAAAATAATTTTGAAGCTGCCCGGAGTATTAGCTCTGTTACTGAGAAAAGCATCTTTTAACTACTTTCATACATCATGCCATGCGTGTATGGCATTTCATTTAAATGTAGCATTTTTAAAAGAAAGACTATTTACGACTTTACTGACCTAGTAGAGAATGGTTTTTAATTTTAAGTATTTATATAATGTTGATCAGATCCTTCCCTCCATTTTACCTATTGCCAGATATGAAACACCTCCATAGTGGACAACCTCTCTGCTCCCTGCACAGCTTCTTGTGAGATCTCTGTAACATCAGCCATCCTGATAGCTGGATATTTGCAAAGTCTGTTCTCACATTACTTTTGAATATACAGGCCATATGCATCGACAGCTTAGCCTTATTTTGTGTTGCTGGGAACCCCTGGAATCATTAACGATGCTCTGGTCAGTCTCTGATTCCCTGCCATCCTTGAGTTGTCTATGCTTTCTGTCAGTGGAGGCCTAGTTCTGTCAGTTTTATGGAGACATTGATTCAATTCCAGAGTAAGAAAAAGAAATATTTTAAAAAGCATCCATTTAAAGGGCTCTGGAGGAAATGAGTCAATAAATGCATACATATTATTCCTTGCTGTTCATTTTATTCCTAACCTTACAAGTGGACCTATTATGTCTCTATTTTTATTTTTTTTTCTTCAACTTTTATTTTAAGTTCTGGGGTACATGTGCAGGATGTGCAGGTTTGTTACATGTGCCATGGTGGTTTGCTGCACAAATCAGCCCATCACCCGGGTATTAAACCCAGCATCCATCAGCTATTCTTCCTGATGCTCTCCTTCCCCATCACCCCCAATGCCTCCCACCCTAACTGCCTTCCCCACCCCCGACAAACCATATCTCCTCACTGGGTGGGGCCTCGCTGTGGGAATTTCAGCAACTCTAGCCAGGGTTATAGCAACAGATCTCTGATCTCTCCCTGGGATGGAGTCCCTGAGGGGAGAGGCAGCAGCCACTGTCTCTGCCATTCAGCCAAATTAGTCTTTCCATGCTGCTGGCTCTGGAGTGGCCAGTCAATACAAAGCACCTGCTCTGCCAAGGGACAGCCAGACTGCTTCTTTAAGCGGGTCTATGTCTCTGTTTTTAAAAAGGAGAAGTTCATGCTAGATACGTTAAAAAAAACTATAAGCATCATTAAAATGAACACTAATGTGTTCTCTTTGGCACTTGGCTACTGACATTTTGCTGTTTAGCTGGTAGGAAAAAAGTAGCCCAGGCTCTCAACCACCTGTGAAGTTGTTCACTTCCCACTCACCCTCTAAAAAATATCAGGGTCAGGGAGGAAAACTGAATGCATAGAGGAGCTATTATCTCTAGCACAAAGGAAATGTTTATTACCCCTCAATGCACCTAACTTTGAGCCGATAATGTTGTAATAATTGAGGTTAGCATGCAGACGAGGTGACAAACCGAAGGAGGTTATCGGTGGCTGCTGGGACTCTGGTCTGCCCCTAGGCTACCAAGAAGTGTTTCTTATCACAAGTGATCTATCCCATTTGTTAGGAATAAAAACCTGGTAGTTTGAGGATGTAACATAACATCATTAGTTTATAAATTGTGCCATTGCCTAGAACATCACCTGATTGCCTATAACAGTAGTAGATAAAAGATTAGGATTCAATTATGGGAATCAAAGACAAATTCTTCTCATTACTGAACTGCTAAGCAGGATTTTTTAAAGCACCAAAGAAGCCAGTGCTATTTTGAATGTTGGAAGATATACTGGGGACATCAGGGGAAAAACAAATAGAAGTTTTTCCTCATTTGCTTTTAATTTGCAATACTAAGCATTGCCTTTCTAGAAAAAAAAACAAGTCTATTTGTACCCGAATAGGCAATCTTATCGCCATTTTTGTAGTCATTTGCACAACATTATCTACCTAAGAAATCTTTCTTGAAATGCAAAAAAAGAAAAAAATTCTATGGAAATTTCATATATGATAAAGCGAAAATCTCAAATTAGCATGGAAAGGATGGTGTTTTACATAAGTGGTTCTGGAATAACTAGAGTCATGTGGAGAAAGTTAAAATTGGATCTCTTCCTTGTATCATACATGAGGATGTATACTTCAAGTAGACAGAGATTTTAATATTAAAATACAATTAGACAAGTGACAGAAGAAAATGTATGATTCACTCACAGGTAAGTGAAAATATGTGCTATTACACAAGCTTCCAAGTACACAAAAGAACATAGTCACATATTTGATCATATACAATATTTTTTAATGTTAAAAAAAATCACCATAACTGGGTAAAAAGGCAGACTACACACTGAGAAATATTTACAAAGCATATTCTAAATGCATATGAGCTTTTCAAAGCTAGAATTAAAAAAAAGAAATATGCCAGAGCTATGAACAAATATTGCATAGAAAAATGAATTGTAAATTGTCTATATGTATAAATATACATACATTCACACTCAAAAATGATACATTTATGTTAAATAACATTAAAATACCATAAAATGAAAATTCTTTCATTGGGGAACAATGAATTAATTCAAAAAATATTGATAGTTTTTTAACAACATTAATCACAATGGGACCGCTCAATAGTGGAAATGTTTAAAATTGCAACTCTTCAACAATTACTGCCGGAACAACTTTTAATTCTTCTTCCCTTGCTGTAGTAAAGTGAAGAAATGAACAAGTTTTAAGCAGACTACACATTCCTATAATAAGGACTTCAGTGTCGACAACATTGGGGCATTGGAGGTACAGGCATACCTACTTTTATTGTGCCTCCCAGATATTACACTTATCCGATACTGTGTTTTTACAAACTGAGGGTTGCGGCAACCTCACCTCCAGCAAGTCTGTTGGTGTCATTTTTTTTTCAATGACACGTGCTCACTTCATGTCTCTGTGTAATTCTCGCAACATTTCAAAATTTATTATTATTATTATATCTGTTTTAATGATGTGTGATCAGTGTTATTTAATGTTATTGTTGTAATCGTTTTGGGTAACCACAAATCACGCCCATACAAGATGCCAAACGTAATCATAAATGTGTGTGTTCTGACAGCTCCACCAACACGCTGTTCTCCCGTTTCTCTCCGTCTCCTCTGGGCTCCCTATTCCCTGAGACATTTCAATTTAATATTGAAATTATCTCAGTTAATAATAACCTTACAATGGCCTCTAAGTGTTCAAGTAAAAGGAAGAATCTCAAGTCTTTCACTCTAAATCAAAATCTAGAAGTGATTATAAACTTAGTAAGGATGGCATATCAAAAGCCAAGACCGGTCCAAAACTAGGCCTCTTGTGCCAAGCAACCAAACTGTAAATGTAAAGGGGAAATTCCTTAAGGAAATTAAAAGTGCTTCTTCAGAGAACACACTGATAATAAGAAAATGAAACAGCCTTGTTGCTAGGATATGGATAAAGTTTGATGGTCTAGATAGAAGAGCGAAACAGTTACAATATTTCCTAAGCCAAAGTCTAATCCAGAGCAAGACCCTAACTGTCTTCAATTCCATGAAGCCTGACAAAGGAGAAGAAGCTGAGGAAGAAATCTGAAGCTAAAAGAGGTTGGTTCATGACGTTTAAGGACAGAAGTCATCGTTGTCACATAACAGTGAAAGATGAAGCAGCAAGTACTGATGTGTGAAGCTACAACAAATCAACTAGAAGATCTAGATAAGATCTTTGATGAAAGTGACTACATAAAACATTTATCAATGTAGATAAAATGGGTCTTACGTTGGAGAAAGATGCCACCTAGAACTTTCATAGCTGGAGATGATTACCTGACTTCAAATCTTCAAAAGATAGACTAACACTCTTGTTAGAGGCTAATGCAGCTGGGGACTTCAAGTTGAAGCCAATGCTCCTTTTCCATACAAAAAATCCTACAGTCTTTAAGAGTTATGCCAAGTCTATTCTGCCTGTGCTCTATAAATGGAACAACAAAGGCTGGCTGACAGCAAATCTGTTTGCGGCATGGTTTACTGAATATTTTAAGCCCATCTTTGAGATCTAATACTCAAGAAAAAAAGATTCATTTGAAAATATTATTGTTCATTGGCAATGCATCTGGTCACCCAAGATCCTTGATGGAGATGTACAAGTAGGTTAACATTGTTTCTATGCCTGATAACACAGCATCCATCCTGCAGCCCATAAATTAAGGGGTAATTTCAACTTTCAAGTCTTATAACTTAAGAAACACATTTCGTAAGGGTATAGATGCCGTAGAGAAAGATTCCTATGATAGATCTTGGCAAAGTAAATTGAGAACTGGAAAGGAGACACATTTAATTTTATTTATTTATTTATTTATTTTGAGATGGAGTCTCACTTTGTTAAGCACGTTGGAGTGCAGTGGCACGATCCCGGCTCACTGCAATCTCTGCCTCCCAAGTTCAAGGGATTCTCCTGGCTCAGTATCCCATATAGCTCAAATTACAGGCATTCACTACCACGCCCAGCTAATTTTTACTATTTTTAGTACAGACAGGGTTTCACCACGTTGGTCAGGCTGGTCTCAAACTTCTAACCTCAAATGATCCTCTTGCCTCGATCTACCAAGGTGCTGGGATTATAGGCATGAGCCACTGTGCCTGGCCAGGAGTCACATTTTAAATGTCATTAAAATATTCGTGATTCATAGGAAGAGATCAAAATATCAACATTAATAATAGTTTGAAAGAACTTGATTCCAATCCTCATGGGTCACTGTGAGGGGTTTAAGACTTCAGTGAAGGAAGTTATTGAAGATGTCCCAGAAATAACAAGAGAACTAGAGTTAGAAATGAAAACTAAAAATGTGATTGAATTCCTGCAATCTCATGATAAAACTTTAACAAATGTGGAGTTGCTTCTAATGGATGAGCAAAGGGAAGTGGTTTCCTGAGATGCAATCTACTTCTGCTGAAGATACTAGGAGCACTATTGAAATGACAACAAGGGATGTAGAATGTTACATAAACTCAGTTGATAAAGAAGGGTCCGAAATTGAGAGGAGTGACTCCGATTTTAAAGTAAGTTCTACTATGAGTAAACTGCTGTTAAACAGCATCGCATGCTACTGAGAAATACTTCATGGAAGGAAGAGTCCATTGATGTGGCAAAGCTTATTGTTGTCTGAGTTTAAGAATTTGCCACAGCCTCCTCAACCTTCATCATCCACCAGCCTAATCACTCAGCAGCCATCAACATCTAGGCAAAACCCTCCACCAGCAAAAAGGTTATGACACACGGAAGGCTCTAATGATGTTAGCATATTTTAGCAATAAAGTCTTCTCTTAATTAAGGTATGTAAATTGTTGGTTTTAGTCGTAATGCTATTTCACACTTAAAGCACTACAGGATAATATAAACATAACTTTTATACGTACTGGAAAACCCCATACTTTGCTTGACTAGCTTTATTGTGATACTCACTTTGTTCTAGTAGTCTGGGATGGAATCTGCATTATCTCTCAGTTATGCCTGCATTGAAGCATGTGTTCTTAAAATGTTTAAGCCACCATAAACATATATATGTGTATATATGTATATATATATGGCATATATTTGTTGAAACTTTAAAATCTATACATTACATAATGTTTTCTACTTTTTAAAATCTCAGAAAATGACCATTTACTTGTTGAAAATATACTCACCGTCAAGGCAATATTTATGTTTAAATATGGTTTATGTTTGTTAGATGAAAAAGCAGGGCTTTGTCTTTTACACTTAACTTATTTCATTGTATAACATAAAAGAATTTTAGTGTAAGTTGCATCCAAACTATTTTAAGTTACCAGTTACTCAGAGTACAGATTGTTTAAATTTTCAGAGACATTTGCTAAATCTGGAATAAAGCAACCTAGCTCCATAGATCTTGTCTTTCTCTTCCTTACCTAGCTTGCTTCCCTTCATTATCTATTTATTTATGTATTCTTGAATGTATTTTTTATATTGTCCTAGTTTATATATATCTCCTGTGCTTATGTTGAAAGCTCTTCTGAAAAAATTCTTGTCTAATGACATCCTATTTGAGTTTACACACATCTGCTACTCTTGGATGAACAAAATTTAATATTGGAGAATATTAGAACAATACCACCTTAATTATATCTTCCCCCCCAATAAATAGATATTTATTCAGTGATATTTTCATAGGTGAAACAAAATGTATGAAGTCACAGGCAATTGGAGAATTTTCTGTAATACTTATAATAATATGGGTCAAAGATCCATTGAGCAGACATCCTATGAATATCTTATCTTTGGAACATAAAAGTTGAGCATACGGTATAATTCAAGATCCAAAATGAAACTTAGAACACTCATTTCATTTTTGTTTAAACCGTAAATGATTTATTTACGCTTACATTGTTCATAACATTTTCTCTCTGCTAAAATGACAAATGTGAAACATCCTGCTTTCATTTACTGGCATGTATTTAAATAAATACTGCATTAAACAAATCCCCAAATAAAAGTCAAAAGCCTAATCAAAGATTTCTTTGATTTCTTTCCATATATGTAACACAACCTGCATAATAAAAGTCTTCTGCCACAATTCATATATCAAGGAAAGTCGATGAGGGTCTCATCTTAGAATTAATGACAAAACACCATGATATTACTTCTGACATCAATTGCTGCCTTTAAGCAGTGAATTTCCGCTTAGCCAACCATTACCTCTATTTAATCAAAATAATTACCTCTGCAAATCCCAAATACTAGAACTAGTTGGAAGGAAAACAGGACTGGATTTTAAGTTTTGTTATAAGAAATCTTAAAGATGTTTTAAAAAATAAAAAATATATAGTGATTATACACATAGCAATTTACTATTCTCTACAATTATCTATTCATAGTCAATGTTGTTTTATTTCTATCCCACATACTTTTTCTATCACTCCCATGAATTACTTTGAAGTGAATTCCAATATCATACAGCTTCATTCATAAACATGCTAGTATATACTGTAAAAAATAAAGACATAAAAATATATTCAAAACACTATTAATAAACCTAAACCAAAAAAGGATAACTCCCTAATAACATTAAAATACGTTCTCTTTATACCCATCACAGTTTATTTATTGAATAAACTGGTTATAGAGTTATCAACATTCTGGAATTTTTCTCATTGCAATTGTAGAATTGTTTTAAAAATGCCTTTGTCATGATATTACTTCCAAATTGGCAAATATATTTAGAGACCTGATTAAATCCCACCCCGACCCCGACCACCACCACAAGAAAGATTGCTTAGAGGTTGGTTGGTTTTTTAATCAGGAGGCACGTGTTATTTAGTTGTCTTCTATTTGTAATGCATTGATGATTATGCCTAGAATTCCTATATCTTATTAGAGTTCCAAATATCATAATATTCTAAATTTCTTAACTCATGAGCAGTAATAATTTTGTAAAAAATGTATTATATTAGTCAAGGTTCTCTAGATGGACAGAACTAATAGGGTAGATGTATAAGGGAGTTTACATCTAATAGGATAGATGTATAAGGGAGTTATAAGGGAGTTTATTAAGGAGAATTGACTCACATGATCACAAGGTGAAGCCCCATGATAGGCCATCTACAAATTGAGGAGCAAGGAAGCCAGTCTGAGTCCCAAAACTGCAAAAGTAGGGAGGCCAACAGTGCAGTCTTCAGTCTGTAGTTGAAGGCCTGACAGCACGAGGTAAACCGCTGGTGTAAGTCCAAGAGTTCAAAGGCTGAAGAACTTGGAGTCTGATGTTCGAGGGCAGGAAGCATCCAGCACGAAAGAAAGATGAAGGCCAGAAGACTCAGCAAGTCTGCTCCTTCCACCTTCTTCTGCCTGCTTTATTCTAGCTGTGCTGCCAGCTGATTAGATGGTTCCCACTCAGATAGAGGGTGGGTCTGCCTCTCCCAGTCCACTGACTCAAAAGTTAATCTCCTTTGGCAACACCCTCACAGACACCCCCGGAACAATACTTTGCATTCTTCTATTCAATCAAGTTGATAATATTAACCATCACATGCATCAATTTAAAATATTTATGTATTTCAATCCATTGCATCATTACACTTTTGGGTAGTCAATTGTGGCATTCCTGACCTGTAGAAACTTCTTCAAACTGACCCTTTATCCCTTTATAAATGACCTCAGTAGTCTTTGATAACTTCCTTGTTTTCCACTCTGACAAGATATTTATAGAGATCTAACCAATCTGGGACATTTTAATATTGTAATTTGTGTTATTAAAAATTAAGCCAGGACAAGGAAGCATAAATCAGGATTCTCCTGGGACAAATGAAACTGCTATCCTAATTTACATTTACATTACCCTTTCAAATTTTTGTAGATTCCTGGTCATGACCTGGAATTTTTTTTTTTTTTTTGCATTTAAGTGTTCCTTATCACTATGCTTTTCACTTAACATTTTCTTTGACATGTCAAAGACAATATATCAAGGTTGTAAATATATTCACCCTATACTCATAATGAACAAAGACCTTTATAGTTTTTAGTTTATTATCATAAGCCCCATCAATGGATAATTAAAAAGAAACTGAATTTATTCCTGTGAAATTCATAACTGTATTTGATGACTTAAAGAGGCTCTTTATGTAATAGTCAGTCTCTCTTATTACCTGGCATCCATTCACCTTGTCCCCTCCCTGAAATAGTGCTGGTTTTCTATGACTGTGTCACACACATTCAAGGACTTCCTGATTCGTTCAGTGTGCATGCAGCTCTGTCATCTGTCACTTTTTTATCCTGGAACCCTATATGTTCCCGAAGCTTAAGTGGAGCAGTGACATAACTGATGATTTAGGTTCCTCGGCTTTAACAATCACAGATGTATACTGCTCTCTGTCTTGTGACAAACCATCTGAAACTACGCCACATCCTCCATGACCTAGATAGTGCACCCCGCCTGATTCTGCTCCTCACCATAAATGGTGGTTCCTTTTAAGGCAAGCGTTTCAGGCCGCCTCTAAGTTCTTCCTGGAAAATCTAGATTGGTTCAGGAAATAACCACACAGCTTTACCCCATCTAACCTCCCAGAGCACCTAAGTTTACTTGGATGTGGTCATTTCAGATTTAGACAAGAATTCTAAAGAGGCAACTGTATCATAAGGAGATTTTTTCCCTGGGCACATGTTCTAACTACCTTATGGATAATCTTCTGTAGAAATGTTACCGCTGAAGAGAAAATTCAGAACACAGTAGACCAGCATTTTGATCTTGCGGGATATTTTTCTTCCATTGGCTATGAACCTTTGGGATAGAAATGGGTTGATCTGTCTCAGTCATATTCTTCTTCCTTAGAATCTTCTCTACACTTTGAGAAGAAAACTATGACCTAATCTAGCTTTCTATCAACCATAATGCCTTGCTTAAGATCTCAAATCATATCATCTTCTAGTGTCTCGGTTTCAAAAAAGAAAGCTGCAATTAGAAGATAATTTTAGTGGGAAATTAAGATTCATCTCTTTCACATTTGCAAAATATAATTCTCATTTTAATGACATATTCCAGAAAAAATATTTGCAAGGAGATCAATAATGTTAATGATCACAAAAATAGACTCCAGTAGCAAGCGTGTGTATGCATGTGTGTGCATACACATGTGTATGTATAGAGCTGTGGAGTGAGTGTGAAAGTAAAAATTCTGCTTAAATATGAGGTCAGTTCTTTCATACATTAGATTAGATTAACAGCAGGTTTCCATACCATCTGTCAAATGATGAACTGAGAACCAAGAGATAGGAGAAGGCGAGAAACAAAAGTATAGCAAAGTAAAGATACCTAGGTAAAGTCCAGCTGTGATTTGGGAATTGTGATTAAATTAAAAACTGTGAGCATCATTCTTCCTTCCTCCCATAGCAGAGCTAAAAATATGATGAGTGTAAAAAAAAAAACAGAGATAGCATAATTATGCTGCTCAAATAACTTATCCACACCCATGAAAGCACTGCATGGGAAACTCTCTCCTAATTCCAGAATGAGTGGAGATAAATTATCATGCAGTCTTTAAAAAAAAAAAAAGAACCAGACAAGAGGAAGAGTATTTGTGAGATTCTGAACAAAGATATATACCTCTCAGCATAAGTTATTATAAAATAAAATACAAAACATCTAAAGGTATTTTGCATCCTCAACAGATAAAAGAAAGTCCTCATCCTATAATAAAGTAACAGAATTAGTTGAAATTGAATAAAAGTGAGAAGAAAAGAAAGGTAGATAAGAAAAAGAAGGAAAGGATAAATTTTTTAGAAGAATTAACAAATAAAATCAGTAAAATATAAAATGCAGGTATAAAGATTAGAGCTACATTCTAAGAAGGGAAGACATAATGTGATAAAAATCAATTCTTTAATAACATTTGCTTTATATACCTAGGTGCTCCAGTGTTGGGTACATATATATTTAAAATTATTGTGTCCTCTTGCTGAATCGGCCCCTTTATTATTGTATAGTGACCTTTTTTGTTGTTGTTGTTTCATCTTATAGTTTTTGTCTTGAAATCTGTTTTGTCTAATGTAAGTACAGCTCCTCCTGCAGAGACTGAGAAGGGGTTAGGGGGCTGGGGGACAGGTGGAGACAGTTACATGGTACAAAAAAAATAAAAAGAATAAACAAGACCTACTATTTGATAGCACAACGGGGGATTATAGTCAATAATGACTGAATTGTACATTTTAAAATAACTAAAACAGTATAACTGGGGCCAGGCGTGGTGGCTCACGCCTGTAATCCCAGCACTTTGGGAGGCCGAGGTGGGCGGATCACAAGGTCAGAAGATCAAGATCCTCCTGGTTAACACGATGAAATCCCATCTCTACTAAAAATACAAAAAATTAGCCGGGCGTGGTGGCGGGCACCTGTAGTCCCAGCTACTCAGGAGGCTGAGACAAGAGAATGGCATGAACCGGTGAGGCGGAGCTTGCAGTGAGCCAAGATCGTGCCTCTGCACTCCAGCCTGGACTACAGAGCAAGACTCCATCTCAACAACAACAAAAAAAGAGTATAATGGGGTTGTTTGTAAAACAAAGGATACATGCTTGAGGGATGGATGGAGAGCCCACTCTTCATAAGCTGATTACTTCACATTGCATGCCTGTATGAAAACATCTCGTACACTCCGTAAATATGTATACATGTATGTACCTAGAAAAATTAAACATTTACAAACATCAATTCTCCAAAATTAGATATTTTCAGGTTCTTAAATTTCAAATGGAATGTCAATAAAAATTTCCTTGGGGATTGAATACAATGATTTTAATGACCATGTGAAAGAATATCACGTAAAAATAATTTTAAAATATGTATATTAAAAATAATGAGGCCTATTTCAATCCATATAATACAAAATTGTAAGTCAATGCCAATGGCAATGTTTCAGTGTTGACTCAGGAACAGAAAAATAGATCAATGGAAAATAATATAATACTCAAAAACGTGTATTAGTGCATAAGGCCTCAGTTTTTGGTAATAAATGTTTTTCATTCTCATATGGGGAAAAATTTTCAATATGATTAGACCCTTATTTCATGCATCATTAATTCCAGGATCTGAACATTTGAATGCAAAACATAAAATAACACTTAGCAAAGGATTTGGAAAATTATGCATATATTATACAGACAGAAGTTTTTTTATAGACATACCAGGAAACTCAAAGGCTATAAGATGTAGTCATATTTGATTCCATACAAAATTACACATTCTATAGCCCAGTGTTGTCTAGTATGACTTTCTGAGGTGATGGAAATGTTCTATATCAGAACAGCCCAATATAGAGCCAGTAGACACATTTCAAACACTTGAACTGACAGTGTGACTAAGATATCAAATCTGGGAAATGGTTATTATTGGAAGCACTTCTATAGACAATGTTACTACATTAGTAGGAAAAAAATCATGTGTCATATTATCTATCCAGAATAACTTTCTAAAAATTCATAATAAATTTTACAATAAAATATATTAAATGCAAATTATTTGAAAATAATTCACAGAAGAGCAAATATAAATTGCAAAAAAATAAATAAAAGGAGTGTCAACTGTTCTAAGATTCAAAGAAATTAAACTGAAATAATATGAAACATCTCATCCATCAAATGAGGGAAACAGTAAAATAATATGTCTGATAATATACATAACAAGGATTGAAGAGAATATACCATTTTTTTTGAAAGTGGTAATTGATGTCTTAGAAGGCACTCTGTCATTATGTGTTAACATAAACTTGAATGGTATTTTGACCCACAAAGTTCACCTATCATATTCTCAGGAATCCATCTTAAGATGAAAAGCACCATTTAGTGGTAAATATACAAATTTATCTCTAGAATCAATAAAATAAAATCAACATAAGTTTAAAATTTTAAAAGGATATTTATTATTACCTAAACTATTCAATTAAGTGTGGATACATTAATATAATTTAAAATTGAAGTTTATCCACCGGGTGCAATGGCTCATGCCTATAATCGCAGCACTTTGGGAGGCCTAGGCAAGTGGACCACTTGAGGTCAGAAGTTCGAGACCAGCCTGACCAACATGGTGAAACCCCATCTCTACTAAAAATACAAAAAAAAAAAAAAATTAGCCAGGCATGATGGCCCGCTCCTGTAATCCCATCTACTTGGGAGGCTGATACAGGAGAATTGCTTGAAGCTGGGAGGCAGAGGTTGCAGTCAGCCAAGATAATGCCATTGCACTCCCGCCTGGGCAACAAGAGCAAAGCTCTGTCTCAAAAAAAAAAAAAGAAAGCAAAAATGAGGTTTATCTATGGAGATTGGATTTGGAGAATTCCCTTTAGGAAACTAGATAGAGACAAATGATAATAATTAGAGAAGTATATATAATACATTTCTAGTTTTTATAAAAAGAATAATGATAGAAACAGTATTGCTCAATATAACTGCCTTATAGTCTCATTTTAAAACTTCCTTAACAAAATCCTTGGCCCCATAGATTGACTTGCTTCTAACAAGGCAATATATTGAACTGTTCCCCTCTTAAAGCTGCCTCCTTCACTAGTGCCATTTTCTCAAAGGTCATTTTAGTAATGAGGTCAATTATCACGTTTTTCTAAAAAAAGACGAGGAAAGATCCTATCATGACCTACATTTTTGTTTCCCACAATCATCGAAGAATTCTAGATCTCACAAGGCATCTCATTTATCCAGAACCTTTGAATAAGAAGTGGATCTGCACATCTCTTAATCTGACACTAAGGCTCAGCCCTCCCTGAAGCTCTACCCTCAAGATTGCCAATGTGACCTTAGAAATTCAACGTCAGTTATTGGAAAACTTTTCAAATCCTTGTTTTATATTTTTGATGCTTTCTTATTTTGAATGAAACCGTCAGAAGCCCTCTCAAGAGGTGACTGTTTTATTTGGGGGGAAGGAGGTGTTATTTGACACATCCCAGTGAACCTGGAGTTGGGATAGACCTTATCTTTTCTTCTGCTGCCAGATCAGACACTTGACAACTGCACCCCCGCACCCATTTCTCTTTCTCCATATAGATATACATACATAGGCGGATCTCTCTCGTGTCAAAAAATCAAATCAAAATAAGTTTAACTATTTTTAAATATATTTACTATTACCTATTCAATTAATTGAGGGTACATTAATATAGGTTAAAATTGAGGTTAATCTATGCAGATTGAATTTGGTAAATTCCCTTTAGGAAACTAAAGAAAAAAGTAATGACAGAGAAGTATATCTAGATATATTTATTCTTCTCTGATCATTACATTATATAGAGATATATAGACATATCTATAGATAGATGATAGATAGATAGATAGATAGATAGATAGATAGATAGATAGATAGATAGATAGATAGATATGGAAAAGGGGAAGAGAAGCATTTTCATCCCTTCATTTGTTTCCATGAATTTGAGTTTCTATCTAGTTTCATTTCCTTATTCAAACAGTTTTGCTTACATCCACTTCCTTTTTGTTTCTATTGGCAAACATATTCATTTTGATATATTATAGTCCCAACAATAGCTTTATACAATTTCTCTTTAGTTAAAAGAAAGAATTATTTAGTTAAAAGATAAGAAATATGCATTCATACAGTCTTTATAATTACATAATTATCTTAACTAGTGCTTTTTATGTGTGTGTGTGCTAACTCTAATTACTGTCTGCCATCACTTATTTTTGAACTTGAAGAACTTTCTTTAACATGTATTATAATACAAGTTTGCCAGCAGAAAGTTCTCTTATATTTTGTTTATATTGGAATGTATTAATGTAAATTTTATTATTACAAGATACTTTTGATGTATATACATTTCTTGATATTGGCTTGTCGGGTTTTTGTTGTTGTTCCTAGCACCTTGAATAGATCGTCCACTCCTTCTGGGTCATTTTTTTCTTTTTCTTTTTCTTTTTT
>NW_012113919.1:6794890-6800934 GCF_000951035.1 Colobus angolensis palliatus | reverse complement strand
CACTCTGTTTATTTTTCACATTTTTTAATTCAAATTGTTTAATCTAAATAAATCTATCTGTAAGTTCATGAATTCTTTCTTTTGTTTATTGAAATCTACTGTTAAGTCCATCTTGTGAATTTTTCATTTTAGTTGATTAGAAGTTACTTATTATGCTAACTTCTTAGAATCAAAATAATAAAGATAATATAATAAAAAGAATGTCCTTCTTGATGATCCTACTTGTGTATATTCTGTTTTTTCAAGAATATATTGCTTATTAAGTATCTCTGAAAGAAGGATATCTGTATTTTTGCACGACACAGACACTGGTTGTTTTGTAGATGGTCCTCTGTAGACTCATAATTTCTTTGTAATATGGATAGCACATATCGAAATTTCTAAATGCAAATGTATGTGACATTGACATATTGTGTGTTTATTGTCTTTATAATCTCTCTTATAGTCACAAAGAAGTCTACAAACAAAAAGATTAGTAATCACTTTTGTAGATGATAAACAAAGCCTGAAGATCAAATTAAATTAGAAGTGAAGAGCAGGAGATGTCTAACCTATAGCTGCATTGTCTAAATCTGTGTTCTACACTTTTACACTGTTGGTGGGATTGTAAACTAGTTCAACCATTATGGAAAACAGTATGGCAATTCCTCAAGGATCTAGAACTAGATGTACCATATGACCCAGCCATCCCACTACTGGGTATATACCCAAAGGATTATAAATTATTCTACTACAAAGACACATGCACACGTATGTTTATTGCAGCACTATTCACAATAGCAAAGACTTGGAATCAACCCAAATGTCCATCTGTGACAGACTGGATTAAGAAAATGTGGCACATATACACCATGGAATACTATGCAGCCATAAAAAAGGATGAGTTTGCATCCTTTGTAGGGACATGGATGCAGCTGGAAACCATCATTCTTAGCAAACTATCACAAGAAGAGAAAACCAAACACCGCATGTTCTCACTCATAGGTGGGAACTGAACAATGAGATCACTTGGACTCGGGAAGGGGAACATCACACACTGGGGCCTATCATGGGGAGGAGGGGGGGGAGGGATTGCATACATGTTATACATGATATAAATGAAAAAATAAAAAATAAAAAATAAATCTGTGTTCTAAAGATACTGAAATGTTCTAAAGATACTGAGATTTTTCCTTTGAAGGGAAAATCAGCAGTCAGTCTTATCAATCATCTCCTATGTTTTTATCCTATAAATTTTTTTCCATAACCTCCCTGCAAGCAACTTTCTAATGTCATTTATCTTTAGTTTTCAATAAGTTGACCCTGACGTGCATGTGCGATTTATTTGTGTTTATCTTTCTTGGCAATTATTGAACTCTTGGGGTCTCTAGCTCAATGCTATTTACCAAATCAGGAGAAGTTTTTTCATTGTCTATGCAGGCATTTTTTTCTGCTTCAGTTTCTCTCTTCTTTCCGGTACTTCAATTATTTATAGGTTACTAAAGTACACATATTGTTGTACACATGTCGTAGAGGTACTGTTCATTTTTCAGTCTGTTCCCTTTCTTTATTGTTCTCAATTTGAACACTTTCTATGAATGTATTTTCTAGGTCCATTTTCTTCTGCAGTGTCCAGTCTTCTGTTAAATTCCTGTGGTGATATTAACATCATGTATTTTTTGTCATATAATTTCAAATTTATTTTTTTCTTAATAATTTCCACTTTTCTGCTGAGATTCTCAATCTTCCCACTGATTACATTCATCTTTTAACAAAAGCAATATTTGTGTTAAGTAATTTTGGTTAATTATAACATGTTCATAATCTGTATATTTCCCCCTTGGTTATAACACATTTTTCCTGTGTCTTCACGTATCTAGTATGTTTTATTGTACACAGGAATTTGTGCATGCTTCAATGCTGAGCAAGTGAATTTCATGTTGATTTTTGTTCTAGTTGTTAGTTAATTTACTGGCAGATCAGCTTGACCTATTGGTGCTTACACTGGCCTTTTCTAGGGCAGTTTTAGAGTAGCTCTTACAGTATAAATAGATAGCTCTACAAGCCTCTACTAAGTTAGAGCCATTCTTGGGTCTCAAGTGAATTCCTAGAGCGTCCAGTGAGGCATCTTCATTCTGGCTGGCTGGTTGTCTCCCAGTTCTGTGCAACCTCTAGACTGCTGTGAAGTATGTTTTGTATATCTCACTTGTCTCAAGGGTCACACTAGGGCTGCTGTTGTCAAAATCCTGAAAACAGGTGCTTCCTGTATTTTCTATGCTTTTAGATTTGCTCACAGTCAGGAGGATAGTTTGACAGCTGCTACTTCATCATAGTTAAATTATTGTTACATAGTGATACTTTCAAAACTCAAAGTTATAAAAATTATAATTTTATTTGTAGAAGTAAAATTAGTATTTCTTATATAATATTTAAATGAAGTTAATAATGATTCCTATGTAATAAATATTTATTTCTATCCAAAGAACATATATTTCAGATATTACAATATTTCTAAATAAACTTGTCCATCTGTTATCTATTCTTGGGAGTAGAATCTTATTTTGAAGGTGGAAAAACTTAATAAAATGTCAAATAAAGATCAGTTTCAGAGAAACTGAAAATAACAAATATGGAATGATTAACATTCAATTTATTATTTGATTTTAACCAGCTATTTTTTTTCTTTTTTTCATATCAACAGGAACGCACTCTCTTTAAAACAGTCAAATTTCTGACTCCATAACATAATAGTCAATATTAGTTCAACACAAAATATATAATGGTTTGCTACTTTCTTTTAATTCCCTTGAAATATTTAATGTCTATATCTTTAATTATAAGGTAAAAATAGTTACTGATTTTCTGTATTGCATGAAAGAATTATCTAAAATATATCATAAAAAATGTAAATATTTCTGAATAAATTTTACTTAAACCATTTAACTTTTGCATTAAAAAAGTCTTTTAGGAATTAAGATTATTCTGAATTACATTGTCTAAAGAACTAATACATATTATCTGAACTTTGTAGACTATTACTACTGCTCGGTGCTAGAAACTCGTAAGTAGCTAAATAAGTTATATTAAGAGATACAGGGAATATAAGAAAATATATTGCAGGTTAGAGCTCCTTTCAGTAGTTTATAACAGATTACTTTTATCTATGTTTTCACATTTTTAGCATATCATTTCTACCTCATTCTGTCAGGCAATAAACAGTAGCCACCATGCATGCATTATGTTTTTCACTTACTATGTGTGTCTTAAAGAAAATATAATTACTAGCTCAGGCAGATTCACTAAATTGTATTGTTATGGAATATTTAATGAATAATCATAAAATTATTTAAAATACATTCTAGATTCTCAATCACTATGTGTATTTTAGAGAAAATATTTTTAAAATTCTAAATGCTTGGACAAGTTCTCCAGGAACAGTTGACTAGAAAGCTACTGAAGTCTTCATTTTATGATTGATTACTAAATGTCCTGTTAAATAAGTTATCATCAGTTACTTTATATTTCCCAGTTTTTTTGTTGAGTTACACTCTCTTAAATCTTGACAAATAGGAAATTTGTGTGAATAAGTTTTCTGGTGAATTCAAATATCTTTGCTCTTATGCTTTTACTGGATCATTTCAATTGGATGAATACAGTCTTGGCTTTACTTTTACATTGCTATGGCAACCCTAATTATCATTACTAGTATAGGTTATATATGATGGTGAACATATACTGAGTTATTTCAGAATTATTTTTCCCAGTATTTTAATTATCAACTTATTTAAAATTAGTTGACATAGTTAAATAACAGCACCTGAGTGTTTTCATTTGAAATTTAAGTTTGAATCATAGAATTACAGAATGTTTGTAGTTTTAAATAAATAACATTTTCATATGTGGTGTCACAATTTAATAGGTGTGAGCAGCAAGTCATAGAGTGGAAGCCAGATTTTTATTAAATAAAAATGAATCTGTCAAGAGGGGAGAAAAGTGAAGTAGATAAAGGAAAAGAAAACGAGAGAGAGATCTTTGGGATTTAAATTGCTATAAACCATGGAAAAGACAGGCAGGACACATTGAAATAATCACTTGATACCTGATTCAGAATTGAAAAAATATAGCAAAGCATAAATACACGTTAAAGTTGGATGAGACTATGGACTTCTACTATTTTAGTGACAAAACCCGGAGACAAGTGTGTAGGAGTGTAGATTTTATTAATGCAGGGGTTTTTTTGTTTTGTTTTGTTTTTTTTCTCTGTAGCCGTTGTAATTCTTAAAGAATCTGGCCGGGCGCGGTGGCTCACGCTTTTATCCCAGCACTTTGCAAGGCCGAGGCGGTTGAATCACCTGAGGTCAGGAGTTCAAGACCAGCCTGTCTAACATAGTGAAACCCCATCTCTATTAAAACTACAAAAATTAGCAGTGCGTGGTGGCGCGTGCCTCTAATCCCAGCTACTCGGGAGGCTGAGGCAGGATAATTGCTTGAACCCGGGAGGTGGAGGTTGCAGTGAGCTGAGGTCGCGCCACTGCACTCCAGCTTGGGCAACAAAGCAAGGGTCCGTCTCAAAAAAAAAAAAAAAAAATCTAATACTCTAATTAGGGACAGTAAGTCAGTAAGTCCACTGATGAAAAAGTGTCTAACTTCAGTACTTCCGGTCCTAGACAAAGTGATGTAAACTCACTCTTTCCTTATTCTCCTCTCTAAATACAACAAAACATTTTGGAAATAACGTAACGAACACTCATAAAGGGGTTCGGAAAAGTTGAAAGAAGAGAACAGACTTGAAGGTCCTCAGGACTTGAAGAAATATGTCTCAGTGAATTCCGTGGTTTTCATTTTCATTTGTCGTCTATCCTAGTCTGGGCACTGGACAGGCCTGCAACCCAGAACTGCTGACAGGTGTAGCAAATACACATACACACAAATACCCGCCTCCCGCGCCACCCACGTACACACACCACACAAGAAAAGCCCGCTCTCTGGCCAAGTAACTAAAAAAACAAAGTAAGCTCTACCTCTCAGTAGAGATCTGGCAGAGAGACCCTTCCACTAATCCATACTGAGTGGCAGCAGCAGCACCAGTGAGTGGGGCCGACTGACTCATCTACCACCCGGAACACATCTGGTAACAGCAGACCTGGTCTGACTGTACTTCAGCTCCCACAGATCCAGGATCTTCTGGTCTTTCTTCACCCTACAGTAGAAGGTAGACTAGGGTCAAGAACTCCGATCTCATCTATTTGCAGAAGGCTGTCGAGGCAGGTGCTTCCTTTCCCCAACAGCACCAGCAAAGATATCCTGGAAGCTTGTGGCACCACGTGTGGGATGAACAGGCCAGAGGAAACATCCTCCATCCAGTATCCCCTACTACGTAATTAACAACATGCGCACCTCCCGGGGAAGTGCCTTTTGCCTCAACAAGTGGCATCTGCGGAGTACAAAGGATGCTTTCCTGGATCCAGAAGGACGAAGAAGACAAGAACAGCAGGGCAAGGGTTAAGCAAACTAAGAGTCACTAGATCTACTCCAGAGGGTTGGGAGTGAGGTGGGCAGGGAAAGGGGAAATGTTGGTCACATGTACAAAGATTCAGTTAGAGAGGAAGAAACATTCTGGAAATCTATTGCCCACTTAACTAGTGACTGTAGTTAATGTATTGCATATTTCAATATTGCTAAAAGGATAGGTTCCAAATGTTCTTACCATAAATAAATGATAAATATGTGAGATACTGCCTATGTTAATTAGCGTGATGTACTCATTCCACAACGTATTCATATATCATAACATCACATTGTACTCCATAAATACATAAAACTGTTATTTATTCACTAAAAGAAAAGAAAAAATGTAGTTCAGCTCTACATGTTAAACCTGAATAGGAAAATGCCTGATGAAATAGAGGATTTAAATAGGATCAAAAATCTCCTAAATCAATATTCAAAACAAAAACAATTTTAAAAAATGACTAGTCATACCAAAAACCAAAAAAATTCCTGGCAATCTCTGAAGTCCCAGATAAGTCCAGATAGTGGAACTATCTGACAGAGATTTTAAAACA